>NW_015552552.1:1465337-1501429 GCF_001515605.1 Sinocyclocheilus anshuiensis
TAAGCTTTGTATTTACATTTGTATGTATATATATATATATATATATATATATATATATATACACATACATATAGATAATCTTTAATATATCCAACTTTTAAAATGACAACTTATATGTTTTCCTTTTGAGCTCTGTGTGAAACTATATATAATTAAATTCAGTTGATTCCTTTGCATAGTCATATACATATTTTCTTTCTGCTGCCAAACTTTTGCTGCAGCAGAAGTGTTTATTCCTGCCTTGTAAATTCAATTAAATTTATTAAATTTTTAGTAACGACACCTCTTAATCTTCAGTAGAAAAGTGAATTGCACTGACTCTCGCGAGAAGTGAATCCAAATGACGCTTTGCTGCTGCTCTCCACATATTCCCTGTGATTGGCTGTTTGCTGCACGTGTCACACGTTCAGGTGCACGCGGTCCAGAGTTAATCACAAACTCTGGTTCAAACTCTGAGTTGGGAGAGAAGGTTTATATCGAGCCTTGTGAGCCCAGTGAACCTGATCTTAACCAGGTTGGCTTTATAGGGTTTTGTCAACTCAAAACTTGCTCTGCAATAGAAGAGAAAATAAGATGGATCTCTTAAAATAAACAACTACTTTTTCTTTTTAGAAAAATTTACATTTTTATTGCTGAAATTGCACACATTAAAAACCTAAATATTGTAGAAACTTAATAAATACAAATATACAAATAAACTTGAATTGAATTGAATTAATAACGACATCTCTTAATCTTCAGCAGAAAAGTGAATTGCGCCGACTCTCGCGAGAAGTGAATCCATGATGCTTTGCTGATGCTCTCCATGTTCCATGTGATTGGCTGTTTGCTGCACGTGTCACACTTTTATGTGTACGCGCTCCAGAGTTAATCACAAACTCTGGTTCAAACTCTGAGTTCTAGCCTGATCTAAATCAGGTTGGCTTTATCTGGTTTTGTCAACTCAAAAACTTACTCTGCAACTCTGAGTTTGTTCATCTTACTTTGTGCTACAGGCCACAGGTTACTTCTGGTATGAAACAAGGTCGCAGCTCTCTCTTTAAATAAAAAAAAACAATAGATAAACAGACAATAAATACCATTTTGTGGCTCTTTAATGTGTCGTGACAGATCACTGCATTGCCTCACTTCAAACGGCACGTGAACCGATCGTCTTTTCATATTTACTACATGAATGAACATCAGAACTTATTTTATTTCAACCACGGAAAGACATCAATACACACCATTTTTTAAGTTTAAGTCCACCGAAGTTAATCTACTGCCCTGTCTGATTTGTTTGTTGGACAAGATGGTGGATTTGGTGTTATGATTGGTCAGATCGCCTGTCAATCAAGCTCTTTGCGAAGTGTCAATTGTGCTGGTTCCTGTTGTGCATTCTCAATCTGGCAACCCACGTTAGCGTTGCATCTGAGGAAGAGGGGGTGGGAGAAACAACTCCCTCCAATATTTGGAAGCTGGACTGCGGTTCCTAGTTCGACTGCTAGCTATCAATATACTGCACCTTTAAACTTGCAGAGGGGTGTGTGCGTTATGTTTCTAAATGATCAGAACTATGCCTGTTGGGTGGTTTGAAAGAGCGGGAAATTCAGACAGACCTACACTGAGCCATATCGAGAGACCAGAATATTATAGAAATGGTGATGGGCTATACCTTAGATCAAGGGTGTCCAATACTGCTCCTGGAGAACCACTTTCTGATGGTTCAGGTATGTTTAATAAGCGCTGTAGCTAAACCACTGAAAGGTGACCCTCCAGGAGGATCAGACACCCCTGCCTTAAAACACCCTGGCAAATGCATAGCAAACCTTGGTGCCTTAGAGTTTTAAAGATTACTCTCGATAAATGTATACACATTTTGGTGTCACTCTAGGAGTAGGAGGTTAAACTTGTAGCAGTTCTTCAAAAATTTACTGGCAGTCATTGCACCTCATCTCAAATGTCTAAGCGGTCTGCAGCCTGGTGGAAAATCTTTTTACAGGGTGAAATTTTATTCACAAACAGCTTGCTTAAGATTCGTTTTAAATATAGTCATGTGCATCCGAGTCCATCTTTTCTCCTCTTACATTTCAATTTGTTACCCATCACTATTTTTCAGAACCACTGGCAACAATCCTAGTCCAAATATTTTACCAGCTGTGAGCAGTTTGCTATTATGTAAAGGAGGGAAAACTACATGACTGCATTCAGGGTTTTGTTCACAGATTGCAAATTGCTGTAAATTCTTCTGTGTGAATACAAACTGGAATGCAAGAATACTAGAGAATTCAATCATGGCCACAGACCCTAGTAATAGTACATTGCCGGAATGTGTGCTGTAGTGATTTACAATGGCTCTGTCCGAAATTGCATACTCTCCAAGTCTGTACTTTTTTTTAATTAGTAATTACTTAGCAGCTGTTAAAAAAAGTATGTTCTTTATAATATAAGTGTAATCCGGACATACTACATTTGTTAGTGTCGTGTAGCCAGACCTTCAGACTGACGGCAGAAGGTCTGGGAACCTTGGCCGCTTTGAATGGCCAAGGACCACCCAAAAGGCCATATGACTGACAGGTAAAGCAACCAATCACGTTTCATTTTGTGCCGCATCATGTTTAAGGCCATGGAAATGTCCCCACAATTACAGACCAGTGTGTAAAACTCTTGGAGACTATGCCTTGAACTTTACATATTTCACATACTTTTGAAAATCCAGCATTTAGTTGATTCTGACAAGCGCTCACTGTCACAATTGTAAATGTGACGGCTTTGTTCTTCCATGAGGGGGTTTGGTGCCACGGCATCTTTGTTTCCAGGTGGAACGTTAAAGAACGTTACAGACATGTCTCCCGGAAATCATGTAGAATTCAACCAGTCAACCAATCAGATGACGACTTCGACAATCCTGAAGTGTTTCCAGTAAAGTGTGCCATATGCATCAGACGTTCAGCCAACAGTCCGTGGGCGTGGTGTCTTGAGGCTGAGACTAAACATTTGTCATGTTGCCAGTGTCATGTGACCCTACTGT
The DNA here is from genome assembly GCF_001515605.1 of Sinocyclocheilus anshuiensis. Taxonomy (NCBI): domain Eukaryota; kingdom Metazoa; phylum Chordata; class Actinopteri; order Cypriniformes; family Cyprinidae; genus Sinocyclocheilus; species Sinocyclocheilus anshuiensis. Next base: position 1,468,348 of record NW_015552552.1, read on the forward strand.
CCCAGCATCCGTTACGTCCATCCACTGCCATGCACAAATCCTCTCATGGGAAAGTAGTAAATTGCCCACTGGATGTGCACTTCAGAATCTTGCTGGAAATAGTAGGTCATCTGGGTACTTTAGGCCCACTGATTTATGAATATTGTGAATTTGAACATACTATTATTCACATACTAGTTTTTGCATGCTATATAGTAGGGAAGTATGCATATTTGGATGTAGCCACAGTTATGGTGCAACTCTTTTACTAGGGGAATTATACAGAGCTCCAAACATGATGTAGGAAAACAAAAAATATTAATAGTGTCCATGAATCAGCAATTTGTTCCCACAACTTACTAATTTGTTACCTCATTTTAGAACAGGCTATTCACAAATCATTCAATGAGCAGAACGGATCTGCATAAAATGAGGTAACAAATTAGTAAATTGTGCGCAGTATGTGCTTAAAACAAGGTAACGAATTACTAAATCATGCTCACGATCGATTACTTCAACGATGAGACGAATTAGTAAATCGTGCAGACATACTAGTAAGTAATGGGATGAATTGTTAATTCATGGACACAATTTTTTTTTTTTTTTCCCCAGCATGTCATGTCCGGAAGTTCATAGATTTAAAAATAAAGGTCAACATAACTAAAAAGGTGTAGACAGTTTGTATAAAGCAGGGGTGTTCAATCCTGCTCCTGAAGGGCCACTGTCCTGCAGAGTTTAGCTTCAACACCAATTAAGCACACCTGAACAGCTAATCAAGGTCTTACTAGTATACTTGAAATTTCCAGGCAGGTGTGTTGAGGCAAGTTGGAGCTAAACTCTGCAGGACACCGGCCTTCCTGGACCTAGTTTGGACACTCCTAGTATAAAGACTCAGAAAAAAATAGATAACAATGGAAGCAAAGTGATACAAAGACAAGGGAGATACTCACCATTCAGGTAGTCAATAAAATTAACTGTCAGCTTACCCAGGTTAAAAAAGTGCACTTCCATAATGTATTTAAATTGCTCTATTTTCACGCACTAATTTTGTACTTAATATACTAAAAATTATTCTTTAGTACTTCTTACGATAAACTTAAGATCACCTAAGTGTACTCAACTGTGCTATTTTGCATGAATAAGAACTAAATAAAAATAAATAAAAAATAAAATGTGCTTTTAACATACTATCTCTGTATTTAAAAAATGTATTTAGTTACCACTTGTAGTACACTTGAACCTATCTTTCATACACTAGTACACTCAAGTGTACAACAAGTGATATCTAAATACATTATGGAAGTGCACTTTTTTCACCTGGGTAATGGTACCATACATAATGCAATTGTTTAAGAAGGAAAAATACAAAAATTTAAAGAATGAAGCTTCTATATAAGTAGTTACTTGGAATGCCAAAAGCATTTTTTTTTTAAAGACGCATATGACAGCTCTTGTCAATTTCAATCCTAGTTAATGTACTGTTAATGTACTGTTGTACCCAGTTATCACTTGGTTCTCTTTAAGTAACCTTCTCTTTTAAGGGTAAATGTATAAGGGTGACATGAAGCAAAGTTGACTTTGACAGTCCATTTAGCTGAATAGAGGTAGAGGAGTTAGTCGAAACCGTGAGTTAAGGGTAAAAATAGGGCTGCACTGGCCTTGACATACCCACCACAAGAAACATCTGCATGCAGAATTTGAACATCCCACTTAGCTTCACATGCACATTTTGTACGTTCAAATTATTTGTAGATTATCTAGAGAAAGCAGGATAACCTAATTAGATCATGCCGAGTTGCGGACACAAGGAATATTCTTGGTTATTCAGTGGCCAGCATTCGTGGCAGGTGGTTGATTACTAAAGAATTTTGACATCCTTCAGTTTGTAAAAATGAATAGAAAACACATTTATTGTCATACAGTACTTTTGCAGCAGTCGAAGCAGGTCAGTAGGCCAAAGCATTAAGAAGCAGAAATGTGAAACTTGTATTTTTTTTAAAGCATGTTTATGAATTGTTTGTTAATGAAGCTTAAGGTGGAACTACTTTTCTGGGTGGAAGAACTTCTGGGTTTGTTTTATCCATGTAAATCCTGTGGGTTGAGTGTGAAGAGACATAATTTACAGATTACATTATGTCACACCCCTGTTGTATCCTTAGCAATAGTTCACCTAAAGCTGTAATTATTTACTCATCCTCATGTCATGACTTACTTTCTTCTGTGGAATACAAAGGAAGATAATTTGAAGAATGTTTCAAGTTATTTTGTCCATATAATGCAAGTTGGCAAGGTCCAAATTAACACTGGACCCTACTGACTTTTATTTTGAGTATTTAATAGAAAGTAATTCTGGAAGTTTGGAAGGAAATCAGGAAAATTACAACATTTTCGTTGTGGTCATTAAAAATGTCACTGATGCTTAAGTTGTTAAGTTGTAAATAATGTAGGATTGGGTTGAAGAGTTTGAAATGTACATACTTTTAGTATCCAGTGAAATAACTTAAGTTAAATGGTAACAGGTAATGTATATCCTCCCCACAGTTAAAAACATTTTATGTTGTCTCTGCATTTTTCTTCACCCACATAAGAAACCAGCCCATCTCTTGGCTTTGTCAGCTTTTTCCAAGGGTGCCAGCCATCCAGGGTTAGACACTAGCATGCCAGAGGACGCCATGCAAATTACAAAGCATCTTCAAGATTTACTCCATCTGAGGTTGGTTGTTTAGCAGACAGAGCAGTCAAGCTGTAAGATGAAGCTCCAGAGTAATTTATCTCAGCTTTACATCTTCTCTATGCTGGTTCACCATAATTAATGGCGTACTACAGAGTGCTGTCTCCCAAACAGGATTGTTAAGGAATCACATCACAAGATCTTTATAACCCAAGAATCACGACCCGTCAACTTCTGACTTGACCCATTATTGAATTGGCCCACTAGATCTGCAGATCACCTATTTCTAGATTTAATCATTAAAAGTGCCCCTATTATGCCACTTTTAAGGTTCCTAATATTGTTTTGGGAGTCTCCTACAATAGTTTTACATGTTTTCTCAAAATATGCATTTAATATCACCTCATTTTCCAACGATTCACAAACAATTTGTTTGAATCGATTCTAAGATTCAGTTTCTCTAAATCCCTCCTTTCTGTGAGTCTACTCTGCTCTGATTGGTCAGAAGGCCCAGTCCGTTGTGATTGGTCTACCGCGTACAGCGGTGTCAGAAACGATATGCTCATTGCTATAGTTCCGTATTTTGAAAGCTCGATAGAACGTATTTATTATTTACATACTTGTGATTCAGTGAAGCCAGCTGGTCCAGATAAACTGAGTACTAAGCCATCTTTCAAGAGCAAGAGTTTCGTGGATCCCGCATTGAACTCCCCAAGATTAGAGAAGCAGTCGTCAGTAAAATGACGGGAACACAAAAAAAATATTGGGGTTGTACTGCTGTAGTACAGTGGGGAAAAAAATTTGAATTAGAATTTTAACCACTGATTCTTTGCAGCCTCATCTTTCAGAAGTGAAAATAAAACGAATTTACTTTCACAGCATAGGACACGGAGTCTTCTCGACATGATGTTAACCACACGAACAAGCTAGTGTTTGTGGGGCGGGTTGAGCTGTTCGCGACCAGCCAACATAGAACATAAGCGGGCATTATGCAAATGTGTTACCCCATAACGTGTAGCCGTCACGGAAGTGGAATTCGAATTATTGACGACTTTGTTTAGGCTGTTCAGAGTCAATTCTTTTGTTTTGGGAGACATTAACTTTATTTATTGGGCACTTTCGGCTTTACAACTTTGCAGACTGATTATATTCACATACAGCTACATTTCACACTGCATTAAAGGCAATATTCGAAATGGCATAATAGGGGCACTTTAAATATACAAGTTAAATATATAAAAAAATATAAACATACTTAAATATATAATAGTTGCACAAGTACACATGGCGCAGAATAAGTTAGGGAATAGGGATATATAAGCAAAATAGTAATACCTTAGCAGGTGCTACTAAGGGAACGTTTACACGACACCTTTTTTAAATAAAAATGGAAAACGTTTTATTCATTTTGGTCATTAATTTACGCAACAATGGCGCTTTAAATTTTGAAAACAAGTTATAAAGTACAAGTTTTTGAAAATTATACCGTTATTGCCTCTACGTAAACGACAAAATGCAAATTTGCGAAAACAGTTCCTCATTCGCATACATATTACGTGTTTATGTAGTGTTTCTTTACAAAGTGACATCGCCAACTACTGGCCTGGCATACAGCATTTTAAGTCATTTTCCCGGATCATTCCGACAAGTGTTGTTGTCATCTGTACATGAAAAACGCAAAGGTCAAATTTTTATTTTTAGCACACTGTTGTTGTGTAAATGTAAAAGTAAACAAGATTTACAAGAACAAATTCATTGTCTTGTTTATTGAGGCAAACAGGCCAAAACAGTCTTCTATTCAACAGCAGTTCACAAATGTTGCATATTTATATAGACATTCATATTTAACAAGACAGTATGCTAGTTGAACAGTTCAGAAGAGCCAGCTAGCTATAGATAGTAGAAGTTGTTGCACTCAACCTTTTTTGCAGACTTAATACAGCTCGTCAACACCCAAAGTAAAATTGTGTTGAATGTGGAGTCATTATTTTCTGAAACAGAAACTTCGGCTATATCAGGGTAAGAACGGCAAACCATTTGACATACAGCGGTCTAAAGCAATTCATGCTTTGTTAAAAAAATTTTCTCAACTTATTGAACAGTGAAAGAAAAAAGTTCACATTTTTGGAATTATTTAACTACATATGAGAGTATGTTTGAAAATATCCATCTGTACATTAGTTAAAAGTATTGTTGAATTTTGGGGGCCAGAGAGGAATTTATGCAGGTGATTAATACTTAACGTCCCATTGTTGGCATGGTAACAGCGGGGGACTTCAGGGTAGCATCTTCTGCCTTCCACTGCGAAGTAACAGTTTTGATCTGTGTGTAGAACTGAATGCCCTGTGATGGAAAGAATAGCAAAATACTAAAGACTAAACAATGACTCAAGATTAGTCATCTTCTTTTTAATACCCTCTCAAAATGACAATGACATCACATGAGAAATGGCAGGTGGCTGGCAAACTTACGCTGGCGGGAACAATAAACCACTTGCGTCAAAACATGTCAGTCATTGTTTTATGACAAACTACAGCTGACGAAATTTTATACCAAAACATATTTTACAGCCAAACTCAAATGGCAAACCAAATGGACCATGCCTGTGACCTGATTTTAAACTTCAGCCGGTTCATTTGGGGAAGATGTGGCCAATAAATTCTCCATTTTCTATTCATTTATTTTTTTTATTTTTTTGCTCCATGGCAGAATGTAAATACAATTTTTCTTTTTTTTTTTTTTTTCAATTTAGTATTTTTTTTATTAATTGTATAATTGAATTGAGTATCTGTATTTCTGTATTTTACATAGTCTTTGACAAAAATGCAATTTTCTCTGCTTTTTGTTCAAAATGTTTCTTTATGAAACTTACCCACATTCAAGTTTTTTTTTTTTCTTTTTTACATGCAGAAGCTCTGTTCTTTCTTTTGACATATTGCATGTTCAGACATTCATACAACAAAATATTCTGGGGGCCAATACATTTTGTAAAAAAAATGATAAAAAATGCTGACTGTGGCTGGCAGATTTTTTTAAAAACACTGGCAGCAAAAGAGCTAAATGACTATTGTATTTTAGTGTCTAATATAGATCTATTCCGCAAAGCATAATATCACAAGCACTATATCCAGTCGCAAATACTTACTTGCTTTCCATAGAAATTGGTGTCACCCCTGAAGGAGCCTCTGGAACCGGTGAACGAAAACATGGGCAGTGGGACGGGGATTGGTACATTAACTCCAATCTATAAAAAAAGCAAGCAGTACATTAACAGACGTCTCAGAGGTCAGCTGCTTTTGCCCTCATGAGCAGTCATGTTCTCTGCATCTCACATATCTGACACACTCACACCCTGATGACAGTTAAGACAACAGTGTACCCGTCAGACGCAAAGGCATTTTTGTCTGCCGCAGAAAGCTGTATGCTTTCCTCACGTCTCTAGACACCATGTGGGAGAGACGGTTTGTAAATTCTATACATTACCGCTTCACGTTAGTCTCGCTGCTCAAAGTAAACCTAGAAATCTCACCATACAAGTGTAGCTCCAACCTTTCCAGTGTGTATTGAAGAGCATGTCCACTGCGCTTCACTGTCAATGTAGCAATTAAAGTCCCGAAATAGGACAGTTTAAAATGAGTGTTAACCTTTACTAGATAGCAAACAAAAGCAAGGGAATGATCCCAGTAGATTTTTTTTTTTTTTTTAAGACGGTTTCTTCAACTAAGTGCCCGGAGGACCCTATTAAAAACACATTTGACGATATCAGAAGTTTAATTTGTCTCCTAAATTTTCACAGAGAAATTTCCACATATCAAAATGATGTTTATTAGCTGGAATTCTTTTAACAAAATCGCTGATTTCTTCTCTTAACCTACATACATGTAAATAATATTTTTGCATACACTGACAGTTAAAGCTGGACCTGAAATGATGCACAGAAATATTTTTTTTTTTTTAAATCACATTTCATATTACACTGGGGTAAGGGGTACTTCGGACAGAATTGATAGTAATAATTTTCACACAGTAAATATCAAAATGATTCATGATTATTACACTTTTTAGATTACTGTAGATTTAAATATTTAAAATTCATATGTTCACATCATATATTCATATGACGGATCTTCATATTTTAAAACAGTGATGAAATTGAAGAAGCAATAGATCTTTCTTCCATAATGTCACATGTGAGTGAAACAAATTACCAAAAAAGTAGATCGGTTGTTCAATTTATTAGCTGTTCACTGGATGGAGGCAGATCTGAATGCGAGCTTGCGGTCAGCTGTGTGAAAAGGACAGGATTTATGTGGACTAAATGATTGGAGAAGTCTGGCATATGTCACTAGAGAAAAGTCTGCCGCTTCACTGGAAGATCCAATTATGACATTTTTAACGAGGTTAAATAAATAAATAAATGCAACTAAACATACATTTGGGTGAATCACTCAATAATACTCATTTAGAAAAAATAATAATTTCATGCCTAATTTAAGTTTCAAAGTCTGATTATGTGACAATGGTTAAACAATTACATCAATGCACAAAGGCCATTTGAAATGTAGCAAATATACAGTGGTGTGAAAAAGTGTTGGCCCTCTTCCTGATTTCTTATTTTTTTGCATGTATGTCACACTTTAATGTTTCAAATCATCAAACAAATTTAAATATTAGTAAAAGATAACACAAGTGAACAACTTTTAAAGGGGTCATATGATGCGATTTCAAACATTAAAGTGTGACAAACATGCAAAAAAATAAGAAATCAGGACTGATCACACCACTGTAAATGATGGCATGGTTAAAAGTTGTAATATTATATTTATGTAACAAAAAGTAGTTTAAAGTTGTTCTAATAAAAATAAAAGCCTGAGACTTAAAAGTATCTGAAGTTGAAGAAACGAACATCTTTGCTTTGAGAACAAGCTGCTGTTGGGCTTCAGCTGTGTATGGAAAGTGTGGAACAATCAGCTCATTCTATTGAATGTGTTGACGAAGCAGTCGACACACAACTGAACGCCACAATCTTTTGATCTTGAAATGTTTTTTTTTTAAATGCGGTTGAACAATTTGAGCCTTCTGGCCGAAGGTGACTCGTGAGGGAATGGACGGAGCGAAAAAAGCAAAAGGAGGTTCTTGTATGCGGGGGTTTTGGAGGCCAGCTCAGCACATGGCCCGTGCCGTGTACTCCAGCATGTGAATCGCAAACACACGGCATAGCTGCTCGCCACGGGCAAACAAACCAGGTAAAAAGGGGGCCGTTTTTGATCAACAGGTTGCAAAGGGATCCCTTTTGAGTTTAATTTAAGACTTTGGGCTTTACCAGCAAAATATTTTGGCACAGTGCTGTTTTGATTAAAAAGCACATATTTGCTGTGAACTATTTGTAGTGCACATGTTTTCTGGTCGCAGCTGTACATTTTCAAAGCTGTGGCAAACAAGGTAAGTCCAAATGGAAAAAAAAATTCTGTTTTTACATAGATTTTTAAAGGAAGGCTTGTGCTACCCCTAGTGTATATATGGCCACTAAAGAGGCAAGACTTACATCCAAACCGTGCTTCTTGGCTTTGGGTCGGGGAGTGGCGCCAAGGGGATTTTACACATTTCATTTACATCACGTTCTAATATTTACTCTAGAGGTGTGCCTGGAACTCTTCACCTACAATGGTCTTGTCAAGAAGAGCCTACATGACGTGGAGGAGCCCAATACGACATAAGTGAACATCAGCATGTCTAGGTCGTCTATAAGGAGGCAGTTTTCCAGTCACAGACTGACCCGAGGTCTCTCAAAGGTCTGACTCTTGCATGCACCTATTTCAAGTCACACAGATACTGATTTGACACTGTTAGGGGCCATTTATCCATTCCAATGCACTACTTTTCCATTGTTTTTCTAAGTACACGTGTGAGACAGACGTGTATGACCGTTCATGTCTCGCACATGAGTTCTGTGTTTTTAAGACAGCGTGTGAAGTTAAAAGATTTTCAACTGTTACTCGCAACGCCGCTCAACCAATCAGAAGACGTACTTATAATGGCTGTGTCCGGATACACTGATTTATACACCATTTTTTGAAATGATTATGACAATCTGTTTCTTAAAAGAATACAGTAGCTTTCTATTCTGCTGTTTGGCTGTTTATATAATTTTCATTTTATCACGTGTCTCAAAACCACGCATTCTGCACAGCGTTTAAAAAAAAAAAAGCATTCCTGAGTGCTGCGTCTCGCATTTTTAGATGCAAAGACACTTTCTGTGTGAACAGCCCATTACACTGCATATCATTAGTAGGGCTGTTTCTATATAATCAGATACTGATATACCATAATTTTTTTCTTTTAATATAGCATCAATATGTTTATTGATATGAGCATTCCCATTTCCTGCAGTCCAATGAAGAACCAGGTCACCCAAATACACTCTAAAACAAGATATTCCAATGGGGTAGCTATTGTGCATTTAAAGGGATAGCTCACCCAAAAAATTTAAATTCTGTTATTAATTACTCACCCTCATGTTGTTCCAAACCCGTAAGACCTTTGTTCATCTTCAGAACACAAATGTGACCCTGGACCACAAAACCAGTCTTTTAAATTTTTTGAAAGCTGAATAAATAAGCTTTCCATTGATGTATGATTTGTTAGGATAGGACAATATTTGGCCGAGATACAACTATTTGAAAATCTGGAATCTTTTTATTTTACAAAATATCTTCATGGAACTTGATATTTACTTAATATCCTAATGATTTTTGGCATAAAAGGAAAATCGATAATTTTGACCCATACAATGTATTATTGGCTAATTGCTACTAATATACCTGTGCTACTTATGACTGGTTTTGTGGTCCAGGGTCACAAATTAAGATATTCTTGATGAAATCCTAGAGCTTTCCTGACCCTGCATAGACAGCAATGTAATGGACACGTTCAAGGCCCAGAAAGGTAGTAAGGACATAGTTCATGTGACATCAGTGGTTCAACCGTAATTTTATGAAGCTACGAGAATACTTTTTGTGTGCAAAGAAAACAATTTCTTCTCCTCTGTGTCAGTCTTCAACACACGTTCACGAGACTACCTTTCTGGGCCTTGAACGTCGTAGTACCGTTGCGGTCTATGCAGGTTCAGAACACTCTCGGATTTCATCAAAAATATCTTAATTTGTGTTCCGAAGATGAATGAAGGTCTTACAGGTTTGGAATGACATGACGTTGAGTGATTAATGACAGAATTTTCATTTTTTGGTTAACTATCGCTTTAAGTTATTAGTGCACTTATGAAAGTTTGATGCATTGGAAATTTGTATTATAAACCCAGCCCTGTTCATGATGTATATTTATAAAAAATAAAAAATAAATACTCACCTGACCAACATCGACTTCATGAGTGTATTTACGGGCCGCTGCACCGTTGGTGGTGAAGATGGCAGTTCCGTTGCCATATGGGTTCTTATTGACTATTTTAATGGCATCATCCAAGCTGTCAGCCTCCAGGACCACTAGCACAGGTCCAAATATCTCCTCATTATAGCACTTCATGTCCGGCTGAAATTAAAGTAGGACAAACAACAAGTGGACAACATTACATGGTCTTTGCATGATACTGGCATGTTCTAACTTACAGCAATTAAAGAGATTTCCTTACTACCATGTTGTTGCAAACATATAGGACTTTCTTTAGTCTATGGAACGAACAATTCGATATTGCAAAAAGCTGTTTTAGCCCACCTGAAAGTCATTCGGGTCCAAAATAACACTGAACCTCATTGACTTTCACTGTCTGGATTAAAAAAAATATATATCTTTTTTGGTGTTTCACAGAAGAAATAAATCATACAAATTTGGAAAGACATGAGGTTGAGTAGCTGGGATTCATTTATTCATTTAGTAGACACTTTTATCCAAACCGATTTACAATTGAGAAATACAACAAGCGATTCATTATAAAGAGGCAAATAAATACAGGACGCACTCGTAATACAGCACTTGAACACTTCTTGTACAACCTTGTAGGCATTGTGGCTCTCACCGTGACACTGCTAATGATGGTTGGTCCAACAAAGTTGCCGTTTTCGTAACCCTTGACCTTCACGTTCCTGCCGTCAAGCAGCACCTTGGCACCCTCATCCACACCACTCTGAATAAGGCTGTTGACTCGCTGTTTGGCCTGAGGCGAGATGAGAGGTCCCACATCAGCTCCGGGCTGGTCACCTTACAGAACAAGCAAGAGAAGAAACAGGAAAATAAAGACATGATTAAGAAGCTATGGAGTTTTTACAAAATGCACTTAAACTACAGCAATAACATATTCCATCAGAATGGAAATTCATTCCGAAATCCTTCATTTTCATCACGTGGCACTATGTTACAAATGCTAAATGAACATACTATTCACTACATAACTAATGGTAATACTGAAGCAAAAATCAGATCACATATAAATGTGTGAATTCATGTCGTCAGTAATTCAGGTCACAACCTAGATGCACCAATTTGCTGAATTATTACTGTACTGTAGAGTTAAGTGGATAGCTAGCAGAAATTGTAGCAGTTTGTCTTCCAAACAACAGTTTAGTTGGTTAACCAAAAGTTTAGACATCCTAAAATCTGGAGAAATGGTTTCTGTATCGTTTGTTTTGTTGATTTTTGCTGACTTTCCTTTAAATTACCCCTTTTTACTGGGTTGCAACCAAAGGGATTGGTACTGGCATATCCAAACACATACGAACAAACACACAGCCACACACACACAATTTTAGATACCCTGAGGCAATATGTCTTAGAGGTCTGTTATAGGGTTTCAGAATAGCTGCTGCGGTTTTGCTTCTCTGATTACAATTTTCATCTGCAGAATTTTTTTCAAACATTTGATCAGCCCATGCTAATTTCTGGTCCCCTTTATACCACAAAATGTGCTTCTGCTTTGTGGCATGACCAAGACAAATAGTGCGTCTATCCTCTGGGTGAGCTGAACATGCTTTAAGTTGCTCAGGGAGAGGTGTGGTCATGAAGGCATGGGTGGTCTACGAAAAGGCCAAAAAAGAGGGATAAAACAAACTGAATGAATTCAGAGAAACTCTACATGGAGAGGAACTACGGAAGAGAGATTTTATTCAATGAATGTCATGTAAAAATAGTCTAAAGAGACTATTTTTACTATTTTATCTAATTATTGTACATGTTTTCCTGGTATAGCATAGTGTTTCCTAGTCTTGGTGGTCCCAGAAATGCAAATAACTAAATTGGTCAATATTGTGTCACTGTGTACTAACTAACTTGTAGTAAAAAAAGCTTTTTTTTTTTACTGAGAACAAATATGGGACCTAACAGAACCACAGCCAATTGGCATATTTAATGTTTTACGAAATATCATTGGTCTAAAATTTTGTTGCATGCCTTTCATTGTAGCTATTTAGGATTATTGCTCTAGGTATATGTAAAATTGTTCACATTTTGCTCCATTTCACAAACCGTTGAGTGCGCCAACCTTTGAAAGTGCAGATGGACACGTTTGCTGCAATGCAACCAACCTAAGTGATATTCGATAACTTGCTGGAACGTGGACATATTTTGGACTTTATTGTATTGCGCCTGACTAGGACACAGTGCTCCACAGCCCAAACTCGATCAGATTTGTGAGACACATAAAAAAAAAAACACAAAAAATCTCAAGTACCTGCATTGACACGGAGACCCTTTGCACGTTCAACCAGCTCAGGCAACCAGTCTCGTGCTTCTCCTACAAGGACGGCAGTGGAAAGTGCCATACATCTCTGACCTGCTGCTCCAAAAGCAGCACCAACAAACTGGTTTAGTGTGTTCTCTTTGTTAGCATCAGGCATCACCACACCGTGATTCTTCGCCCCCTGGTGGACAGAAAATGAGATTATAAGGAAGCAGCTCCACATTTTCACCAAACTACAAATTCTAGCACTAACACAATGAGTGAAAACAGGCAAAGTAAAAGTGGGTGAAGAAAATGTGATGGACCGCAGACCTTGAAAACCGTTCTAATAGACTGGCATAAGATTCAGATTCAAAATTCAAGTTGATTTGCAAAACTACAATAATCTGGAAGAGATTGTGGTAGTGGAGGGGGTGGTTGTGGGGTTTAAGAAAAGTGAGTTTATCTGCAGTGGGAGCAAAGGAGGTGGGATCTTCTGTATTAAATCCAAGGCATTTGAATAATGATAGTGTATGTTTTTCCATAGTTTAATGTATTACACTGCTGTCCATCATCTTTGAGTCTCTCATGCTAACTGTGAAGGCAATAAAGAATGCAAAGGAGTCATCTCCAATTTCCTGAATCTTGAGTCTAAAATTGCAGCCTCATTATGGAGGTTAAGAATGAACCAGAATGATGCAGATTCATTTGTAACCACATGCTGCCACCATCTGGCCACTGAAGTTGTACTGAGAAATTATATACGTGAGCAGTGGTAACAAAGCTACAAAGTTGGGAAAAAGTAGCTTGTTACTGGAAAAGTTACACTGTTTAAAAGCATCTGAGCTATTGTCATGCTACTAAAAATCTCGCATAGCTATTTTAGCCAATTACTCCACCCCCTGTACATTTTAGAAGATGATCTTGGCCATTTTTTTCTATATACTAAGAAATTGCAAAAACACCATATAGATATAACAAAAAGTCCCATATTGCTCAAGCACTGCAGTAAATTCTAAGTATTTACTGACTGATGATGACTTCTGACACCTAAATGCCACTTCAGAAGCGCTTCTGTGCCACCTTTGCAGTGTAAATTTGGCACTATTAAACAGATTTGTTCATTACCTTTTAGTATGTTGAAAAGTGTGGCCAGGATATTCTCCAAAACTCACTTTTCATGTTCAATGGAATTAAGTAAATAATATGGAACTACTCACTTAAAGAAGTTTAGACATCTTAAAGGAATAGATCACTCAAAAATGAAAATTCACACTAACGTTGTTCCAAACCTATAAGCCCGATTAATCATTGAAACAAAAATTAAGAGATTTTTAATGAAACCAGTAAAGTTTATGTCCCTCCATTGAAAGTCCAGTTAACCAAAACTTAGGAAATGCCAAAAGATCATAACGTCATCATAAAACAAATCCATATCATATTTGCTATAAGTTTAATCGCAACATATAATCATTGCAGTTAATAGTGTTCACCGTCTGTTTGACTACATGTCATTAACTAACTGCGTGAATTTTACTGAATATTTCTGCCATATGGACATCAACTTGAGATAGTCACCACTGATAAGCTACAACTAAATATAATGTAGAAACTTAAATTTTCTGTAAAAGTGCTTTGCAACGATTTGTATCGTGAAAAGCGCTATACAAATAAACTTGAATTTAATTGAATACTAATCAAGCGGCAACAAGCTTCCGTGACTACCATATGTGATGTGCTCTATGTATGTGTATTTATGAGAAAATGAAAGCCTAAATTAAACCGGTCTTCACAAGACTTTAACCGCTCATTGTACAGTATATGTATTTGGTTTATGATGCCTTTATGACCTTTCTGGTTACCTGGAGTTTCAATTAAACGACAGAAACTTCCCGAAGCTTAACCTAAATTTTATGGGTTTAGTACAACAAGAGGGTAATGTAAATGAAAGAATTTTTATTTTTAAGGTGAACTATCCTTTTAAATTCAGAGAGGCTTAAGTATGATTTTTTTTTGCTCATAACTGAACAGACTTTCACATGCAATACAGTTTTCTGTGAAATACATTAATTTCATGCTCAGAACCAACCATGTTGCTCTGTACTCTTTTGCCATTTTTGGAGCCTCTCTCATAGATGTACTCGCCAGCCTGGTTGGAGCCTACAAAACTGATGGCTTTGATGGCAGGATGGTCACAGATGAAGTTCACAGCTATAATAACACATGGGAAAAAAATCATTTTGTTATCTCCACACAGAATCTGGATCATAATGTGGTCAAAATATTTATAACCCTTCTGCTTCTATAATTTTCCATACCGTCATGCTGTCCGTGAATTATGTTTAATGTTCCATCTGGAGCACCGGCGTCCTGCAGCAGTTTGGCCAGCAACATGGCGCAGCCAGGCACCCTCTCTGAGGGCTTCAATAAATAGCTGTTCCCGCACACCATGCCCATTGGGAACATCCAGAGTGGAATCATGGCAGGGAAATTGAAGGGGGCTATACCGGCGCATACGCCAATGGGCAACCGGTATGTGTATGTGTCCATGTCTTTAGTGATGGAGGGGAGGGTCTCGCCCAGCATAAGGGATGTGATACTACAGGTGTGCTCCACCACCTCTGCAAGACCAACAAACAACTACAGTAAATAATGTGAAGGCACACAAACAAAATGTGCAAACAGTTATAAGGCCAAAAACTTTCTTAGGTCCTGTATCACTATCTGTAGCACTACAAAAAATATCCCAAGTTATTTTCAACCTTTTATTATTTTCAATGCTTATTTTGTCATTCAAAGGTTTGGGGTTGGTAAGATTTTTTTTTTTTATGTTTTTGAAAGAAGTGTCTTATGTACCTACCTTAAAAAATAGAGTAATTACTGTAAAATATTAACATTTAAAAATACACTTTTAATTTTAATCCATTTAAAAATGTAATTCATTCCTGTGATGGCAAAGCTGAATTTTTAGCATCATTACTCCAGTTATCAGTGTCACATGATTTTTCAGAAATCATGCCAAGATGCTGATTTGCTGGTCATAAAACATATCTTATTATTAGCAATGCTGAAAACAGTTGTGATGCCTACAATTTTTGTGAAAACCATAATACTTGTTTTCAGGATTCTACACAGAAAGTTTAAAAAACAGCATTTATTTGAAACACAAATATTTTATAACATCATAGATGTCTATTGTCACTTTTCATTAATTGAATAATTATTTCTTTTAAAAAAGTATTAATTTCATTAAAAAAAAATGATAATAATAACAATAATCTTACTGACCCCAAGCCTTTGGTAGTGGTAGCGTTTGGTAGTGTACAGGAATTCTCATTTTAAAATAAAATCACTTGTGAATCCAACAATAAAGTACTAACTGTCCTTTGAGACCACTTTTTTTTTTTTTTTGACGGAGCAACTTCTGGATTTTACCTGGAATTTTTTAGGTTTACATTTTTGAGTTTGTTATGACTAGACATAACTGGACACAAACAGATTTGATTATATCACACATTTGCGGTGCTTAAACCTCCTTTATAAGGTTATTTACTGTAAACGCATTCTGCTTGTCTACAATTTAAAGGATTTAAAGGATGAGTCAAAATGATTGTCTGTAGTAACAGTCAGTATGGGTTGGTGCGTACTGTAGTCATTGGGTTGAAAGTAACTGACTATTCCTTATAATGTTCTACACTCTACAGTCTTAAAGGGGTCATATGATGCGATTTCAATTTTTCCTTTCTCTTTGGAGTGTTACAAGCTCTTGGTGCATAAAGAAGATCTGTAAAGTTGCAAAGACTAAAGTCTCAAATCCAAAGAGATATTCTTTATAAAAGTTAAGAGTTAACCACGCCTACCTAAAACAGCTCATTCTAACACGCCCCCACATACCTACCTCACTATGTGGGAAGATTTGCATAACGCCGCCCAAATGTTCACGCAAAGAAAGAAGGCGTAACTTTTATTCTCGCTGTAGTATTGTTGCTGTCGTGAAGACGCTGTGTGTTTTATTGTGAAAGTGAAACTACTTTGTTTGGTCTTCCAAAAGAGGACGATATTCGCTTCGTCATGCCTAGAGTTGATCTGTGCTGGTCGCTGAGGGAACACATCAACTTTGCGCTGTGGATTGCCGGATCGGCTTTCACCGTGGACGAAGCGGAGTTCAGCCCGGGGTCGTCACATGTGGTTGCCGCTCCTTCGTCGGATCCGCCGGCCGTGCCGTTTCTCAACCCCGCTGCCTCAGCTCACTCTAGCCCGGCCTCAGCTCACGCTAAGCTGCGGCTCACGCTAGCATAAACATTTCATTACACCAAATACACAAAATAATGTTCTTTTTAGCAGCATCATATGACCCCTTTAATTACTACATTCAGGAATTAACTAACATGGCACTAATTGCTCTTAATATTACTACAGAACTGTCTCAAGAATGAGAAACTCACGCAGTCCTCTGAACACATCACCCTCAGCATCAGCCAGGGTTTTTCCCTGCTCCAGGGTTATCAGCTTGGCCAGCTCTTTCTGAAACACAAATCAAATCACATATACATTTAGCAGGCAGTAAGGCAGAACAATTAATCAAATATGGCTTAGTGCAATTATCAAAAGGTTGGAATTTAATTAAATAAATATGCACTGCATGATTCAGAGACCATGATTCAGTGTTTTAGAGCGGCTTGGTCTGCAGTAAATGCTGCTCCACTTGAATTACATCTCTGATAAATATGCACTGCATGATTCAGAGACCATGATTCAGTGTTTTAGAGTGGCTTGGTCTGCAGTAAATGCTGCTCCACTTGAATTACATCTCTGCATCTGCTCTGAGTTTGGGTTGTGCCACCCATTTCACCATATTTGTAATAAGCGTTTACAAACCTGTTGCCAACAAAAGAGAATTTTCAAGGTCTCCCTGCAGTTTTGTTTTTTTTAAAGCTTTATGGTTTATGTTTGAAAATGATGAAATTAAGAAAGAAATTCATATTAAAGGGGTCATGAACTGCCTTTTTTACTATATTATACTGTTCTCTGAGGTCCACTTATAATGTTACCAAGATTTTTACATCAAAAACATCATCATTTAGAAGTAACGGGCTATTTTCTGTCCTGTTTTTGACCCCCTCATCAGAACGCTCTGTTTGAATGGGGTAGACTCAGAAGTAAACGCCCACTGCTGTGATTGGCTAACAGTTGTGAATGTTTGACAGTCTGCATCCTCCCTAGATGGATGCTGTTGTGTTTTAGTTTAAAAACGCATAAATACTCACATCAAACAATCTGTAATAACAGACAAAGCAATAGTGACCACGTAATAAAAACAGTTTAAGGCCGTTTCACACCGAGTGCGATGCGAAAAAGCGAGGCGAATCGCCAACGATCATTGCTTGAAGCGTAAAACAATTGATCGCCTTCTGCTAATTCATGCCTGCACGGTAGGTGGCGCTGACCAGCAATGCATTTTTTCCTAATGTAGCCTATGTATCTCGTATAAGGCTTTTACACCGTTCACTGCTCTACACAGCATTAAATTAATATAAATAACTTTTGGTTCTTCATCAGAAACACAAACTATCCATAATGCTTACAAGAATACATCTGAAAATATAATCAGAGGTACAATTAGCATCAAGCTACATTTCAAAATGTATGTAATTATTAATGTTTTGGCTCAAACCCCACTTTAAACCATCATCGAGTGCTTCTGATTGTGATCTAAAATGGATTTTGATTCTATAGTAGGCAGACATGCACTCTTTGTATGTTATAATGGACTGAACGCTACCTGCTTGAGCGATGAAAAAAATAAATAAAAATCGACAGGACGAAAAAAAAAAATCCTCACTTTTTCACGTCGTGAATAATTGCGCCTGGTGTGAATATCCCCATTTAGGGATGAATTCTTTCGATTCAAATCATCATCGCGCTGAACGTTCACTACGTTTTTTGCGTTCAGTGTGAAAAGGCCACTCACACTTGTGTGGTGCGACATCGGATCCAGTATAATCAGCACAGCATCATCTTTTAGTTTCAATCTTTCTGAAAATCCCATGTCGTATTGTGCCTTTTTTTTTAAACCAATTTCATGGTATGAAGTGAACAAAGGACTGAGTTCTTACTGACGCGGTCTGGAACTGCATTAAAAATAAAGTTCATCCATTCTTTCCTAATGCTGCGATCAGAAGGAATTCAATGCAAAGACTGTTTTTTCCACAACTTGGCACTTCACAGCATCTTGTTGTCTTCAGAGCCATCTTTATCGTTTGGTTTCTGCATAGACCTGCGCGTACGCCTCTCTCGTAAACACTGCATGCGTGAATCAGTGGGCGGAGCTAAACAGGCAGCGATGTAGAAGCAGGCGTTGATGTTCTGCGGATGTGGTGTTTTCCACACTATTACATCATAGAGGGATACATTCCACAATCTGTCGTTTTGGCACACTGGCTTCAATATAAGCCGTTTTTACACCAATGAGAAAGTTTTAAGTTCTGAAACTTTCAGGATGTTTTTAGAGTACAATGACCTCTTATATGTCATGACCCCTTTAAAGGGTTAGTTCACCCAAAAATGAAAATTTTGGAGTACCCCAGAACGTAATCGTGCACGTGCTGAAAGTAAACAACGCTGATTACGTTGATTATGTTCTGGGGTACTCTCCAAAATGGCGGAAGACGGTAACTCGGGGAGAAGAATTGCTGAACAAATTATGTTATTATTGTTTTCTTTGCGCACAAAAGTATTCTCGTAGCTTCGTAAAATTACGGTTGAACCACTGATGTCACATGGACTCTTTTACCAATGTCCTTGATAGTATACGTTTCTGGACCTGGGAACATTGCAGTTGCATTGCTGTCTATGGGAGGGTCAGAGAGCTCTCAGATTTTATCAAAATTATCTTGATTTGTGTTCCGAAGATGTTCCGAATGTCTTACGGGTTTGGAACGACATGAGGGTGAGTAATTAATGACAGAATTTTCCTTTTTTGGTGATCTAAGCCTTTAATATTGTAATTTTACAGTTGTATTATAAATTAAAACCGTTATTATTGTTGTCGTTGTTCTTTTTCTTAAAAGCTTGCTTTTATTATTTGACAGTAAACTATTATAACAGAAATATTTTTATTTATTATTTTAATTTAATAATAACAACAATAAAATTACTTTTATTTTACTTAATAATAATAATAATAATAATAATATTTTAAATGCATTTAAAAATCACAACTACAATTTTTATGACTTTTTTCATAAAAAAAGTAATCATGATAAGCCCTAGTAGCCCTTGCCGGCAGAGTGTTTTCTTCAAAAGTCTACCTTTCAACTATTCACATTACAAATTAATAATGCACTATTAATAGAGTAACAGTTTGCACAATTCTATTAAACAGCAATCCAGTTAATGAAAACAGGGTTTCCACAGCTTTATACAAATTTTCCAGACCTAGGAATCACAAATCCCTGATATTTCCAAGTTTTCCATTGCCATGAAAGCCCAGTGAAAACCTTTCAACTGAAGATCCATCACTGTGTTACTGTACGGATCCATATTTAACAAGCATAGCAAGTGTGTAGAACAGGATCTAGTAAAATGAAACCTAAATAATACTAATTTCAACCATAAAGTCTGGTGTTGATTGGAAAATTAATAAAAAAACAAAACAAGCGAGTTGAGGATGTGCAGCAGTAACTTACAATATTGTCTTTAATGAGCAGCTGATAGCGAAGGAAGATCTGCTGGCGGGTGAGGATGGAAGTTTCAGACCATGTGTGGTACGCCCGTGAGCACGAGTCCACGGCGGCCAACATCTCCTCTTGTGTGGCCTTTGGCACTCGACCAATGACCTCGTTGGTGGCCTGAGGAAAGCGCATGCATTAGAATTCAATCACAGAGACAGTTCATCTGTAACTAATGGTTGGATTGTGGCCTTTTCTCTGCAAAGTGCTGATACAGTCACTTGTAAAAAAATAAAATAATGTAAAAAAAAAAACTCTGATTGCTGACGAAGGTTATACTTTCTTGCTGTTAACATTAACTAAACATAAAAAAACAGCACAAACGATTCAACCACTTATAACAACCAAAGCAACTTAAAAAAAAAATGTCCACCTTTTACGTACCAAAAACCCAGACTGTATTTAAACTACTCTAATGTGATATTAACCAGAGTTCCTGAAATATAGAGTGCAAATAGAGCGAAGAAACCAACAAGCAATTATTATGGCATCTACTGTGCAAAGCAGATTAAAGCAAAGCTTTAGAAAATGGTTACTCTCTATGTTTTCTCTATTGCTCCTTTTGCACATTGGTAACAGTACAAAATAATCAATGAGCAAACATTTTTAAAAATGTAAAAAGAACTAACAACATAACTGAAGCTGTTTTATATACTGATTGATGGTATAACTAAGGAAAACTAAGTAATGCAGGTGTTCTGTGTTGTCTAGTCAGGTTGATCAGCACAAATCACATGTGCTTAAACCACATTAATCTAATGGGTTTAACTTGGCCTAAGTGTGGTCAATGAATGTAATCTGTTAAACTGCTGTGTGTTAAACTGCTAAACTGATGTCTGTTAGTACAGTATGAACTTACAGGATTGTGAATGTCCAACCATTCTGGACTCTTGGATTCGACAAACTTTCCATCAATGAACAACTTGGTGGTGGGCTGAGAAAGGACAGAGAAAATTATGTAATATGAATGTAAAAAGCAAACGTAAAACACAACTCATTAACAATTACAACAATAACTTTCTCAAGAGACTGATAAGATGATAAATTGCATCTTAAGACTAGATCTGTTCAGATTTTCAGTCACGTAGTGTATTCCAGTCTTTACACAAGACAATGTCAGTGTTATTCCTCTTATAAGAGGGAGATAAAAGTCTAGAATGAATGAGTGATTGCTCTGGTCACTGTCAGATCATATAGTCTAGAGCCGCAGTCCTGCAGAGTTCAGCTCCAACCCTGAAAATAAACCTCACCTGCCTATAGCCTTAGTAATCCTGAAGACACTGATTAGCTTGTTCAGGTGTGTTTGATTAGGGTTGGAGCTGAACTCTGCAGGACTGCGGCTCTCTAGGACCGAACTTGCCTACCCCTGGTCTAGTGCAAGGTTCAGTACGAGGCAGTGGTGTGTGGTGGTCTTCAGAAATGAGGAGGCAAAGTTTCATGTGATGTTTACATTGTGTAAAGACTAAAAGCTTATGGAACAATATTGAAAACGGTTGACGACCTAGAACAACTGGACATATAAGCAACATCTATACAAAGTCCATTGTCTGCTTGCCTCATAATCACTTAACTACTGTGTTTACAAAGTTTTTGACATATTAGATAAACTTTCTCTTAACCCACATATTACTCTTAGCCCCAAGCACAAATATGCACAATACGTGGGTATTGATATACATGATACATCATCAAATACATGATAACTTACCACAGAGGAGGAGGAGTAGCACATGCGTCCCATCTGAAGAGGAACCTGCAGAACAGGTCACAGCACAGGTACAATATTAAATGATCTCCGTTATTGTGTCTGGGCAGATCATTTCATTAGATAGCAGTCAGTATATTAAACCTCATGTATAACTGCTGTGCACTTACATTTATTTAACTTGGTTTGCAATCAGCATAGAAAGGAAATTAATGGTTTATACAGCTTTCGATGAAAAGAAAAACTCTCTTTAGATACGGATAAACTGCTTTTCTGATTGCATATAGGACTAAGCTGTTGCTCAAAAGTATTCATGCATGAAGTCCAATGCTTTCTAGGACTAAGATAATAACACTAGTAGCACTTAGCGCGTATGAACTTGACAAGAACTGTCGTGAAATGATATAACAGCAAAGGTAGTATCTTTGTGGTGATTAGGCAATTACTACAACATCTTACATACTATTTTTATAGTGTATTATATATAGAGCTGCTTTCATTGTGGCTAGTGTGCAACAAAGTATCTGCTCGTGGTGTTTGACCGTGAAGTTGATACTTTGACAACATGACGTAACGTCAAACTCATACTACGTGTATGACTGTAAAATGCGATGCTTTTGTGTTTCTTACCCTCTTCTTTACAAGGGAACGCATTAATGTCGCGGCCATGATGGAATTCGTAGATTAATGTTGTATTCAGCCCCCGAATGTGCGTCCAATCCCCGCCAGAGGACGTGCGCCGAGACCTGTGCCCTACAGACGAGCCGCTTTTCCTACTGCGACTTTAAGAATGGGCGGGATATCGTGTTCAAACAGCCAATCATGTGCTAAAGCCAAATACTCCCCCAAATTCAGGAAATCTATTGGTTAGGCCTCGCAGATGATGGACCAATGGCAGTGCGCGTTTGTTTAAAGGCGTTTCTTTGATGACACAGGCACAGATCATAGGCGAGAGCTGTTGCGTAGGAAGTGATAGGATATTAAACCTGTCAATTATTAATTACAAAGACAGAAGGCATGTGACAAGTTTATGTTATACGACAAAAAAACATTAAGTACGTTATTATTTCATTTACTTCATATAATTAAGGTCGGTGAAATCTTTCCAGTTCTGATGCAAAATCATGTAAATGCATTGCTTTGAACTACAGTGTTTTGAAGTCAGAATCATTGTAGCAAATCGGTTCGTTCAAATGGTTCATTTTATATAAAAACGATTCCCTTTTTTCACGGTTTCACTATTTTTTATTTTTATTTATTTATTATTAAAAAAAATTGTAAAACAGTTGCTTACGAATGTTTTCGGTCTTGTCGTGGTTGTTCTATGACTAAATCTCTGACAGAGATCCCTCACCTATCAGCCAATCACTGTGTGCATAGTTAATAAGCATGCTGACATCGTCCACAGCAATCCAAAGGTCAACCCCGCCCCCTTACACTTAGCTTAAGACTTCTTTCTATTCCTTTGTCTCAGCAGCTTTGTGAATAGGTTTTAAGAGAAAACTCTTTGCTAAAAACTTTTACTGCTATTTAGGAGAAGTCTTGGTAAGATAAACATTTTTGTGAATACGGGCCCTGGTCTCATCATCATCAGTCTGTCTGGAATGACATCAAACAGAACAAACTGAGACAGACTCAATCCAGAAGAACTGTGGCGACGTCTCCAAGATGCTTCAAGAAACCTACCTGCAAAGCTACAGTACTGTTAAAAGTTTTAGGCACTTGCGTAAAAATGCTGTAAAATGAGAACGCTGTCAAAAATAATGTCATAAATAGATTTTCTTTATCAATTAACCTATTAACTACATAAAATCAACATTTGGTGTGAGCATCCTTTGTGTTTAAAGCAGCTTTTGCCCTCGGTGCACTTGCACAGTTTTTCAGGGAGCTTTGCAGGTAGGTCTCTTGAAGCATCTTGGAGACGTTGCCACAGTTCTTCTGGATTTAGTCTGTCTCAGTTTGTTCTGTTTCATCATGTCATTCCAGACAGACTGGATGATGATGAGATCTGGACAGTCACAAGCCTCCCGGTTTTCATCCAAAAAATCTTAAATTGTGTTCCGAAGACGAACGAAGCTTTTAGAGGTTTGGAACAACTTGGGGGTAAGTGATTAATGACAACATTTTCATTTTGGGGTGGAGTATCCCTTTAAGCTTTGACTTAAGTGTCAACAAATTCTTTTGTTGACACTTAAGAAGCTAAAAGCAACTTTCAGTAGTCTAAGTCTAAGACTGATTCTTAAGTGTTGACTGAGGTGACACTTAAGTGTTGTGAACTAAGGACTACAATGATGTCAACACAAATGGCTGAGCTCAGCCTCTGAATCAGCCAATAGTGAGCCTGCTCATGTGAAGTCACAGCAGCACAACACCAATCATTTAATGTAACTACAATAAAATCATTTAATTAAGACACTGAAATATTTTAATATTTAAATGTATTTTTTTAAATGCTTTGCATTGTGCAAAATTATCACAAATTATTACTGCTGCTTTGTTTTCTATTAGTATGTCTCCTCATTTACAGTTGGAGCAATGACGTGAACATGAGTTCCATCAATGGCTCCAACAACTCCAGGAAAGCCCACAATCCTCATAAAAGTGGCTTGTTTTTGCAATATTGTTTGGCGGTCAGTTGGAAAGTCAATAAACTGCCATATAGTACTGGCCAAAAGTGATGTCCAGCCTAGGAAATTTGACATCTTCACCCTTAACCTCTTCCACTCAACAAGTCAATGCTCTAACTGCAGAAATGAAAGTAGTAATTACATTTTTTTGGCTGGAGATCAGTGAACTGGCCTTTATGACGTCATGGGAGAGTCTTGGAATGTAGATAAGGTTTGTCCAAGAAATTGATTTTGTTGCTAGGCTTTTGAAAAAAAGTCTCTAAAGGGATGAGGAAGTGTAGTGACAAAAAACACTGACTACAACATACATTATTTACATTTCATTGGTCCTCTTGTTTTTGCATGTGTTCATCATTTCTTTGTATGACAGCATGGACAAATATTATGACCGCACAATTTGGCATGTTTCATTGCATTATCACCACAAATAAAACAACTGACTAAGCCACTATGCAATTTTTTTATTATTATTACATTTCTAACTTTGTCAGTTACAAAAAAAACAAAAAAAAGACTTTTTGATCTTGACAATCAAGTTTGTATCGTTTTATCAACTCCATATCATATAAGTCCAATATGTCATATTTTCACTAGAAAGTGTTTGTCTCCTCTTTGCTGCCATCTTGTTACTCCTAACTAGGTTAGAAGACCTCTTCAGCTCTCTTAAATAATTTAGGAGCTGAGACCTAGTCTTAAGACTTATGAACCTTTATGAATCACTCTTATTCTTAAGTCTAGGAATAAGAGTAAAAATACGTCATTCTTAGGATTTTGACAGACACACTTAGTACTAACATTTTACTCTGAGCGGCTTTATACATACGGCCCCCCAGGGCCCGTATTTATCAAGCCTCTGAGAATTACTCTCAAGAACGTTGCTAAGAATTTACTTAAAGGGGTGGTTCATTGTGATTTCACTTTCTTAACGTTAGTTAGTGTGTAATGTTGCTGTTTGAGCATAAACAATATCTGCAAAGTTACGAAGCTGAAAGTTCAATGCAAACGGAGATATCGTCTTTTAAAATTCCGGCAGTTTAATGCCTACAAAAATGGCTGGTAGGGACTACAACGAGTTACTTCCCGGGTTCGTGACGTAACAAACCCAGATAAACCTCGCCATCGGGAAAAGGTAGCAAAGGGGGCGATGCCATGCTGCACTGCTTTAGAGAAGAGGAAGAGAAAACTATGGTGCACATAAAAATCTATTCATACAAGAATCGCGATTCTGTCTTCTAACGATTCTAATGGATTTACAAGTTTCAAAATCAATGTTCTAAAGCAGCGGTTCTTAATACTGTTCCTCGTGTCCCCCTGCTCTGCACACGCTCTGCATCTCTCTCTCTCTCGTTCAGCTCACCTCCAACAATGAACTGTTACAATTATATGCTTATTTTCACATAGTTATGAGAAGTGTTAAACATGGACGCGCGTGCAGTTGCCGTACTGTATTAAAGCTTTAATCAGGATAAAACTGTATATTAAAAGCTAACATAAGCAGTAGCATTTACAAATAACAGCGTATCTAAAAGTATGACAACAACAAACAAAAAACATAGGCCTACCATTAAAAGCCTAGAGGCGGTTTAGCCAATCACAACACACTGGGCTAGCTATCCAATCAGAGCCCATCGCCTATTTCTGAGGGAGGGGCTTCATAAAAGAAGGAAATGATCAGCCCGTTTCTCAGAGAAGGGACAGAGAGGTGTGGAATAAAGGTAAATTATGTGAAAAATAATGCGTTTTTTAAAAAACAAAGTGTTAACACATGTTAGACTGCACCCCATAAACACAATCAAGCCTAGAAAAAACCCAGTGAACCACCTCTTTAAGTGTAAAAAAATTCTTGGCTCAAAGCTGCACTTAAAAGTTAGTTATCAAGCGTCATAATTTAAGTGAAGTGTAGGACTAAATCTTAAGGGTCAGTCTTAGAGTTGATTCACAACACTTTGTGCCACAAACGGGATTTTGGATAACGAAACACACATGGACCAATCACTGAATAGATTTCCTTATTTAAGAATATTCTCAGGTAAATTCACGTTGAATGGTTACATTTCTAATAGTTTACATTCAACACACATTTGACAATAAAGCATTTTCAAGAGAATAGCCTACATTATGGGAAGGAAACGAATTGTCATCACAACCTTCAATTTAGGGTTGTGCCGGTAGACGATAGTATCGTGTATCGACGATAGTCAGAGATATCGCCTGTGGCTGATTTTCTTTGACGACAAGAAGACGATTATTATCATTATTATTATCATCCATCAAAAATATAGGTGCCTATCTTTAGTGGTGCAGCGCAGAGAGCCGCTTCAGAAACTTGCCGCGGCGCAGTGGGTTGCCGTGATTTTGCCAAGTAAGACGTGTTCCTGGATCAACATCTTTTGTTAATCCTGGATCAACATAACTGTCCAAAAATATAGACTTAACCCAATCGCTACCCGTAAACCTAACCCTACCCATAATTTATTCCTAAAAACAGTGTGAAATGATAGCTGATTAACAAGGGTGTAGAAGCACCTAACCCTGATTGTAAGCGTAAAACAGATATTTCCTGAAAAGTTATCCCTCAATTCTGATTGGTTGATTGGAATGTTGTTCTAGGATCAACAAGGATGTTGATCCAGGAACATGTTGTACTTGGTGAAATCACGGTCACCAGTAGCCGTGATCAGCTCCGGTGGCCGTGTCGGAGCCGTAACGCACCGCAGGCGTGTGCAGTGTAAATAAGGGGTAAGAGATTTATTCATGATACAGTGTAGGTAGCTTCACTGATTATAACGGGAGTGTTTTTAAAGACCATATAATACTCGCACTAGACTGAAGTCAGTTATGATGTTCTTTGGTAATGTAAATATTCTTTGCTCGTTTCTGTTTAAATAACTGAGGAAATGTAACGGTTTTATAAACTGCTCGTCGTCAAACATTTCAAGAACATTCTTCCTCTCCTGAAAGATTTGCGCATGTCTCGGTCTCCTTAGCGCCATCACAAGCCCCTACTAGCAACTCCTAACCACTTGAGAGACCTCTCAATTTGTCTTAAATAACTGGGAGAGTTAGAGTGATTCTTAGCTTTAAGAATTTTGATAACTTGTTTTTATACTTAAGTTTGAAAGTAGGAGTAAATTTAATGAATTCTCAGCACTTGAGACTAAAATGGCACTTTGAGAAGCTTGATAAATATGGGCCCAGATCTCCAGGGGTGTGGACTCGAGTCCCAAATTTGATGACTTGCAACTCCACTCGACATAATTAAAGAAGACTTGAGACTCGACTTGGACAGCAATGACTCGAGACTTGACTTGGACTTGAGCCCTGTGACTTGTAAAGACTTAATGATCAGATCAAAGTCGTTATAGACGCGTCCCTGCAGCGTGCTTGCGCTTGACTGGCAATAAGCCGGATACTACGTTCAGGGAGCGCTGGATATATAGGCTAGTATAAATTACTGGAGTAATAACACAATTTACGACAAAAAAAAAAAAAAATCACATGATTCGTCTAGTAGCGATCTCCGCTCGTGAAAAGCGCTGCCCTGTCCTTTGATCGCCGCCCAGCAGACACACGGAGCGGGCATGAGCAACGAGATCACTTCACTGGAGCTCGCCTCATCATCACTGTGACCGCTGCTGTTAAATACTCCTCACTTCTTCTGTTTGTCCGACACCGAGGTGCACCATGAGTGACGGATCCGCATCCCGCCACGACCCTCGCTCTCTTCCAACTCGATCTGCTTTCATTTTAATTTTAATTTGTAATAAACACCTCTGAGACCTGTTTTTGTCAGATATCCACTGTTTTTGTTCGATCAGTTACATTTTATTTGCATGTGCATTTTATTTTATTTAAACCTCCATTAAATTTAAAGTTAATCCATAATCGAGATTTAAATCTGAGTTTAAACCTGCTTCTTTTTGAAGGTTTAAAGTTTGGTGCAACAGAATTATTAGATAAAACTTGATTTAATCTAGATTTAAAATTAATCACTGCAAACCATTGTGAAAATACTAGTGTTCTAATAATTTTGTATTTTATCTTTGACCCAGTTACGGTCTCGACATGTTTTCACACACGATTGCTCTAACTGTCTAATTGACATTTATTGTATCTCTTATTTGAAGCCCTAGAGCATATCCTGAAGCAGACAGCAGGAAAATACTGTGTTGGTGATGAGGTAATAGGCGTGATGTACTTTATCAAATATATAAAATATTATTAATATAAACAGCAGTATATGATATACACTACTGTTCAAAACTTTGCTTTGTTAATGCTTTTGAAATAAGTCTCATGTTCACAACATATAGAGTAGAAAAATAGAATAAAAACAGTAACTTTATATATTTTAACTTTAAATATTATGACTTAAAATCGCAGTTTTCCATTTGCATATATATATATTAAAATATAATTTATTTTTGTGATGGCAAAGCTGAAATTTCAGCATCATTACTCCGTCTTCATGTGTCACATGATCCGTCAGAATTCATTGTAACGTACTGACTTGCTGCTCAAGAAACTTTTTTTGTTTTGTTAATATCAATGTTAAAAACAGTTGTGCTGCTTAATATTTTTGTGAAAACCCATGATATTTTTTTCGGAATTCTTTGATGAATAGGAAATAAGTTTGCTTAAAAAGAACAGCAATTTTTTTTTTTAAACGGAAATATTTTGTAACATTTAATTGTCTTGAATGTCATTTTTGACAAAAACAAAAAAAAAAAATTACTAACCCTAAGGATTTGAACAGTAGTGTTTACAAAATCTAAACTCCGTTTTAACATGCTTTCAAATATTAACATTGCTACACTTCTAGGTATCCATGGCAGATATTTATCTTGTGCCTCAAGTCTACACTGCTGAAAGGTACGATGTCTCTTTAAAGCTGACATTAATGTTTATGCAATGCAAAATGCTATAATTGTCATTCTACTGTCTTTTACCAAAGGTTCAAGGTGGATATGTCCCAGTTTCCTACTATCAGAAGGTTAAACCAGACCTTAATTGAGATTGATGCTTTCAAAGCCACTCATCCATCACGTCAGCCTGATACTCCTGATGATTTGCGGGCATAATCTCAATAATGAAATCAATAAAACACTTTGATAAACAGTTGTGTGAGACTCTTCATTAATAAGACAGTTCGGTTTCTTTTTAGCAAAGTATTGCATTTATTGCTTTGGTGAAAAGACTATAGTCGCTTTTTGCAACTTTCAGACATCTATGAACAAGACATGAGCTGTACATACCAGTGACTTAAAGGAAAATGTGTGAGTGCAATGTGAAACATACAAAGTGGACAAAAATACAAATGTGAAAACGTAAAGTACGTGCAAAATAAGAGAAAACATTTATTGTACAAAAATACATCGAGTCTCTGAATGTACTAAATACAAATCTGAACTACACGAGAGAGAGTGAAGGCTTTGCTTGCTTTTAAGGAAATCAATATAAAAACGGTAGCTGTAAAACAGCTGTTCATGCTAAAACTGCATCAATGCAACGTTAAAAAACAAATGCTAAAAGTGCTTCTCAAGTTCAAGTTTCTTCTATCACGTTTCTGTAAGTACCCTAGATTAATTTCTAAGAGAAAAATCCTGTAGTCCCTGATCCTAAATGGGAAGTTCAACCGGGCATTTAACGGTGTCATTATAAAATGTTCCTGAACAATCTGACCCTCCAAATACTAGGATGTTGCCATGACGGCGATCCCTCGGGTCTGAAGATAAAGTCTTTGTAGAGCCCAGGCTTATCAGACTGTGGCCTGCGCGAGGCTTAGAGCAAAGCAATGGAGACACCACTGATGTCCATGAGCTTGTATCTGCAAACATGTATTGTTTTAACCTTTCAATCCATTCAGACTAATATCTGTAAACTAGTCTTTTAAAGAACCTAGAAATCAATGATTTGGGACTTCAAGTCTATTAGTTTTGAGGCCATCTATATGCTGTTATACACACTTAAATGGACACTTCACCCAAAAATGCTAAATCTGTCATTGTTTATTTACCCTTGTATTGTTTCATGCATGTATGACTTCCTTTCTTTGGTGGAACACAATGCTGAAACTGTTTTTGTCCATATAACATCCATCAATCTTTAACTGAACTACTTCAAACTGAAAACCTTCAAACTTCTAGCTTTTCAAACTTTTTTCAAACTTTCTGGTCTGGCTTTCTCAAGCCAACTTCAAAGTTTGTCTTCTCACATTTTTTTTTTTACCTAGTTTTAGTAGTGATTGTAATTATTTTAGTAACTTTTTTAAAAAATTGATTACATTAAAATAAGTTTTGAACAACAAATCTTAAACTAGGGGTTTCGAATATTGTTGTGGACAATGTTGGGCCTTGGAGTCATACACTGCTTTAAAATGAATAATCTTTCTATTTTGGTAAATACAGACCATACATTTTTATTGCATTAATTTTTTTGTAGAATAAAATTCTCTTATTCTGAAAATTGTTAATTGATAATGTGGCATAATACCACCTGCTACTGACTAGCAATAAGTAAAAAGGCTATATGCTATTTTCTATTTGAAAAAACCCATCAGTATGTCAAATGTATGATTGTGAAACCATTTCATAGGTCTTTAAGGTATTTCAACTCTATTAGCTATAATATATTTAGTTGTGTGTAGTAAATTATGGAATGACAGACCTAAGTTAAAGAGATGGAGGTCCTGTAGGGCTCCTACAGCACTGCAGCCTCCGCTGATCAGCACCCTGTTGTCAGACACGGGTAGAGCAGCGTGAAACCTGCACAGCAGAATGACAAAAAAAAACAACAACTTTACTTCAAAATACATACAGAAATGTAAGTAAATTTCCTTATTGAACTGTAACTATTTACAAATTCTGCATTATCAGCTTATTCTATTAAGTTCTTTAAAAGAATAGTTCACCCAAAAATGAAAATTCATTAATTACTCACCCTCATGTCGTTCCAAACCCACAAGACCTTCATTCATCTTCAGAACACAAATTAAGATAATTTGGATGAAATCTAAGAGCTTTCTGATCCTGCATAGACAGCAACGCAACTACCACGTTCAAGGCCCAGAAAGGAAGTAAGGACATCGTTAAAATAGTCCATGTGACATCAGTGGTTTAACCGTAATTTTATGAAGCTACAAGAATACTTTGTGAGCAAAGAAAACAAAAATAATGACTTTATTCAACAAATCTTCTCCCCCCAAGTTACCGTCCTACGCACATCATGGTGCTCTTGATAATGGCAACTCGGGGGAGAAGAATTGTTGAATAAAGTCATTATTTTTGTTTTCTTTGTTCACAAAAAGTATTATCGTAGCTTCGTAAAATTGCTGTTGAACCACTGATGTCACATGGACTATTTTAATGATATCCTTACTGAGTTTCTGGGACTGGGAACATTTCAGTTGCGTTGCTGGCTATGGGAGGTCAGAAAGCTCTCGGATTTCATCAAAAATATCTTAAATTGTGTTTCAAAGAACGAAGGTCTTACGGGTTTGAAACGACATGAGGGCGAGTAATTAATGACAGAATTAAAATTTTTGGGTGAGCTATCCCTTTAAAAAGTTGTAAAATTAATATTTTGAAGTCTTACCCACGGGCCAATGGTGGCATGTTCTCGTACTTTACAGCAGTGTATTCCATGAAGCCTTTTCCACAGGAAACAAAAGATTTGGTATACAAGACTGTGATTATATGAAAAACACAGCAGACAGTGAATACTTTCAGATGTTCAGGATCATTACCAAGATCCAGGATGTGAAGATCACTGAGGTAGGTGGCAGTTTTTCTCCCACCAAAAATGATCATCTTGTTTGACAGCAGCGTGGTGGAGTGCCTTTAATAAAACATACATTTTATGACGTAGTGGAAAACAGCAGAGGAAGAATAAAAAAGGGTTTTGAATGACATGAGAATGAGTAAATGACACGTTCCTGGTTTTAGTTGCATATACTGTGGATGGTGATTATGAAACTGGATGAAAAGACAAAGCAATATTACTTACCCAAACCTGGGCAGAGGACGGTCACCCTCCACAATCGGTTGATACCACAGACCATGTTCAGGGTTGAAAATGTACAATGCATTACTGCAAACACTGCCTTCAGGACATCGGCTGGGCTGCACTCCTCCAAATACATACAGCTCCTTCTTATAGAACGTGGCACTGTGGTACGCCAATGACGGTATATTTCCTTTTGCCTATCCCAACCCAAAACATAATACGTATATACAACCGGAAGTAAATATCTGCTACACCAAAACATACACAAATCATAAGAAGAAATAAATGGTCTAATACTCACAGAAACAAGCTTCCATTTCCAAGTTATAGTGTCCAGTATATAAATATCACTGTATCGCTGGGCGTCTCTCTGACCACCGTACACATACACCGCTTTAGACTCAGGATCAAAGGTTGCTGAGTGACCTTTTGAGATTGGTGGACTGACCTCAGACGATGAGACGTCCATGGGGAACCAGAAATCATTATCTGAGAATTATTACAGTTATAGGTATAGGTCATTATTAATAAGAAAATTGTAAAAGTAAAAAAACAAACAAACAAAAAAAAAAATGTAAAGGAAATGCCCCAGTTTGTGGTAAGAAACTTCTAGAAATATAATACAGTAAATAAATAATCTTAATTTAGAATGAATGAGTAAATAATTCTATATAATAATATTAATAATTAAATTTATGCGGG
>NW_015552552.1:1501627-1507090 GCF_001515605.1 Sinocyclocheilus anshuiensis
AAAAAAAAAAGATAAAAATAGTAATAGTGATGCTTGCCTTGGCAAACACCAGTAATAATTACTGACAGCTAAACAAAGGATAAATGCAAATTTCCTTTTCAAACAGACTTTATAATTATTATTATTACATTAAAATATTACAAACATTCGGGTTCAAACATTTTGATCCAAAAGAATTAATAGTTTATTATAAAAAATAAACTATGCTATCAATATTTCCACAGTTATATCAATAACAAATTCTGCAACTATGACAATAGTTTAATCAGAGGTAACATTCAGATTTCAAGCATGTAAAGAAACATTTATCATGTTTAATCGGTGTAGATGAATGAGCCTTTACCAGCCCTGCAGCTCTTCACACGTTTGACGGCCATCTCGTCCTCTAAATCTACTGCAGACATTTTACACAGTTTGCGCTTCTTTGGGCTTGAAACTCGGTTTGGATTCTGAGGGCTTTCTGGATCTTCAGAACTCCAAATATATCCCTTTATTCCTATAATGGAGCGTCTTGGAGTTTTGTCCTTCAAAAACCACACAAAAAACACAGTAAGTTTGAGACACTCTTGATGCCTGGAGATCAATCTGCTTGCTGAAGAACTAACGACTCCTTACCATCTGCCACACACCCTGAAGCAGAGTGATTTCTCCTGTCTCTGTTTTACTTTTGCCCAGCTCTGCATAGCTGACGCTTCCCTCGGGAGGAGATCTCTGGGTGATCTTCATGAAGACGTAAGGAGAAGTCATTTTTTTGTGCATTCACGTCATCACAAGCCATGTCTTAAGGCAGGGGTGCCCAACCCTGTTCCTGGAGATCTACCTTCCTGCAGAGTTCAGCTCCAACCCTCATCAAACACAACTGAACCAACTAATTAGGATCTGAAGTAACACTTGATAATTAGCGCTTTGATGGGCAGTCTGAGAATAATAAATAAATTATAAAATAAAATATATATATATATGGGTAGTTGGCAAATATACCGTAAATGTGTCCTATGGTGTGACAGAAAAAATTTAGGAAAAAAAACTAACAATGAAGAAAAATCTCTCTTATGCTATTTGTATATTATTAACAATTATTAACAAGAAATTAATTATTAATTTCTCCATTATTAATTACTGTTTTCTAAATTTTGCTGTTACACCACACATGCACGGTATATATATGTCAACAACCCATTTATTGTATTGTTTTAATAATATTAATTAGTACATTGTAAATATTTACCATCTATCGCCCAGCTCTAGTTTCTAATGTAAGTGAAAACAGAATTGCTAGTATTGATGCATTCTGTTTTTCCACTGAGACTAAGTTATGAGACTAAGACTAAAACAAACCAAATCTGAATATTTAATAATAACTATATTTGAGTAATAACTAAACCAGTGATGAATTTTAAGATCAGATCATTCACAAAACAAACTTTGTCTCTTCATCAGGTTAGAGCAGTTCTGTCTTGTGTAATGCAAACCGCACACCTGGAGATCTACCTTCCTGCAGAGTTCAGCTCCAACCCTCATCAAACACAACTGAACCAACTAATTAGGATCTGAAGTAACACTTGATAATTACAGACAGGTGTGTTTGATCAGGGTTGGAACTGAAGTCTGCAGGAAGGTAGATCTCTAGGAACAGGGTTGGGCACCCCTGCCTTAAGGCATCTCATAAACCTTATGTCTAGAATTCGGAAAAATCTTATGACTAGTTAAAGGGAGCGTTCACCCAAACAATTGTCATCATTTACTCTCATTATTTACTCAGCCAGTCGATGGACCCCTTTGACTTTTGTTTAGATTTTCTATACTATGGAAGTCAATGGGGTCCATCGACTGTTTGGTTACCGAATTTCTTCAAAATATCTTCTGTTGTGTTCAGCAGAAAGAAAGAAATTCATACAGGTCTGGAACAACTTGAGACAGAATAAATAATAACAGAATTGACATTTTTGGGTGAACTATCCTTTTAAGTTAGAAATGACCTTGTGGCCACTGAAGAACAAAGAACAGATCATTTCCCTGAAGTCATAAGCAAAGCGTGCCTCACATCATGACTCTCTCCGCTGCTGAGAAGTGTGCTGGACGGATTGGAGGAGTGGTTCAGCGCTAGACGTTTCCTTGTTATTCGTGGAGTGCTGCTGATTAAGCTGGATCTCACCTACAAAGATTCAGAAGTTTGTGACGGACAAGAAAGTTAAAATTATTCAAAACAAGGCATACTGTACATATGCCACTTATTTGTGAGAGAAGTTTGAGGACATAATGTTATGTTTAAATACCTGTCCACGGATGCTGAGCATGACTTTAGCGTAAACTCCTCTCCTGCCTCTCTGTGTGGCTTCAGCGAGAAGCTCAGGAGTCCAAACTCCTTGCCAAATCAGACACCTTCACAGAAAGAGGGCTGCATGATAAATCGAAATGGAATCGAGATCGCGATTCGGCAGAAGCTGTGATTGTCATGTGTATCTTTCAGTGAAGCACGGTTCTGTGATCAGTTTAACAAAATGCGCATGACAATCGCATTCGATTAATCGTGCCGCCCTAGGCCTTAAATTTAATCTAGGGAACATCCAAGTCTCATTTATTGAATTAATTTTATAAATATGGGTTTGACTTACTGGTGATTTGTTTGTTAATTAAGACAACTATACATATACTTGGCTTTCTGGAACTGTTTAAGTGCTATTTGATACAGCTGCAAATTGCTATCTATTGTATTTAAAGTCATAGTGTTAGTGTCTTTATTTAAATGTTCATCAGGATCCGTGTATTATTTATGCGCTGTTATAGTACTTTTTTATATTGGCTTTTATTTTTATATTTAGTTTTCATTTAAATTTCAGTTTACATTTTAATCAATTCAAGTCAATTTTATTAGTTTGTTTTTTATATATATTTCTATATAGCTTTAATTCATTTTTATTTCAGTTTTAGGACTAAAAGTTATTTTTGTTAGTTGCCAAGGCATTTCCAGTTTTCATTTTAAGTACCAGTTTTTCCATTTAATATTTATATTATTTAAGTAATTTTATTTTAATTACAACTGTAATAATTTTAGTTAACTGCCAATCTGCATGAATTCAGACCAAATGATTTACTGCAGGGCAGTGCTGTAATCATAAGATTCAGTGCACTTGCCTGGAGTGAGGTGAAAGAGTCCCGATGACCTGTGACTTGACCTCTGGACCCAGCAGAACCTCCACAGAGATCTCCGTATCACTGGAGAAGCATGACCATTCCCCTAAACCAAACACTATCAGCTGCTTCGGTAAAGGTAACGGCATCTGAACCTGGTACGTTGTACGGTTGACATTTCTACGTGAGGTAAATCAGAGGAACCCAAAAAACATTGTCACACAGGGAAGTGGTCACAAGGGCAAGATCGACAACTATATTATTTGATTGTGTAAATGCTCGTTTACTCAAAAACCATGTTAAGAACTGTTGTACATTTTATGACAATGCACTAAACACATGGCCACCATGGACTACACTGGCATACATTTAAAAAAGGGTATATAATATTAAGGTAGAATTTACTCTGAAAGGTTGTACTTTGACTTTGATCAAGAGTATTTCTCAAAAATATAAGGTTAGGACAAGCTGTATTATATATTTCATATAATTCATGAGTTACAATTTCAGTTTACAGTCTATGGTCACATCAGTGGTTTGATAGGTTTGTTTCTTGCATTTTTAATTTTTACTGCAACTTTCTAATTTTTTTTGCAATTTAGCAGAAAATGTCCTTAGTCTTAGTGTATGATAACCTTTTTTTATATACATTAGATAGGATTTCAAATAAAAACACAAAAACTGACAAACAAAAATACATACACATAAAACAAACAAAAGCACATATTCTCCTCAAACCAATGTCATTAATCAGCATGTTTTTCTTTGGCAATAATGATGGCAATGTTCAGCTACTTTTTCGTAGCCAAGAGATTTCTATCCTGAGACACACTCATTCCTTGAAAGTGTGACAACAAACTCTTACATGTTTGGTTAAGTAAAACAATAGGCCTAATATCAGGTCATACGGTGAAGTAACTTTAGCTCAAATGAAAGCGCCCACCGTATAAATTGTCGAGGTGCTTCACGTAAAGACCAGACGGCATAAAAGTGCACTTTGCCCATGCTGTTGATTGAGGATCCTCCAGTGCTCTCTCTGTCGATGTGCGGCCTGCAAGACTGCAGCCAATCCCCGCGACCGCCGTCGCATTTATCACCTCCTGTGTCACACGCTCCGCCACGAGTCACGACCAATTAACATCTCTGACACTCACAGTTTATAAGTGACAACTCTAGAAAATCCAATACCAACATGAACATTTTTAATAAATTCAAAACATTCAAATATGTCAATAAATAAACAATAAATTACGGAATATTTAAAAAAGGTTTAGAAAAAGTAGGCCTACAATACCACATTTTGTGAAAAATAAATAAAAATAAATTAACAAATTGTAACTCACAAAATGCAATCCCGAATTATTTTTGTTATAGTTGTTTTAAATAAATAAATATATATATATACATAATTTTATTTTATTAGTTGTAAATTGAATTATAATTTAAAAGACATGTAAGACATGCTTAAAAGCATTTGATTTTTTATTATGTGCTTTTGTTATTTTTTTATATTTCTATCTTAAATTTTTATTGGTTTTAGTAATTGTAGTACTTAAGCTTATTTCAGTTTGTTGCCAAGGCAACATTTCTAATTTTCATCTAATATTTATATATATATATATTTTTTTTTTTCTTCAATACAATAACACCCTGCACAACACTGCCATGACCAAAGTAACATCTTGTACTGAGAATGTTTAATTATGGAGTGACATCTCTGCCAAAATCAAAAATGAACTAAATAAATAAAATTAAGTCAATAAATACATTAAAATATGCAAATAAAAAGGGAATAATCATGAATAGCTAAATAAGTTTAGAAGAAAATGTATACAATCTTACAAAATTTGATAAAATTTTTTATTTGATATAAAAAAGTGCTACATTTTTTGATAGATAGAAAAAAAACACGGCCCCATGGTTTGTTATTCAAAAATTACACAATCACAAAATGTATTCCTGAATTAATTTATTTGTTATTCATTCATAGCAGTTAAGACATTAAACAAAAATAATTTTAATGAAAAAAAATGTATGCTATTTTATAGAACTGATCATCAATACTAAACAGATAGAAATGATAATATTAAAGGGGTCATGTGATGCGATTTCAAGTTTTACTTTCTCTTTGGAGTGTTACAAGCTGATTGTGCATAGATAAGATCCCTGAAGTTGCAAAGACTAAAGTCTCAAAACCAGAGATATACTTTATCAAAGTTAAGACTCTGCTACGCCCCCCTAAAACGGCTCGTTCTAACACGCCCCCACATATCTACCTCACTATGTGGAAATATTTGCATAATGCCGCCCAAATGTGCACGCAAAGAAAGA
>NW_015552552.1:1507143-1515776 GCF_001515605.1 Sinocyclocheilus anshuiensis
ATTTGAAAAATAATGTGTTTTTTGAACATTAAAGCATGTCAACATATTCTGTTACACCAAATACACCAAATAATGACCTTTAAAAAAGCATCATATGACCCCTTTAATATCTCATATTTTTTTTACCATAATCAAACATCCTGTTTTAAAATGAATACTAAATATATATATAAGTGCTGTCAAACGATTAATCGCGATTAATCACATCCAAAATAAAAGTTTTTGTTTACATAATATATGTGTGTGTACTCCACGTCTTCTCACTCTGCACTCCCTCACAGTAGTCTTGTGTGACATTATGGCGTGTGGGATGGGTAGTATTACTTTTTCTCATTCAGTATTGGATGCCAAAGTCAATGTTGCTGGTATGATAATGATTTATGTATAGGATTATCATTTTTGTGCTTTCTCAGAATAAACCTGATTTCTTTACAGAAGTTAAAGGGGTCATATGATGCGATTCATAATGTGTGTGTGTACTGTGTTTATTTATCATGTATATATAAATACACACACATGCATGTATATCTTTCAGAAAAATATGTTATGTTTATATATTAAAGGGAGGGGGGTACAATGCTGTTTCATGCATTCAGAGTTGTTTACACTGTTAAAGAGTTGGATTCTCATGCTAAGCATAGACAAAGTTTCAAAAAACTATTTGGATGTATGACATGTATTTATGTGCCAAAAATCTTGCTTGCGGGTTCCTACAATATTTGGAGTTTTTTTTTTTTTCGATCGTGGCTCTTAATGACATAGACGAGGGTGGAACTCCTTATATGGGCATTTCTCCCGGAAGAGCACCCGCATCGACCAGAGTGAGAGCGAGATCGCGTCCATCAACGCGCTTCATCCGGCGGCAGCGCAGCACGGGCCTTGCTCGGGAAGAATGTCTCCAAAGAAGTGTGTTTTTGGTTGTAAGGGAAAGATAACATTGTTCAGCTTCCCGAAGAATCCAGCGTTATGTAAACAGCGGATGCAGTTTGTTTTCCGGAGCAGCAACGGAGTTTCACAAGTGTGTTTGTTGACGAACGTTTTATAAACAAGGCCCAGTTCGGCGCCGGAAGAACGCGCCCGGCATGCATCGACCAGAGCAAGAGCGAGATCGCGCCCATCAACGCGCTTCATCCGGCGGCAGCGCTGCACGGGACTTGCTCAGGAAGAATGTCTCCAATCCAAAGAAGCTTGTTTTTGGTTGTAAGGGAAAGATAACTTTGTTCAGCTTCCTAAAGAACCCAGCGTTATGTAAACAGTGGATACAGTTTGTTTTTCCGGAGCAGCAAGGGAGTTTCACAAGTGTGTTTGTTGAGGAACGTTTTATAAACAAGGCCCAGTTCGACACTGGATTTGCACATCGTTTGATACTGAAAGATGGAGCAGTCCCGGCTATAAAAGATCCCGGTCATGACAGAACTGCAGATGGTAAGTGAAATGTCTGTTTTGTTGGCATTTGGCGCCCAAGTGCTCGTCACTCTTTAGCTCCGCCCACGGCACGCCTCCAGGAGATTTCTTTTATAAATATGATAACACTAAAGACTTTTTGGAGATATGAAGGATGCAGTACTACTCTATAGGTACTCAAGATTAACATGAGATTGGGTTAAACTGTGTGTGTTATGCCCCCTTTAAATATATTTATATATAATATAAATTATATGAATATAAATATAGACATGTAAATACAAGTAAACATTTTCTAAATATATACTGTTTTGAGTGAGCATTCATAATATACATAATAAACACATATATTTTGTGTAAACAAAAACTTTTATTTTGTATGCGATTAATCGTTTGACAGCCCTAATATATTTTTTTCAGTTTAACAGCGCCCTCTATCTAAAACAAGAAACAATTGCACTTTTAATTCTGCTGTTACTCAATACATTGACCTCAATTTAAAGGGAAATGATGCTTGTGCTCATCCAATAAATTTATTTTTAAGGCTGAGAAAGCACTTTTTATGGTTATTCTGAGAAGGAAGTTCCGTGTATTGAAAGGAAGGAACCATAAAGCTGGATATGCAACAGGCAGCAACTGCACACTCGACTCATTGTCAACGTTTATTGTGAACAACAAACAGCAAAAGAAACAACAAACAAAAAACAAGAAAAGGATGACAAACATATATCAAATGCATATCATACAAAAAAAAAAGATACATAGAAGGACGAGCAGAAAAACACAATGGCAGAATCGAGCACCTCAGCAGCACAATGCAACAGTCTCTCAAGACATGCAAATAATTAAGGTACGAAGAGAAACTCACATGATGCACATTTGCAGTGTGATTTGGTATTCATATAATCAAGAACAGAGTATTTAAATGAAACAATACTATACTACAACCCCTGCTGGCAGCACTTAGTGTGGCATATTGCACGTGATTGAAGCAACAACAAAAAAATCGTAAAACCTATGCTATAGGTAGTTTTGTAAGTTACCTTGGTAAAGAGGCATCAGCTAAGAACATAAACGTAAATAAAACATCTTCAACGGGCCATCTGCATTACATCTATACAGACCGAACTGATGCCAAACAACCCTAAATCATGCCTGGGACATGCAAATATTGGATCAGTTATGCAACAAATTAGCTTTTGTGGCAGGAAATGGTTTCAAGTTGTAAAGAAGCTGGCTTTGACCATTTCCATGAGTAGTAACCCTGGTGACTGCAGTGATAGCCATCTTGGTACAGTATACAACTGCCATAAAAACATATTTAAAACGCATCCTAACTAGCTGTGGCTTCCAGTGTCTTTGTGGCTGAGAAAACAAACCCAGTATTAGCAGAGTGTAAGAAATAGTGCATCTGACCTCCGAGGCCGTTCCAATGCGCTGCTCAATGCAGTATTATATGACATAAAACAACAAAAAAACAACCAAACAAACAGAAAACACTCATGTGTCATTCCCTGAATCAACAGTGACCTCTGCCACGTCACCAACATCCACTTCCTCGCCTTCCTTGTTTGCTTTTGAATTGTTTAGAACTGTTTGAAAAGCATTTGACCCGGTTCACCACCCATATACTTTCCCTGATTACTCTGTAGTCCCTGATATACGATGCCACAGTTCTGTTGTGGTGTCAGACAATACACTTATAAAACATATATGGACCTTTTATATGAAATATATCATCTTGGACATAACATCTTAAGCCACATAAAACACATTGCACGCATCATGATCCTCATGATTCCATTCACTTAAAAAAGCATTTTGTATATATATATATATAGAAGTCATTTTTTGATCTATGATCTAGGCTTGGATAAAACGAAAAGCACAAATCAACAACAGCAAGAATTATACAGTAATTTAATACATACGATCAAAAGTAGTATCACTGAAAGCTTCGTTTTAAATATGCACTTGATTCCTCAGGCACTGTAGTACACTCTGTAGTACAGAGTCTTATTCCTCCACAGCGAGTATGAGTTGTCGAACTTCAGCTGGTATGTACCTTCTCCTGGAAACTCGTGGCTCCCGCTCTGAACCGCCAGATGACTGTCCTGACGGTACACAGGCAGGATTTCTCCCAAGTTCGAGTTGGCAACTGATTTAGAGCCCTTCTCAACATCTCCAGGAACCACAGGGCCTGTTTGACAAAACAATTGGCCATATATCATTGAAAGTATTCCTTACATGCATCTGCTTATTTTAAGCTTTGTACAAAAAAAGGTTTCACAACATTTAACATTAAATATTTTTTTATTTCCTAAAATAACTGGTTACAATTTAATACAAAAACTTGACTCCAAACTTCAAAAATAGTGTATACATTTAGAAATATATACAATTTTTCTCAAATAATGATAAAACTAATAATAATTATTTTTTTCATTATGGAAATGAAAATTGGAGCGAGAGTGCTGCAGCATCATAATTGTCACACTGCAAAAACACCCTAAAAGTAAGCTTTTTATTTACTGAAAATATAACAGTTTTATTTCATTATTTGGATTTAGGCTTAAATATGACCTGGACAAAATATTGACTGGTTTCGTGAGAGTCACCCAGTTACCTAATAGTCACTGTGGAAAAACTGGCCATAATACACTACACGATGCAGAATCATACACTACCAGATTTTAAACTTATTCCGATCACAACAAACTCATGCAGAAAAGTGTGCGTTGTTGCTAGAAGACACATTACAAATGAAAACAATGTGTTCTAAAATCGGCTGAAAATATCAAACATGTTTGATATCCTCCGACTGGATGGAATCAAAGTCTGAAGCTAGGGGAGTGCGATATATGTGACCCTGGACCACAAAACCAGTCTTAAGTCACTTGGGTATATTTTGTAGCAATAGCCAAAAAAACATTGTATGGGTCAAAATTATCGATTTTTCTTTTATGCCAAAAATCATTAGGATATTAAGTAAAGATCGTGTTCCATGAAGATATTTTGTAAATTTCTTACCGTAAATATATCAAAACTTAATTTTTGATTAGTAATATGCATTACTAAGAGCTTCATTTGGACAACTTTAAAGGCGATTTTCCTCAATATTTAGATTTTTTTGCACCCTCAGATTCCAGATTTTCAAATAGTCGTATCTCAGGCAAATATTGTCCAATCCTAACAAACCATACATCAATGGAAAGCTTATTTATATATGTATAAATCTCAATTTCAAAAAATTGACCCTTATGACTGGTTTTGTGGTCCAGGGTCACATATATCATCTGCGATAATATCGTAATTGTTGTTTTAACGATGTGCGATTTTACATTATCGAGTATTTTACAAAAAAACATTCAAAACACCTACAGAGCGCACGCATACATTACGTGAAGTCTAGACGAGTGCGTTATTTCACTGCATGATTCAGTCTATAAAAATACATTTAGAATGATCACAAATTCAAGACATGGGGGCAGAAAAAGTATATATTTATACCACTTCATATAGTAAATCAATTTCACACGAAGAGTGCCGTTTTTTCTCCAAAATGATTGCAAATGTGATTGATTTTTTACAACAGTTCAAAAAACAAGAAGTTAATTAAGAGACTTACGTTTTAGACACCATATTGCCAGTTTTTGCACTATTTCGACAACAAAAATAATTCCAAACACAGCCACAACACTGTTTTGTGTCTCCGAGCAACATGACTGTTTCGTTTCTGAATGAATCAACCGTGACTTGCTGCCACCTACTGGCGGTTTTAGTTTAATATTTATTTAAATAATTTCAAATATAAATTTTTTATGTTTAATATACCAAAACATTATTTATGCATTTGTAACTGCAGGTTAAAGCGTTCATGTCCTGCATTAAACGGTGTGTAAAAACATCTGAATTCCACTTCAGATGCAGCTGTTTTTTTCTCTGCATTGCAAAGATTAATTTTGTAGATACTGATTTAATTTTCTTGGTAATAGCTCAAATGTCTTATTATTCCAATTCACTGATTAAATGTAAGAACTTGATTCAAAAGATAATGCACTTTTAGAAAAAAATGGCTTTATAAAGGTAAAAATGTCCATAAAAGGTAAAAATCTATTTAAACTTATTGGAAAAGATTAATTTCGATCGGTGTGAACTGACCACCACACAGAATATGAAGAATATCAAAAACTTTAAGAGTCAGCTGTCCACGGTAGTCCTTAAGATACCAGCACAATAACACTCTTAGCAAAATATCGTCTAATTATTGTTATCGATAAAATCCCAGAAAATAGAGATATTATTTTTTGTCAATATCGCACACCCCTATCTGAAGCTAAAAACAAATCAG
Source organism: Sinocyclocheilus anshuiensis (assembly GCF_001515605.1). NCBI lineage: Eukaryota > Metazoa > Chordata > Actinopteri > Cypriniformes > Cyprinidae > Sinocyclocheilus > Sinocyclocheilus anshuiensis. The sequence goes on from NW_015552552.1 coordinate 1,512,899, forward strand.
TCTCTGACCATCATAGACTACACGATTTTCTATGAAATCAGCCAACTCAAATCTACAGACTGGCTCTAACTTTTGGCAACTATTGTCAAGACTGTAAATCGGGACAAAAATCATGTTCCAGCCTTAATTTGTCAATTACAATTCAGGGCAACTGTGTGGACACACTAAGAATTCAAGGGACAAAAGAAGACAAAGCAACTCCTATCAATTTGTCTGAACAAAAGCAGGAAACAGTACAGGAAGTACTCCCTCACCTTCCAGGTCATCATCTTCATCCTCATCGTCACTGGATTCGCTAATGTGGACAGTAATGGCTCGGCTAGTGACTGGTGACCAGTCGAAGTAAACCCCAAAACCAATGTCATAGCCATCTGTGGCAAACTCCCAGCACACGCGCTTGGCCTCGGGGACAGTGGGCACGTGGACGGTCATTATGTCTCCACGATATACTGTCACCACGCTGTCCTTCTCCTGACGCAGCTTCGTCTTCAGCTCCTTCAGAGCCGCGGAGGTCCATGTGGATGCTGGTTTCATCGGAGGAAGAGCTGCAAAGAGATTAGTGATCGATTGATATTCTTTCATTTCACACTTGGATGGAGTAGAAATGTCTGAGAATATTTGCACAGCAGTGCATGTATTCAAACCACTCAAGATTCAAAAGAAAAAGACATTAATGAAAATGAAATAAAAACAATTAACCTATTTTTATAAAACAAAAATACAAATACACATATTTACAAACATATAATTAATTTAGAAGTTATAAATACACTGCATGTATAGTAGAATAATTCATGCAAGATGCACCTAATGTTGCTGCATAATTACACATTGGCTCACCCAGCAAATTGAAGTGTTAAAAAAATCACTACAGTATCACTACACTTACAAGGACATCAAATTCTAATAAATATTATCGATTATGTTGCTGTTTTTATAACAGCAACAACAACAATAGGGTCATTCCGTGTCAAATCAACCAAATTTCAGAAACGTACTCAGCTCAAATTTTTGATTTTGTCAATATTATTTCAGAAGAAAGATGAACATGTATAGTGAAGCCAAAATATTAAATGTCATTGATGTATATTTACTGAGTAATCCACTATTTTGTAGAGGAGGGTCAAAATGATTTTATTATTATTATTATTATTATTTATGCATTTGGCAGACTTTTTTTTAATCCAAAGCCACATACATTGCATTCAAGTGATAAATTTTATTGGTTCATGCAATCCCTGGGAATCGTACCCATGACCTTCGTGTTGCTATTAATAATAATAATAAATACCCTTTCACCAAAATAAACTAATAAATAGTTAATTAGCATAACTTCAGCTTATTGGTGATATGCAGACCTGGCACATTTATAATGAAATAAATTGATAAGCAGTCCTCCTGAGTTTGTATTGTATATCAATATCTTTTACAGCAGCTTTCATCATGCTTTATACAATCAGCGCCTAAATATCTGCTAGGCCTATATTAAACAACTTTTTTACTGCATACTACAGAACTTGGCCTATATAATGTACACTGCATGCTATTTTTGAAAGTCACGTGACCCGCCCAATAGCGACTTGAAAGAAAACGCACACGCTTATTCGGTTAAAGCGTCATATATAGAAAGATTCAAATTTTTTGGATGGTAAAACTAGCCTTTTAGGTTGTGAATGGCACATTACAAATAGCACAAACATCCTTCTTTTTTTCTGACAGCTCTGTTCTCGAGGGGCAATGATGAAAGATGATGAGGTTTCCCGAGCTGAGCTTCACCTCTCTAATAGGGGGTTTACTAACCTTTTTTCTCCCCAGGGTGTGAAGTACTGCTCTCCTGTGAGTCACCCGCCTCTGCCTTCCCCAGAGATGCACTGGGCTCCTATTGACAACATTACAATACATACTGTACATACAAGCACAGCGCTAAAGCTCACTTACTCACAAATATCTGACAGGCTTGAATTCACTGTACCTCGGTGGATTTCACGGATTCTCTGTTATTGCTGTTATCATCCATTTTAGTTTGGTTGTCCGGTTGTTTTACTGTCCGGGAAAGGTCTGTGCTTTGAATTCTTCAAAATGAAAGTGGGAAGGATGAGATTTACATACCTTTGAAATATAAAATAACCATTGTTGAGCTCCGATAAACCTGCACATACCTGTTTAAAGGGTTTGCTTCACAGTTTTTTGACGTTATCCCAGGGAAAGATGAAACAGACAGGGATGACAGTCTAGATTGAAGCTCTGATGTCTCTAGTTTCTCCATCTCTAGAGCAGCAAACACATGAAATATATAAACAATCATCACATTCATCACTATCTGAATAAAGATTCAGCTCATCAGATGAAAACTCTTACCTGACTCAGAGGTGGCTTTCAATGAACCTCATTAAAAACTGAAACAAAATCAGCAAGAAGAAATAAAATAACCCATACTGTACTTTAATTTTAAATGTAATGACATTTATGAATATAAGTAAGGCTGTTGTGCGCAGTCATCAACTGACACGTGAAGCACATACAAATCAGTTTTGACTCGTCGAGAAACTAAAGTGAAATTCACCATCAACCCATCAATCTCAGCATTCAAACCAAACCCGCCCTATGTGCTAAACCCACACGTACAGTATAGTTTGATAATATAATGTACACACACATACCTGCGGCGAGCGTGTGATGCTGTAGATGCAACAGTGTTGCCTGACAAATAACGTTTGACGCCCAGGAAGTCCGCTAATTTGTAAATACGTGCTTCTGAAGAGTAAAGTCTTTTCTGAATGGCTGCCAAACACATACGACTACACAATAAAAGTCCCCACAAAAGCATTTTTGGGAAGAAGCTTATTTCTGTTTCAAGAAAGGTTTTTAGGTGTGTGTG
>NW_015552552.1:1516074-1583492 GCF_001515605.1 Sinocyclocheilus anshuiensis
GTTTTTGTTTACATTATATATGTATGTGTACTGTGTATATTTATTATGTATATATAAATACACACACACACATACAGTATATATATTTAAAATATTTACATGTTTATACATTTATATTCTTATATTTTATATTAAATATAAATATATTTAATATATAAACATAACATATTTTTCTTAAATATATACATGCATGTGTTTGTATTTATAATAAATATACACAGAATACACACATATATTTTGTAAACAAAAACGTTTATTTTGGATGTGATTAATCGCGATTAATCGTTTGACAGTACTAAATATTATAAATGAATTCTGTTTCAATTAAATGCTGTTCTTTTGACCTTTCTAGTCATCAAATAATCCTGAAAAAAATTTATTAGGGTTTCCAAAAAATATTAGGTAATATAACTTTTTTAACATTAATAATAATAATAAGTGTTTCTTTGGCAGCAGATCATCATATTAGAATGATTTCTGAAGGATCATGTGACACTGAAGACTGGCTTAATGATGCTGAAAATTCAGCTTTGCCATCATAGGCTTAAATTACATTTTAAAATATATTAAAGTGGTAAAAGAAATTACACATTAAAATAGTAAAAAAAAAAAAAAGTAATAATATTCACAATATTGTTGTTTTTACGAAATATATGTATATTTTATTTTACTGTATATTACATTATAAAAAAATATAATTAAATATAATTTATTCATCTGTCATTCTTGATTTTATTTTTACTGACACTATACTATTTATTCACACATAAATTACTTCTCTTAAAATAAAATACAATACAAAAGATATTTATTACTTTATCTTACATTAATTTTTTCTTGCATTTAAGTGGTTTTATTGTTAGCATTACAATATTTGTGAGATAAGTAGTAAACAGTTCTAGCGCTTTTGTTTATTAGCAGCATATATCCTCTGTAGGTAGATGGCTTGGCACAGTCAAATGTACTGGGAAACATTTCAAAGCCATTTGTCCATGTGTGGCAAAAATCAGCAGAGGATAAAACACAAATATAGCACTCGGCAGCTCAAAGGGATCCAGCTGACATGCTAACTTTTCCCCTGTGTTTAATTAACACTTATTTTAGACTTCACTTTACAAACACCTGCTGGTTAAAGATAAACAGATTGAACATGAACACAAAAATGTACACACTCAAATTTAAATGTTGCACAATTTAATTGCTGTCTCATTGAACTGAACAAAAGTATGTCCTATCCTTCTGCTAAGTTTGAGAATACATTGTAGTACATAACTGAAATGCAGTCTCGCAAACCTTTATCTCTCAACACCAAATCAGTCAATGGAGTATCCTTAGTTTGTGCATCAACCAAACTGATCCACGGAAAAAGGCTGTAAAACAACAGAGACAAACTATTATAACCGTATAAAGCAAGGTTGAGTAATAGTCGTAATTCATTTTGAACATCTACAATAAGACTCACTCATCAGGGTTATTGAGATCAGATGCACTGGGTGAATTTACAAGACTGTGATAAGTGAATGTGTTTGTCTCAAACAGCCCGTTTAGCAGCCGAAGAGTCTTTCCGGAGCCCAGCTTCTGAGCCGTGCACATGTTGAGGAGACTGTAGAGCACAGCAGATATCCATCTCTGATCCAGGAAGAGGCCACCTTCAGCAAACAGTGCGAGTTTACTTAATGGGGTCTTATAGCTCACCGTACAAAAACCATATTGACTTCACATGACAGATGGATATAGACACATTTGGAAGGGAAATAAAATGCTTACTGTGTGTTTAAGCAGCTAGTTATAAAGTTGCAAGAAGAATCAAAATTAAAATAATTCCTACAAAAGATATTTGTGCATCTAAGATTAATCATGTTTCATTGAACTTTTTAAATCATTTGTCTAGAAAAAAACAAACATATGGCCTAGCTGCAATTACAGATTAAAAAATGATTCCTAGTGAATTTACACTACTGTTTAGAAGCAGTGTTGCCAAGTCTGTGGTTTTCCTGCGGAATTGGGCTACTTTAACACTGTAGCTCGGGTTGTTTTTCATGTCCGCGGGTTGAAGCAACCCCAATATGTGATATTTATTAGGGCTGCACGATTATGACAAAAATCATAATTGTCGATTATTCCTTTGAAATTGTAATTGCGATTATTCATTTACGATTAAATGAATCATGTTTACACCTTTGTTTGAAGCAACTGCATGCCATATTTTTATATGAAAATAAACAAGCTGAAAACACTAACTGAAAAACGTTTATTGCTTTTCTATAGTATTAAGCCTCAAATGTCAACTATATATTGGATTGGTTTCTCTTTAAATAAAAAGGTAGAAATATGAATGGTATTATAATGTTATACTAAAACTAAAATTAAAACAATGGAAAAACCCTTAAGATAACATGTAGAAAGAAAAAAAACATCTTAAGCATGCAGAATAACATAAGTGGACATAATTGCTGCTTTGAACAATTATGTAATTGTGGCATCCGTAATTGTAATTGCGATTAGAAATTCGATTAATTGTACAGCCCTAATATTTATCCCCTGGAATGTGAATTTTATCAAGGGAACCCCGTAGGAAAACTTGTATTTTACCCCCTGGAATTTTTACCCTCGAAACGTTTTGAGTAGCAATTGGGTGGGTTTTGTTGTGAAAACCTGGCAACCCTGTTTAGAAGTTTGGGGTTAATAAGATTTTTTAATTTTGTGGAACGAAGTCTCTTATGCTGTTTTGTAATAAAAACATTATTGTAATAAAAATAAAATAAAAAATATTTTGTAATAAAAATGTAATATATAATAAAAAATAAATATTGTAAAACATTACAATTTAAAATAACTGTTTTTTTTGTTTTAATATATTTTAAAATGTAATTCATTCCCGTGATGCAAAGCTGAATTTTCAGGATCATTACTACAGTCTTTAGTGTCACATGATCCTTTAGAAATCATTCCAGTATGCTGATTTGCTCAAGAAACATAAACAGAAAGTTCAAAATAACACCATTTATATTAAATAGATTTTTTTCTTGACTGTTGCTTTTGATCAATTTAGTGCATCCTTGATGAATAAAAGTATTAATTTCTTTAAAAAAAAATACTGACCCCAATTTTTTGTAGTCAATAATAATAATAATAATTATTATTATTATTATTATTATTATTTCTTCTTAGTTATTTTAATGTGTATAACAGTGACAGATGGATATTGACAAATTTTGAGAGGAAATAAAAATGTATTGTCAAAGATACATCTGCAATTTTCACACACCATTCATTGAAAGAGGAACTGAGGCTGAAATCACGTCCTTATCCTGTAAAGCTGCGGTCACCTGATCGTGAAGATGCCAAATTCTATTGACTTCATCACAAGCCACAAACTCATACTGGGGTTTGATAATAGAACTGTGGTCAAGGAGCACAGCAAGCCTGAAATTAAGAAGAAAAAAACTATAATAACCTAATATTTAGAGATAATAATAATAATAATCATAATTTTGTAGTAAAATAAAAATACTTAAAAAAGGAAAATAACTTAAAAAGTAATGTTTTATTGCCATTACTCCCTCAAAATTTCATTTGGAAGTATAATAAAAATTTGAGAGACAATCAATCAACAAACAGATAACAAAGCACAGATAGTTTTTCTTATTCCATAATAAATAACAGTGGGCTAATAATCTTAAGTATGTTGATCTGAATACCTGTTGAGTGGCACTGCTGAGGTGAAGCTGTACACCAGACAGCCTGAAGACAGATGGCAGCGGATGTCTGCGCAGACTTGAGCTAGTTGAGAGGGCAAGACACACAGGAACAGCATGTCTGCCCATTTAGCCAGTCTAATGTTGTCAAAGTAACATTCAACACCCATGTTTGAATATTCTCCTATGGGCCAATGAAAGAAAAGAGATTTTTTTAAATAAACTAATAGGTCTTGATGAAAATTCTGATTTATCTATTAAGGCATACGAGTGTAACACTCTCTGGTTTTCAGGAGCATTTTTATGATTCGTGAAGCATAAGAGTGGAAACTGCTCTTGACTGCATAATTACCATGACAAGTGGTCACATGCATGTGAACCTTCACATGGGTTTCTATAGTAACGCCGTGTGCATGATTATGCAGCTTTGATGGGCCTTCAAGGATACACACACTCACAAATATGTCCAGCCTGACCCAGTGATTTGAGGACTATCACAACGGATTGCTGTGAAATGACTGTTTCTACTGTATCTATGATCAAATAAATGCAGCCTTGGCAAGCAAGAGACTTTTGAACGGCAATCTAAATGCACTCAGAAGCAATTGTTTTAAAAACTGTAGAACTGCATCTGGCTGCATCTAGCCAATGTATTTTGTTTCCCAAATAAATTATTTAATAAGTGTCAAATGAAACATGATTAATCTGTTGCAATTGTTGCAATAATATTAATAATACTAGATAGATAGATAGATAGATAGATAGATAAGTTCTAAGACTTCAACATTTTTTTACAATTTTTCTGCTCACCAAGGCTGCATTTATTTGATCATAAATACAGTAAATACATTGTATGGGTCAAAATTATCGATTTTTCTTTTATGCCAAATTTGTTATTATTTTTTTTAACCGCACGCCGTCATCGCCACGGAGGAGCAGGACCGAGCAGGGCACAGACGCTTACGTCCAGGAATGTCGCGTGCACACTCTAAAAATAGCTCACTGAACGTTCTAATGAGCAGGTATCGCGATTGCGGCACAGTCAGCGATGAAACACCAGAAGCAGCAACAGATGACTTTAATGTCATCATGGATGAAAAGAAAGAAAAGGAGTCGCCGGATCGGCTTTCACCGTGGACGAAGCGGAGTCCAGCCCGGGGTCGTCACATGTGGTTGCCGCAGGCAGGGGCGTAATTTCCACTGGGGACAGGGGGGACATGTCCCCCCCACTTTCAAATTCATTTGTTATTATTTTTTTTAACCGCACGCCGTCATCGCCACGGAGGAGCAGGACCGAGCAGGGCACAGACGCTTACGTCCAGGAATGTCGCGTGCACACTCTAAAAATAGCTCACTGAACGTTCTAATGAGCAGGTATCGCGATTGCGGCACAGTCAGCGATGAAACGCCAGAAGCCTTACCAGATGACTTTAATGTCATCATGGATGAAAAGAAAGAAAGGAGATGTGAGTTGGTTGATTCAGTAAATTAGCTCAGGTCAGGATAATCATATTTTTTGCCTACACCTGTTGATGTTAGCCTAACGTTAACATACACTGTTGCTAGGTAACTTCAGACTGTTGTTAGCTAAATATTTAATGTAGAAGAGTGGTTCCCAAACTGGGGTAGGTGAGGCGACAGAGGGGGTACGCGAACAAAAAGGTGAGTTCTGCGGTGTTTCGTGAACGAATTGTTCGTGAAAGTCATTAATTCAATGATTCATTAATAAATTCAGCCACTTGCTTCGTTACTGAATGAACGAATGACTTTAACGAATAATCCCATTTTGTGTCCCCCCCCCCCCACTTCTCAAACCAGTTACACCCTTGGGCAGGAGAGCTAGGTTTTACAGCTATTAAATGTAAATTATTCAGTACAATAAATCAAAAACGTACCTGAATTCTTCATAGCTGGCGACATTTTGGTTTAAAGCACGAAATTTGGCATTGTTTTCCCTCTGATATTTCCTGTCCGCTTCCAGCGCCGCTTGTAGCTCTTTTTCAAGAGAACTGAAATTTATCATATCAGATTTCTCCATACCTGCTCTTACTGTTACGTGAAAAGACACCCAATTTACTTTTACGAGAACTGATAATGTTATTTACCTCAAAAGACAGAAATTCAGCAACTGAATACGAGTACAGCTAAGGTTAACTTGCTAGCTCAAGCCTCCATAACAATTATGATGGTAATAACTGACTGGTTTCTGACAGGTGATACATTTTCTTTAATAAATAAAGTTCAAAAGAATTTATTTTAAATTGATTTTTGTGGAACAGTGTAATTGTCTTTACAGTCCCTTTTGATCCATCCTTGATGAATAAAAGCATTAATTTATTTAAATTATATATATATATATATATATATATGTGTGTGTGTGTGTGTTTATTTACTCATATTTTAATGAATACAATAGTGTTTAATTAATTTTATATTTTTTTCATATTTAATTTCAGTGTATTGGCTCACTAACCTAATGTCTCAGGTCTTCTGGTTGAGATGTTGATGTGGCGAGGCTCGAGGCTGGATGCACGCAGTAAAGCCGTCGCCAGCTGTCTGCCCATGAGTCCTCCTCCCACTACGCCAACACACAGATTAGCAGCGCAGCCATTCTCAGCGTTCACTTTCTTTCTGTGTGAAAATGTTCATGACTGTAGTAATGTGTAGCATCTATGTGGGAATTAACAGTCATATGAGCTCCACAACAATGTTGGACTCTTCTTACCTTAATAAACGGAGAAGTTTATATGCAAACACAGCATGCGCACATCCACTGACAGTCAAGCCAGCGGACCGACTGCGCAGAAATACCAATTCTTTCTCATCTTCCCTGAGACCAGCCTCAAACCCGAGAGAGGTTAAATTTACTGTCAAGTCCAACATTTTGGTAATCACGGATGTTTAGAGACTTTACGTAAAGAAGTACGGTTTCTATGGTAACCGTTTCAAACTGTGAAACTAGTATCAATAAGACAAAAAGGGCGCTATAGTAACGCTTTACGTCAGGTTTTCAAAACAAAAGTCCGACACATATACAGACTTTTCATGGTCAAGAGACCTCTGTTGGCATGCTGAATGAACATTTTATTCATAGCAAGTTTATAAAAATAAAATACAAAATAATTCCAACTGAACAAAAACAACAACTAAACGAAAAAATAACACTGTACAAGGCATTTATGATACAAATAAAAATAACACAAATAATTACAATAATGTACAATGTCCCACCCCATAACATTCTTTTGTACACTGTACATTTAACTTCAGAAAGTGTGAACAACAATATGCAGTATTAAGTACAGATGTAAAACTGTAACATGTATTATTTTCTTTTCTCATACTGTTACATCATTGCGTGACAATTAATAATTCAGCAGTAATACAGAAATTCAGCCTTTGGAACATTCACAACTTTCTAGTTTTGTTCATTCCCTTTGCATTGTTTAAGATGAAATGTTAACAGAGAGATCGTAGCTGCTACTATACAGATTCACTTTCAGTCCATTGTCAAAACAATACTGTGCAGTTTCAGTGTTCGATATACAGACAAAATGCATGGAATAAATAGGTAAAGATCCAACAAGCAAAGAAAAACATGTAACATGTAAATATGTTTTTGAATAGTCTGTTTTGTATGGGATAAAACCAGTATACTAAATGGTATTTTACTAATCAATAAATAGATGGACAATTCTGTGCTGTTTTCTTTATTTAACAGCGATTTGATAAACATGAAAATTTTGCTACGGTAAAATTTGCTTGTAATCTCCTTCGGCCAAAGGATTTATTGCAGTAATGGTAGAAAACAGCTGTGTTTTAAGGTGATTAACCAGATAGTGTCTTAAATCTGCCCCATTAATACCAATAACTGACTATATATTATACAAGGCTGTGATTGCAACTGTAATTAGTGTCTGACTAATAATTAAAATAAATAAATACATACATCTTGCTACTTATGCCTTTTCTCTAATCCCTATATTTCATACTGTGAGAAAATATTAGGATTTTTATGATGCCATATGCTGATATCCCACATGCTCTGGTAAATCACCTACCAGATAACATCCTCAAACACATAAATGCATATTAACCAGTTGAAGATTGAGTAAGTATACAAACTGTCTCTCTGTAAGAGCTGATATAAAGTTAAAACATGGGTAATGAGGTTAAGAGAATAAATTTAAGACATAAACCAGAGGACAAGACAGGAAAACAAACATGAAGTCCCTATTTACAAGCTGACAGTACTTATCAGGCTACAAACTCCAGGTATATGAAAACTTGTAAGCTGTGTTTAATGTACATGGCAGCGTTTTGTTATTTTTCTGTAGCTCATGCAAAGAGTTGGCCTTCTATGGGAAGTGGAAGCTATATTACAGCATTGTACAGGTGGAGAAGGAAGACAGCTGTCTAACTTAATGTTCCAGTCTTTGAAGGGAATTAGCGGCATGCTTTTTAAAAATAGGTATTATTATTTTTATGAACTCTGAAACATGTAAAACTTTGATATGAAAGACAAATGCCAAATAGCAGCCAGAAATGCTGAGGTTCTGGAATGTAAACTAACTTTTGTTCAGTTTTGTTTGATTGGATATATTATGTGGCACATATAATAAAACTATACGTTTAATCAATGATTATTGGCTACTGTTATCATATCAGAACCCTTCCCATGAAATAAGAAATTGTAAAAGTATTGCAATTTTAAAACCTTCCCTTTTAACATTAAGTTGACAGATCTCTGATATTGTATGCAAGGTGAGTAGTCATTTTTGATGCAAAGCCAAGACACGCAGAGAGAATCTGCTTGGAATCTGTAAAATGTGTTAACAATGGTAAATGTTTAACAGAGCTAAGAGTACGTCAATCTTATTAGTAGCTGAAAGCACAAATCACATTAACTAAAATATTTTATATTCAAAAATGCAATGATGGAGGGTCCAGTTTTAAGTTTTCTGCTAAGTATAACAGGCATAGTTTATATAAGGGCCTGCAAATAACCAGTAAAAATAAGTGTGACGTATATGACATTGTGTTCTGTTAGAAATGGTACATTGCTGTGGGATACCAGAGGCTCTACAGAAAAGTAAAATTAACACAGTTAGTGTCTCCAGATTCTGAAAGCTTGAGCCTGCCCTATATACTGTATATTCCAAGCAAAACTACTTTAGGCACGTCTAAGCACAAGAACCCTTTTTTTTTTAAACTGTTTCAGTGGTCAACATTTCTTGAAAAACTCTTCCTCTTGCAAACTACTGTATGCAAGTACAAGCACATGGTCCCATTGAACACAGGCATAGTTCACCCAAACATGAGAATTCTGTCATCATTTACTCACCTTTATGTAGCTCCAAACCTTTTTTTCCTGTGGAACACACAAGAAGATCTTTTGAAGAATGTTGGTAACCAATCACTGGCTTCTATTGTATGGACAAAAAATACTTTCTGATATTTTCTTATATGTTCCACAGAAAGTTTTGGAACAACATAAGGGTGGGTAAATGATGACAGAATTTTGATTTAGGTGTGAACTAACAATATTCTAACTCTTGCTCCGCTCATGATATTAGTTGAGCTAAAAATAAACTCTTAAGTCCAAAGTATATGCTTCGTTTTTGTATGTGTACATTAGCGTATGCGTACAGTCGAACGCACAGCCTTTCAAAGTAAACTCCATTTGATAGCATACGCAAACATAGGTTCATCTTAGTCCAGTGTCTGCGCTACTTTTCTCCAGAAGTTATTATGACCGATAAAAATATATTTGTACTCTTTTAAACTAAAGATGCTGCTATCTCATAACCCCTTACACATGCGCTTCTCAGTGCAGGTGTGTGTTGTTGTTGCAGTCTCCGCTATTTTTCTTTTCTATTTATCTTTAGTTTCATTTTCTACTGTGAAACAGCGGCCAGTGTTGCCACCTTGTGGAACAACTGATTAGTGCCAAACAAATTCAATGCGCATGTGTGACCTGCAATATACACGAGGTTACAAAAATTGGGTGGCGCGCATACAGTACGTGCGTACTATTCTGGGGACTAAATTTGCGTCACGCACACTGTTCACGGACTCTCGCGTACAAGTAAAAACCAAAATATGGTTAAAAAATGAATGACTGAGTTTTTGTTTCAGAGATTTCGAATGCAACATGCTAATTAGGGCTGTCAAAATTAAAAATATTCCTCGAATTTAAAATAAAAATCCACATTTTTAGGTGTCAGCATTATCAGTGGTGCCCGAGATGCGATGATGATGTTAAGTGTCGTTGCATTATAATGTTTTTGTTAGCCTATCCAGTTGAAGCCACTAGATGTGGCACTGCTGCGTTGTTCATTAAAAATATTGCGGAAAAAGATAACATCAATGGGGAGAAGATCTTGTTTACATCAAAACTGAAACGAAGCCGTTCACACAGAACGCATATTTTGCGCATTTTCTAGAGGTACATCTATTACCGTTGCACTCGCGTCTCGCACAAGAGAGCTGCATGTTTAGAAAGCCATGTAAAATTAATGCAAGTTCAACTTTGAAAAAAGAGGTACATCTATTACCGTTGCACTCGCGTCTCGCACAAGAGAGCTGCATGTTTAGAAAGCCATGTAAAATTAATGCAAGTTTAACTTTGAAAAAACATATCTCAAGACTTTATGCTGAGGGTTTGTTCCCCATCCCACTGCATCTCATGTTTTTAAATTAAAGTACTCTGTGTGATTGGCTTTCGGCCCTTTGTATTAAAATATGCATACATGATGCTGCTTTGTTTATAGTTGTTTAAGCAACTTAATTAATTATTAATTATTTAATTAATTGGTTTATAAACATTATTTAATTAATTGGTTTATAAACTTTATTTGAAACATTATGCACTTTTTTTTCACAGATAGTCATGTTATTTTATTGCTTTGAATAAACAGTCATTGGTAGTATGTTGCTCTAGGCGCCCTCTTGTGGCCTCAGGAGAGAAGCCAAAAGCTTTTTTTCCACCCTAACTGAAATTATGCATTTTACATTTTAAAATAATTCGAATATTGATAATATTTCTAAGTTCAAAATTCGAATTTAGTTTTCAGCCATTTTGACAGCCCTAATGCCAATTAAAGCATTTCAGTTCACATACTTGCGTACAATGTTTCAGGCCATGTCACAGAAAGGGTTAAGCACAGCACAGCATAAGCACAGAAAGGGTTAATGATGGCATGATCTATCAGTGTACCTGCCACTGCTCAGAGAGGGCTGCAATGTATCAAAGCCCAAATAAATAATGTAATAAATACTATAGTACAGCCGATCTTGATGCAAACCTCATGTAGGATCATGAATACATACAATCATCTTCATAAAAGCTCTGGAATGTTTGAAAGAAAAGAAACTATAAAGTACTAAAGATCCAGCCACTCACCATCATGTATAACCTCCCATGTTCTAAAAGTGACTTTGGTGTTCCCAAAAGCCAGCATCTTAAAATTGAGGCTACTGATGAAGAGAAAGCAAAGGAGTTGCAGATGTGCGAAGGAATGAGAATCATATTTTTTTAGCTATTGTGGAAGCTTTCACTCGTTCACATCTTCCACTAGTGTCTGAAACCTGTGGTTGACTATCTGCTCAGCTTGTTCGAGCACCTGACCTCACGGATGCCGGCTTTGCCCCGCTGGGCATGTACAGCGGCAGAGTGGGCCTGTCTCCCACAGCATCCTTCCTGCATGTGAGGATGAGAGCGGCGCAGAGGAGGTGAGCCCGAGAAACTGGGAGGAGAACGGCTGCAGCCCAGACAGCCCCCACGGTGCTCGTGGCGGGACGGGGAAGAGCTGACAGAGCGCTGTAGTGAGGAGGAGCTGCGGGGGGAGGCGCTAGAGCTGCGCTGGTGGAGGTGGTGAGCAGCGGTGGGACCGACGAACATGTGCCTGGCGCTCATGTGCTGGGGGGAGGAGCAGCTGTGGTGTGGAGAGCCACGGGGCGAGCTGGTGTGCATTAGCTGGGCCAGACAGGTCAGCAAATCTGAGTCACTGGTGCTGCCGGCACGAATCCTGTACCGCCGTAGCCTGGAAGAGAAGTCAAATGAAGTCAACTATGCTATAGCATGTAGGGTGACCATACGTGCCATTTTCCCTGACACGTCCTGGCCAGGATTTCTATATTGCCTAAAATATCTAGGTTTTGGCTTTGTTTGCGTGTGCAGACTGATCGGTGTATGACATCAAAGTACCATACAGACAGTTATGCTTTCGAAACGCTCTTGAGGTACTTTGATGTCCAACACTGATCGGTCTGAGCCGCGCTGCTTTTAAGTCAAACACACCTAATATGTACGTGTAATTGCGTCGCTTTGACCGTAGATCCCACCTTCTCACACGCCATGATTAGTCCATTATGTACAATGCCTGCATGTTATTGGTCAAACTACTTTTCGATCAATACCTTTAGCAAGCATGAAAACAAGAAAACAAAGCCAAAACAAATCCTGGCCAGGATGCGTCCGGGAAAAATGGCACGTATGGTCACCCTAATAGCATGCAACTGATGAAAAATAACAGACTGCCTGATAAACGTTTACAATTATCAAAAAAAGGCTTTAGCTACTGCCTAGTAACCACTGAGAGCACTACAGCAACCACGAAGCAATTCAATACCAACCACTCAAAACACCGTAGCCCCATCACTTTAATGTCTAGCAACTTTCCAGGTGATCTGGTTGGGTGCCAGGTGGTTGCTAGGGCGTTTTGCTATGACACAAAAAAAGGGTCAGTCGTGGCCTAATGGTTAGAGCAGGGGTGGTAAACTCCGGTCCTGGAGAGCCGCAGCCCTGCAGAGTTCAGCTCCAACCCTAATTAAAACTCACCTGCCTGTAGCTTCCTAGTAACCGTTCAGACCTTGATTAGCTCATTCAGGTGTGTTTGATTAGGGTTGAAACAAAACACTGCAGGGCTGTGGCTCTCCAGGACCGACGTTCGCCACCCCTGGGTTAGAGTCGGACTTGTAACTGAAGGTTGCGGGTTTGAGTCTCGGTACTGGCAGTACCGTGGAGTCTCTTCCACCTTCAATACCACCATGACTGAGTTGAGATCCTTGAGCAAGGTAACTATTACCCAACTGCTTCCTGGGCGCCGCCGCAAAAATGGCTGCCAACTTCTCCAGGTGTGTGTGTGCACTTGGATGGGTGAAATGCAGAGCACAAATTCCGAGTATGGAACACCATATCTGGCTACATGTCACGTCACTCACTCACTCACTCGCCATTTCTAGGTAATTGCAACTATTTTTATGGTTAAATGGTGCATTGCCAAGTGATTGCTAGGTATTACCAAGGCACTCTGTGGTTGCTATGGTGTTCTGGATGGTTGCTAGGTGGTAGACAGCATTGCTGACTGATTGAAAGCACATACTGTGGCTAGGGTGTTCTTGGTAGTTAGGGTCACTGCTATCCCTGCAAACATGCTCCTGCGGGGCCCATGCTGGCTTTTTGCGGGCACAGTGGGCTAGGGCCAGCCCACATTAAACCTAAACAGGCCCAGTGCGGGCTTAGCTTTGGGCTCACCGTGGGCTCTCTGTGAGCAGCCCTCACTATAGGACTGCCCACATTAATCCAATGATGGCCCACTGTGGGCCAGCCCGTTCGGGCACAGAGCAACTTTTGTACCTTTGGGCCCATGCAGGTTTTGTGTAGGCAGCCCTGTACTGCAACTAGGAGAATAATAACATTAACTGGCCATTCTTTAGCCACTCAATTGAACTGGAATGGCTCAAACCAAAAGACACCTTTTCAGAACCTGATGTTTCATAGGGCCAGTTTACACCTGGTAATTTCATGCGTTTTCGCTGATCGGATATCTATCTGATTTGTTAAAACGTTTCCATTTACACTTGTCCACATACATTTGGGGGGAAGTCGTGGCCTAATGGTTAGAGAGTCGGACTCGTAACCCAAGGTTGCGGGTTCGAGTCTCGTACCGGCAGGGATTGTAGTTGGGGGGAGTGAATGTACAGTGCTCTCTCCCAGCTTCAATACGACTGAGGTGCCCTTGAGCAAGGCACCGAACCCATGGGTCACCATACTTGGCCACATGTCACGTCACTTTTCACTTTTACATGTCGTCGCAAAATGGATATAAATCCGATCTTCAATTCCCGAGCTATATTTAACGGAGTTCACATCAACAAAATCAAAAGATAAGCACTGCATTTTATTAATTATCAGCTTATTTCAAGATCAAAGACTGCAATAGGAGAGCGCGCGGCATCAGATAAGTTTGTCTTACTACTTTTAATGAAGATGATTGTGTGTTGACCGTCTGCATCTTACTTTCAGTTTCATTCGCGGCAGTTTGCGCGTCAGCTTGCTGAAGAGATGCTCAGCTGCTCGTCCGCAGCGATGCGTGTTGCATTAGCGCAGTCTAATGTCATATAGCCTATAACACGCTCTCACATGTTAATTATTTTAACATTTTGGGAGGAGTATAATTTACATATGACAAAACGCATGAAGTGACCAGGTGTAAACAGCCCCATATAGGCCAGGGATCCTCAAATCTGGCTCACAAGATCCACTTTCCTGCAAAGTTTAGCTCTAACCCTAATCAAACACACCTGAGCATGCTAATCAGTGTCTTCAGCATCATTAGAAAATCACAGGTGGGTGAGTTTGATCAAAGTTGGAGCTAAACTCTGCAGGAAAGTGAGTTTAATGAGCCCGATTTGAGGATCCCTGATATAGGCCGATTTGCTTTTCAGAGGCTGTTTGAAAATGCCCCTTTCAGCCAAATCCTCCTGATTCTGAAGTTGAGAGTGAGATAAAGGTGTGGTTGCGGAATTCAAGAGACCGAGGAAGATTGAGCTTTGCCAATGAATACTTTAGCACATCAAAACATATTTTCAGCAGAGGTCAAAGTAATCATTTGGTATTTTTTATTTTTATGTTAATTTGTAGTATTTTTATATTTGTATAGATATGTAATCCCTTTCAGAATGTTAAATTAGCTGTATTAACCTGAATTGAATGTTTTCTCTTTTGTATTTAATTATCTATGTTGTTAGACATCTAACACTTACCAGACTCTCTCTCTCTCTCTCTCTCTATCTATCTATCTACAGAAATAAACAGAGCCTAATAAGTCGGCCTCTCCTGGATGACATGGTGAATATCATGTTAAAAACTGCTAAGATTTCAAAAACGTTAGCAGAAAATCACACTATGGTGGATGCTGTAAGTGAACTGTTCTGTGACCTTTGACCTAGACATCTAGCACTTACCAGACTCTATCTATTGACTACTGTACATTTTTGACAATACAGACATTAGTTACGTGGTGATTGTATCCATTTCAGATATATAATAACTTTTTCCTAAAGACTTAAAGGTGCAATAGGTGATTGTCTTCAGAAACATTTTTTGTTATGCTGGTTGAAAGTCTCTTCACATCCCGATAGCAATCATTAAGTTAAGTGGTCTAAATGTATTTATCTGTATTTATATATTCTGTGGAAGGCGTAGGACAAAGAAATGTTCGTTCAATCAAAACACTCGGTCCGAGCGTTTTAATTGGCTTCCCTACCTGCCTGTCAAATATGTATTAGCATACCTCTGCGCACCCGGTTCGCACAGACAGGATACGCCATCAAAGCGTTCACGCACGCTGTGCAGACAGAGTAAGAATGGCAGACAAACATCAACAGCCCGATCTTCCTTCCTGGTATTGTAGTAGTTTTCTCACTGGGGAATGACACATGATGTAGCCCAGCGGTTCCCAATTCCAGTCTTCGCGCCCCTCCGCTCTGCATATTTTGCATGTTTCGCTTAGTTAAAGGTGGGTAAGCGATTTTTCAAAAACACTTTAGAAAATTGATTCGGGCCGACTACAACAAACTTGTTGCCAATCAGCAGTAAGGGGCGTGTCTACTCATGATGTGGAGGAGAGAGTTCAGTGCACAGGACGGACATTAGCCGAGCCGAGCGACAGAAAGATAGAGATGGCGGATAAAAAACATCTGCAGAACAAAAGAAGGCTTAAGGCAAGAAGTAGGACCCGTGTAAATATCGGATCAGCTTTCCAGAGCTGGAGAGAACGCAAGGAGCGGAAGGCCTGGTTCTGGTTCGATCGGTCGCCGAGGTTGCTTTGTTTCTTCTCGATAGGTGAGTAACACCGTGTCTGCGCCGCAACAGCCTGTCAACATTGGCTACCAGAAATCGCTTACCCCACCTTTAACACACCCGATTCAGATAACCAGCTCGTTAGAAGTGAGCTACGTGCATGAACTGTATTCCGATCGATAGGATCCCAACACAGTGTTCATTGCTCCCTACTCCCGCGAGGACTGGAATTGGGAACCGCTGATGTAGCCTATTGTAATGTTGTCTCTGGTATTCTGGTCTGTGAGTGTATATGCATTCAGGGGGCGTGGCTTTGGATGGTGATTGCAGGGAGGGTGGAACGTTCGCTTTCAGTGCTATCAGGCTAAAGTTAGCATTTTCCAAGATCTCCTACAGCACCTTTAAGTTATAGTAGCTAAAAAGTATTTATAGTGAAACAGATATATTGTTGTAGGTTAATAGTGCAGGCCCTGTGTGGGCCTAGTGAGGGCTTCCTGGGGGCTAAGTGAGGGCTGCCCATGCAGGGCCAGTGCTAAAGGGCCAACGTTTTGCAAATGAACAAATTCTTAGTGGCCCTGTGCTGGCAGCCCGCTGGGAGCCCTTAGGCTAGCCCTAAGTGGGCCTGTAAAGGGCCAGTGCAGGCTTGTTTGCAGGGATGTGATTGCAAAATGTATTCTAGGTAATTGCTAGGCATTAGAGGGTTAGTTCTCCCAAAAATGAAAAATCTCTCAATTGCTCACCCTTATGTCATTCCAAACCCGTAAGACTTTCGTTCATCTTTGGAACACAAATTAATATATTTTTGATGAAATCTGAGAGCTTTCTGACCCTGCATAAACAGCAACGCAACTACCACGTTCAAGGACCAGAAAGATAGTAAGGACATCATTAAAATAGTCTGTGTGACATCATTGGTTCAACCGTAATTGTATGAAGCTACAAGAGCTACGAGCTATGCAGGAGCTGACATTCTGCTGTAGAACGTCCATCTCTCTTAGTTCATCTTCTGAATATTCTGGTTCAAATAAGTAAGGCTGCGCAAAAAATTGCAATTCATCCTCTCGGTTTACAAAGACTGTTTTATGTACAGCGTCTTCCTCTGCTGCAGCACATCCGGGTTCTACGTCAGAGCATCAGTTCCTGCATCAGCAGCACTACACGCATGCGTTGTGATACTCTCATGAATGCTGACATGGAAGAGAAGAAATAGTTGAATAAAGTCATTGTTTTCTTTGCGCACAAAAAGTATTCTCGTAGCTTCATAAAATGAAGGTTGAACCACTGATGACACATGGACTATTTTGACGATGTCCTTACTACCTTTCTGGGCCTTTCTGAACGTGGTAGTTATGTTACTGTCTATGCAGGGTCAGAAAGTTCTAGGATTTCATAAAAAAAATAGTATTTTGTGTTCTGAAAATGAAGGTCTTACAGGTTTGGAACGACATGACGGTGAGTAATTAATTACAGAGTTTTCATTTTTGGGTGAACTATCCCTTTAATAAAACATTCTGGATATTTGCTTAGGCGTTGCAGGAAGCTGATAAGGTGTTTAGAACAGCCCGAAGAACTGTGCCACGTTTGGTTGTCATACTGTAGTCCCAAAGTTCTTAGAGGTAAGTAAGAATTGTGGTTTTCTAGAACAGTGGTTTCCAATCCTGGTCCTGGAGAACCCCAAAACTGCAACGTTAGATGTCTCCCTAATCAAACACACTTGATTCAATTCATCAGCTCATTAGGAAAGACTCCATGACCTCAAATGTGTGTCAGATAAGAGAGACATCAAAAACGTGCAGTGTTGGGGGTTCTCCAGGACCAGGATTGGGAACCACTGGCCTAGAATGTCAGAAATTTTAGGTCTAGGGCAGTGGTTCTCCATTCATGGTCCTGAATAACCCCCAACACTGCACGCTTTGGAAGTGTCCCTAATCAAACACACCTGATTCAACTAGGGCTGGACAATAATTCAATATCAATATGTATCGCGATATAATTTTTTTCAATAACGGTGATATGATTTTTAAACACATTATATCGAGATATCAATTTTGGCCATATCGTCCAGCCCTAGATTCAACTCATCAGCTCATAAGTAAATACTTCAAGAACTCAAATGTGTTTCAGATGAGAGAGACATCAAAAACGTGGAGGACCAGGATTGGGAACCACTGGTCTAGGGCTACAGATTCTGACAGAACCACATACGCACAATAACAATATGTTGGCTATATGTTTGCTAACTACCTTCCATCCACAGTGGAGCGGCTAGGAGGTTTTCCTGGTGGTGGACGGGGCATGAAGTGTGCAGTAACGGCTTCCCCGCTTGTTGTGGGGGTAATTGGGCGTGGTATCTTGCTCTTCCGTAAAAGTGGGCTGGAGGATGAGGACAGTGAGGGAGCATCATCTCCATGACGATCGGAACGAGAACCCAGAAGTGATTCTTCATCTTGAGAGCATTCAGAAGAGGCAGAAGAAATCTGGTCACGCTGCATAGCAGCCACGATTACACGCCTATCGGAGGATAATGACGGGGAAGCAGAGGGTGAAATTGGAATGTGGTGAACCCTCCTCTGCATCAACTTCTCTTTAGCAGATCCAGGTGGTGGATCTAGAAGGCTAGATGGTTCTAACACTGGGATACGGCTGTGCCGACGACTGGGGTCTTGTTTGGGAGCAGAGACTGGAGAAGAAGTGCCGTTTCTGGAAGGAGCATCTTCCTTTCCCTCCTCCAAAGTGCACTGGTTAGGCTCAATGGAGCGCTCAATGATGGGAGACTCACTCTTGGGGTCTTTTAGCTTTGCAGCCTGCTCGTTGCCATCTCTCTGTGTGTGTGAAGGAGGTGTTAGACAGCCATTCATCAGAACTGGGCTACGTGGAGAGGGAGGTGTGCATGGAGACGGCACCAGGTTTGGCACTGGGCTTGAAGGTTTCAGAGGGCCATTCCCATTTAGCAAAGGATCCCCCTCTACATTAGAGGGGCTGATGGGCTGGAAGGCAACCTGCTCCTTTGGGGAGTTGATGTCAGCTGTGTTGTCATGTGGATGCATCTCATTGTTGCCATTTTCAGTATCACGTCTCTCCAGTGGAACACTGTCGGATGCAGATTGGGAGGACAGCATAGAGGGGCGCTGAGCTGTCAGCTGAGAGAGGAATAGAGAAAATTAGCTATAGGTTACATAAATGTTCATGTCCTTGATGTCACCTGGGGGTCACAAATTCAGGTTCAGTCTTGATGTGAATGCTTGTATTGGTAACCAAACATGCTTGCATGCAGATGTAAACTGTTCTTTGACAAACCACACACAACATCTTTATGTTAGTGAAAAGAGAATGTCTATAAGTTATTATATCCTTCACACCAGGGCCTGTTTCATAAAACAAGTTTACCAAATAAGCCATGTTTATTTCAGTTAGTCTGACTTGTCAATTGATTTGGTTCAAAATAAGTCAGAGTAACTGAAATAAGCCTGGCTTGTTTGGTAAACTTATTTTATGAAACAGCCCCCAGGGGTGTCCAATCCTGCTCCTGGAGGGACAACATCCTGCAGAGTTTAGTTCTAATTTGTTTCAAAACACCAAGCTGGATGTTTCTAGTAAAGGCCCGGGTATACTTCACTTTCCGCGTTCCGTTCCGTCATCCGCACAGCTTTCAAACTATGCTCAACTGCGGATGAGCGCAGACGGACGAGCTCGACACATGTGCAGTACCACCTACTTGACTTGCGCTCTGTCTCAACATTTA
Source organism: Sinocyclocheilus anshuiensis (assembly GCF_001515605.1). Classification (NCBI taxonomy): domain Eukaryota; kingdom Metazoa; phylum Chordata; class Actinopteri; order Cypriniformes; family Cyprinidae; genus Sinocyclocheilus; species Sinocyclocheilus anshuiensis. The sequence continues at coordinate 1,535,603 of NW_015552552.1, forward strand.
TCTCGTGCATGCGCTGTTGTATGCACGCCGTCCGCGCAGTCTCAAAAAATTGCCTGCACGCGGACGGGGTGCGCAGCTGTCCGCGAGCCCCCCTGATGACAAAAATGACGTAATACGGACGGTGCGCGGACGGCCGAAGTATACTTTGGCCTTAATCCAGAAGAACTTAATTAACTGGTTCAGGTGTGTTTAATTAGGGTTGGAGCTAAACTTTGCAGTACAGTTGCACTCCAGAAGCAGGATTAGACACCCCTGCTTTATACAACTTGGATGAAAACCTGACTGAATTAAACCGGATAAGAGATGGTTAGTCACATATTCAGAGGAACGAAAGCACATAAGCCCTGTTCCAAAACCTAGTGACTGATTTGGAACTCTCTAAATAAGCATTACTTCTGTATGGCACAAACAACGCACACAATTATCTCCTGAAGTGAAGCAGAGGACTTGACTTACAACTGATTCCAGTTAGCATGATGCTAAGCTAACACAGTGGCCCTCCAGGAGCAGGATTGGACACCCCTGTCATAAACAGTACAAGGGGCACAAAAACACTATTGACAGGCCTGCAAGTAATAAAATGTAAAACAATAAAATTTACTATATACCTAGAAAAGATAACCTGTTGTACAATACACCAGGTTACAGTAGTGTTATTACACTGCAAAAGACACTAGAAAGCCTACCTGCTACAGTTAAAAAGTTTATCCCAGACTATCCTAGGACACATGTGACTAGGCAGACCCAAACCTAGTTCACTAGGTTTACCAGGAACAGAGCTATTAACAAAGTACACAGTTTTAAGGACAACCTTGACAGAAATATTTTTGGGCATGCATAATGGACAGAACAGCATTCCTGTGTTTCTTTGAGGAGAGAGCGCACAAAAAACTTCAGTCACGTACAACAAATATCAAGAACATACAGAACATAGGAAGCAGTAAGACTGGAGAGAAGACATGTTTGGTGGGCAGAGATGGTCGAAGTTATGGGAAGCACGGAATGGGAGTGCCTATTCACCTGCTGAAGCTGAGCGCGGGTGATTCGTATGACTGAGGGGAACTTGGTGTTTGCAGCAGTTGCTGGAATGGCAGGAAGTTTCCTGCGTCCAGGCGAATAGGCAGCATGGGTCTGAGAAGGTAGTGGCAGCGAGGCGTGGCATGAGGAGGTGGAAGAGGAAGGGTGGTGTTGGTGGTCTGTAGATTGGCTGCACCACATCCCAGGCGGGGCGCGGTGGTGGAGGGGGTCCGACAGGGTGGTCAGGAGGGTGAGCGGGCTAGGGGAGCGCAGGTGCAGGGGGCTGCATGTCCTTGCCACAAGCTCCTCAGGTTGGGATGCAGGAGAGGTGGGGAGCTAGAAAAGGAAAGTGGGGAACAGTGGAAGGGAGGCGAAGAGTGTTTAGTGAGGTGGATCAGGTGAGTCAGAGGTGGTGAATGGGTAGTGAAGTTGGAGAAAAGTACGGTAAAAAGATATCAAAATGGCCAGAAAAATAGTAGGAGGTAATGAAGGAAGAGGAAGCAGATGGTTATGTTGGTAGAAGGAATTCACTGACATCTTCCAGAGACCGCAGCACTTAAATCAAACTTTCAGAGGGTCAGTAATATGCTTGAAACTGCAACACTGTAATAAATTAAGCCAGCTCTGTGTGGTTTTACAACACTCCTTCCACAGACAGTGTCCTAACCTGGGCCGTGAGGATACTAGAGTTCAGGTAACAAGATCAGCTTAGCTCAGACTACCGTAAGCTTACATCACAGACCTGAGGGTGAGCGGTCTGTATCTCATTACTGTGGCTGACAGGTGAGCTGCCCTCAGAGACCACCTTTATCCTGCTGACACTTGTGAGTGTGTGGCATAGAAAGTGTTAACCTTATTTACGACATCAAGAAAATAGTAGAAAGGAAACTTTCATGAGGGCTGTTTAAGTGAAAAACACTAATTACTGTAATGTTATATTAAGTAACATAGTAACGTTTTTTAAAACTAACAGATAAATCAAAAAGCACAGGAGATTAAAGGGATAGTTCAGCCAAAAATGAAAATTACCCCATGATTTAATCACCCTCAAGCCATCCTAGGTGTATATGACTTCCTTCTTTCAGATGAATACAATAGAGTTTATTAATTAATATATTTAAAAATGTCCTGGCTCTTCCAAGCTTTATAATGGCAGTGAATGGGTGGTGGTATTCAATAGTTCAATAAAGTACATCAATCCATCATAAAAAGTGCTCCACACAGATCTGGGGGGTTAATAAAGGCCTCTTGAAATGAATCGATGCATTTTTGTATGATAAATATCCATATTTAAAACTTTATACACTGTAATCTCTAGCTTCCACTAACTGTTGTATGTGCGTACATGAGAGAGTGGCGTTCCAGCGGATGACGTAGAATGTAGGCGTAGTGTAAGAATATGTTAGTCTCACAAGAACCAAAGTTTTGTTTACAGGAGCAAACGAAGCAAACTTTCTTTTGTTTAGCAAAGGAAAACCAGCCCCCTCTTGGCTTATATCGAATCCTTGTTTTGTACTTTTGTGACCAGTGTTTTGTTCTCTTCTCTGTGCTTCCACGTTCCTCACTTCTCACCGGAGCTTACGCTACTCCTACGTCCCACGTCATCTGCTGGACGCCACTCTCTCGTGAACGTCCGTACAACAGTTAGCAGAAGCTAGAGATTATGGTTTATAAAGTTTTAAATATGGATATTTTTCTTACAAAAACGCATTGATTCACTTCAGGAGGCCTTTATTAACCCCAAGAGCCGTGTGGAGCACTTTTTATGATGGATGGACCCACTTTATTGGACTATTGAATACCACCACCCATTCACTGCCATTATAAAGCTTGGCAGAGCCAGGACAATTTTTTATATAACTCCGATTGTATTAGTCTGAAAGAAGAAAGTCATATACACCTAGGATGCCTTGAGGGTGAGTAAATCATGGGGTAATTTTCATTTTTGGGTGAACTATACCTTTTAAGTAATCTTATATGGTGTACCTGTAGGAAACACTGCACCTTACACACATGCATTTAATCAATTAATCATATACAAAACAAAAAAAAGACAGTAATCTAAACAAACTAAAGTGTTGCCAAGATGCTTGGCAAAGTGTTACCTCATACTCAGTTCCTGTCTGGTTTGTTCATGTTCACATTTGTAAGAGAGAAACGGTCTAAAATTCACCTAATCTAAATTTTGGCAGGGTTTACACAGGCTTTATATAAAATATTATCGTCTAAAATATAATATGTGTGACAAAAAAAAATAACAATTCAAAGTCATTGTGATTTGTACTAAATTTCTGTCACTAAAGCACTGTCATCCTACTGTTCAGGTCCCTTTTGGTCATAGTACCGATAACACCTTCCAAAATTTGTCTTGATAAATTGCCAAAATAGAGCCTCACATTATGTTTGGCACCTTTGTCATAACTGAGGAGCTGTTTTGAAACCTTTTCTGAGGATGGGTCTAAAGATCATTTGACCAAATTTTAAATTGTACACAATTTAGCAAAAAACACAGTTTTCTCAGCCATAGTTACCTGTGTGAGTGCTCCTTCAGCCAGTGCCTCACCAGGGCTGGTGGGGGTAACAGGAGGCCCACCAGCAGTGGGAAATGCACTGAGCTCCAACCGATCCATCCTTTGTGGGCCCTGGACTGTGTGAGGTGTGTGGGCATCTCCATGTATGGGACTAGGAGTGGATTCTTTATCCGGTGATTCATCCATTGGCTGCAAAACTTCTGGCTCCTCTTCACACTCATCAGACGGGCTACTAGTGAGTTTAGCCTCACGACCTGGGCAACTTCCTGCTGCCTCTTTGAAGTCCGGCAAATCAGAGCCCTTCTCTACCATCACCCAATCATGCAACTCAACATCTTGTAGACCTGAGCTTAGGTTTAGAGCAACAAAGCCACTGTTAGCTGCACCGTCGCCCTGCTCAGGAGATCCCGGTGAAGCAGGCTTGGGCGAGCCACCGCCACAGCGGAATTCCTCATCATAGTGCCAAACACGCTCTGTGTGACTTCCGTTTAACATGGCCATGGCAGGGACACCGTCAGCATCCCATTCCTGTGCTGTACCAGGTGGCTGCTTGCCAGAACTGGTCACAGAAACCAAAGGAACGCACACTAAGTCTTCAGAACATACTGAATAGTTGCTAAATACTTGAAAAAATGCAATCTTGAGTGTAGAAGTCACTTACCAGGCCTCTACAAAACGCTCAGTGTTGGGTTTGGGCTCCAAAGTTAGTCTCTTCTCCAGCTCAAAGCTATGGATATTGCGTAGTTTCCTCAGAAGAGGAGTGTCTCTATCTGAGGGCACCACCTCTGACCGGACTCGCACTGGTGAACCAATGCTAGGCCCTGCATGGGGGCTTTGATTACCTTGGTTGCTATGCTCATCCTCTGTTCCCATCTAGAAGAGAATGACAACAGAATATGAAACCTCCAAGAATAGACAAAGATGTCTATGATTGATTCAGTTCATGGTACAAATTCTGGTACCTTCCAGACAGCAGGACAGATTTGGTTCCGGTTGCGGTCCAGGCCCTCCCAGACATCAGTCTCCTGGTTCCTGAGAGGAAGGTTCGGAGATCCAGGCAGGTTCTCGGGCCGAGCATTGTCCCCATCACTGAGCTGCTCATCTTGCAGAACTTCATCTGTGTTCTCCTTCAGAAGATCTCCAGGCAGCAGTGAGACATTCACAACGCTGGAAGAAAACAGAAGCACCAGAGGACTCTTCATGGTGATACCACTACTTGGAAAATGCAAATGTTTAAGAGAGTTCAACCAAATGAAAGTAAAGCAGTCACATGATTTACCCCATCTGAGCTGGTGTGAGGCGCGTATGGTGCTGTGGCGTGTTTGCCGTGGCAGTGATTGTCAGTGGGCTATCTGAGCTCATCCTTTCCCAATCATACGGGTCATTTTCCACTACATTGTAGGTTCTCATGCTATTCTCAAAAACGGTCCTCAGTAGCTAGAGTGGAAAAAAAGTTTCACATGAGATTGACCACTGATAGGTATTTCATTGATCTATTAAAGTGTCAAATTTTTACCTGGTAGTCAGGTTTGGTAAAGTAGTCCAAATTGCTGATGTGCTCCAGAAAAACATTGAATTCTGGGGGCAGGTGTTTCAACATGAGCCGATGATCGTACGTCTCTTTTAACTTCCCCACTTGCTCCTAATGCATAAATACACAAATATCATGATCACTTCCCAACAAACAAGAAAATGCTTTTCACAGCACTTCTTCTTCCAGCCTGATCAGCACCTTGTCTTTTATCTTCCTCCAGGGTAGCTGCCCAACCAAGAACTCCACCAGCATGTAGAACAAAGACCACAAGTCATCATGTCTTCCCATTTCCTGTGAGAGTAAGACCAAAACCAATCGGATCAGACCAGAATTATCCTGGTAGCTGAAACATTATCAACAACAGCTGAGACTGTGCAGGAACAACAGGGGGATACTTACCTTGTTCTTATGGGCATTGATTGAGGCGTATCGTACTGTACCTCTAAACCCAGCAACAGGACGGGGCTGAGAGAGAATAGAATCTTACAGTACACATATATATATATATATATATATATATATATATAAACAACAGTGACAAATAAATTCTCGCAAACGTATAAACAAGTACAGTCATAAAGACTACATTAGAAATGACTATTGATACTGACCGGTCTGACTTCTTGGCAGGAGTTTGTAAATTGGCGCGCCAAACCAAAATCTAACATGTAGCAAGTTCGACATGTGCTAGGAAATCGGCCCATGGCAAAGTTGGACTGAAAAGAGTGTAAACAAGTGAAGATTACAAAAAGGTTGCAAAATTTTGAGTAAGAAGTAAACTTTTAAGCATCCTATTGTTATACTAAGTGTACTATTTAAGTATACTGCTATTTATTTACAACACAGAAATATGTCACTCGCGCTGGCAAAATGAGTCACAATGAGCAAAATGTCCAAAATTAGTTATTGTTATTTTATTATTGTTAAGTCAATTTTCAGAAACGTTTACTTTAACTTAAGACATAACAGATTATGTTTGCGTGAATACTCGCCAAGACAGATTAAATAATTTTCTGTGTGTATTTATATATCAGGATCGCGTGCTGTCTGAGAGGCATCTTTGTGGGCACGCTTCGGATGTGTCTGTCAGTGCCAGTAAGAAACGGGTTAGTCCCCCACAAGACCCTCTGTTTTACTCACCCTCAAGGCATCCTAGGTGTATGTGACTTTCTTCTTTTAGACGAATCCAATCGGAGTTATATTAAAATTGTCCTTGCTATTCCAAGCTTTATAATGGCAGTGGGTGGGTGTTTTTTTTCAACAGTCCAAAAGTAGTAAAATAAAGCGCATCCATCCATAATAAAACGCGCTTCACACGGCTTCGAGGGGTGAATAAAGACCTCCTGTAGTGAATCGATGCGTTTTTGTAAGAAAAATATCCATATTTAAACCTTTTATTTTGGATGCGATTAATCGTTTGACAGCACTATTTTTTTGTTTGTTTGGTGTGGTTCACTTTCACACTGCCCTTTTTGCAAGTAAACCAGAAATTGTAAACAAAACCACATGTGTGCCAAGGTCATCCATTCATTGGTTTATCCATTTAAACGTACCAGTTCGTTTGGAACCGGACCGAGACCACCTCTTCAGCTGGGTCCGCACCCAAGTGTGATTGCTGTATTCACACCTGCCCAAAAGATCCGCACCAAGGGGGGAAACGAACTTGAGTTTGATTCAATCGAACCAAACAAGCCAGGTGTGAATACACCCTTTGTGAATACCTCAAATTTGACAGAAATGTAAATTTTTCACTTGTTTTCCCTGTGGCTTGTAATTAGCCCGTGCGCGTTCTGACTCATTTTGCCAGCACGGGTCACAGATATATATTTTGTAATCACTGTAATTTGTTGTTGCAGGCAGTTAAAAGAGTTTAAAGGTCTTACCGGTTTGATGTCACGGTGTAAAAAGCCAACTGAGTGGATGCTCTCAATGGCCTCCAGGATCTGCAGACCCAGTCTTAGTGTAGCGCTGACTGTGAAAGTGCCCCGGTTCATGCTCCTCCTCAGATCCGCTAAATTGCGGCCCTGCAAAAGCCAAAAAGGCAACAGATTGTTTTACAGTAAGTAAAACAGTAATTGCAAATAGCTGCAAATATCTGATTGAAAAACAGGTTTAATATAACGTCATAAATAAATGCACACAGACTGCAAAGCTTGAGGTCTTCAAATTCATACACAGATTGCAACAAACAAAAAGACAAATCTACATCTTACATGCACAATTAAATTAATGTATATTGTAGCGTATTGTATAAGTGATACATTTACAGGTTAATTTTTTTGTAGGTCAAACAATTGATGTTATCTTATTGTTATTCATGACAAAAAAGAAAGAAAGAAAGAAAGAAAGAAACAAAGTTGATTTAACCATCTTTATTATCTATTATTTATCTTCATAGCTTTCTACGTAAATTGCTGCACTCTCACATTACAACTATTAGGCTTGTAAGATCATCATCAAAAATGAATTGTAATATTCGGCACACATTAAGTTAGAATAAATGCATAACCTGCCAATCAGACCTCACCTGAAGCTCCATGACAACATAGTTAAAGAGATCATTGCGGCCACATCCTACAAACCGGCAAACGTGATCTTTTCCTGAAACAACGAGATGGCACTTCATTAGACTACATATCATTGTAACTCATTTTATGGCAAGCAGTCATAGAGGAAGTCATTTACACATAGAAGTCTTAAAGGTACAGTGGCAAATAAGCCTGTTTAATTCTAAAGTTCAAAGAGGAGGTGCAAAATTTTGTTTTGGTGCATGAAACCATGCCAAAAATGTAACTGGACTGCAAAGAGAAAATGCTACAAAAGTTTGGAATTTGACCACTTCACAAGACAAATAGTAAACAGTAAGTTTGTTTCTTTTTCCGTCCATGTGCTCCACTACTCCTCCTCCTAATGGAGGTCTGTCCAGAGGAGGAGGGTTTATGGCTTTAGTTCAGTGCGGCTCAGCTCTCCTGGGACGCTCTCTGGGCCGCAGTAGCAGATCAGACTGGCTTCAGCCATATTCTACTCTGATCTACTCCTGCCTTCTGCCCTGACAGACCCCCGCAAGACCCTCTCTTACTAATATGCCTCTTCCTCGAGTCCTCTGTTATGATTATTCAGAGCGCATTGTTTATTTTCATTATTCACGAAGTATTCGTATACTGAATTATGTGAAAAATGACATAACTATGTATGAAAAATATAAGTAGATTTGCATGTATTACTTAAAATAAAAAGCAATAGTATCATGTCATGTGTTTGTTTACTTCTCTGGGGTGGCGAGTAGACAAGAGAGATCTCCAGTTACAAGTCTTTCCCTCAGGAAGAGATAAAACCACTCTGTCCTATCATACAGCCATATTACAGCCAGCATGATACGTACATTGATTTTTTTCATAAGCAGAGTGGAGAGGTGGAAGAAGACTGTAAAGGGAGGGAAAGAGGATAATGATGGTGTCATTGCTGGGCTCTGCTAATTGATTTGTTGATTCTTTGCCCAGAGGAAAAGAAGACACGGTTTGATTTCAAGCTTGGCTACTGATCCTTACAGTCCGAAGAGCTGCTTAACAATCATTTTGCTCTATTTGAAACTATTAAGATTTCCTCTTTGAATCCCAAAATTCAGGGTTGCATTTATCTGGTGCAAAACTTCGCGAATTTCAATGAAGGAGACTGTATTAAACTTAAACACAGAAATGTATACTATATACAACCAGTAAAACAAGAAAGAAAAGTATGTAACATAATGATAAAGCAGTATTTATAGAAGTTTTTACCAAGAACAAAGTAACACAAGATACACTACCATTCCAAAGTTTGGGGTCACTACGATTTTATTACGATACTATTACAACTTAAAATAATTGCTTTCTATTTTTATATATTTTAAAATGTAATTTAATCCTGTGATTACAAAGCCGACTTTTCAGCAGCTCACTTCAGTTTCCTTCTAATATGTTGATTTGGTACTCAAGAAATTTATTTGAAATTATTTATTATTATCAGTATTGAAAACATTGTGCTGCTGCTTAATATTTAAAATTTTTGTGAAACTGTAGTAAATTTTTTTAGGATTCTTTGATTAATAGTAAGGTTAAAAGAACAGCATTTATTTTAAATAGAAATAGAAAACTTAACTGTTTTTACTGTAACATTTGGTCAATTTAATGCATCCTTGCTGAATAAAAGTACACATTTCTTTCAAAATAATCATACTGACCCCCACACTTTTGAATGGTAGTACATGAAACTTAAAAAATTTGTGAATTTATTCAAGTATGCCATTGGTGAATGTATAAAAATCACATTTATCTACTCTGCTTAAAGGGGTCATATGATGTTGCTAAAAAGAACATTATTTTGTGTATTTTGTGTAATGCAATGTGTTTATGCGGTTTAAGGTTAAAAAAACACATTATTTTCCATATACTGTACATTATTGTTTCTCCTCTATGCCCCGCCTTTCTGGAACGCGTCGATTTTTACAAAGCTCATCGGTCTGAAAAGCGAGGTGTGCTCTGATTGGCCAGCTATCCAGTGCGTTGTGATTGGCCGAATACCTCAAGCGTGTGACAGAAATGTTACGCCCCTACCTTACTGTGATGCCGTGTCCCGGAGCAACGAAACAAAAACAATAAAACCCATTACAAACGAGGTATTTATTGCATCCAGTGGGAACATAATTATGGATTATAATGACTTATACTGTCTTTTTACGCGTTGTGTTGCATCGCGCCGCATAAACATAAAACCATGTCTGCATTTGTGATCGGAGAAATGACAAAACAACAAGTGCTACTCTACACTGCTCAAAACTCGCGTTTGAATCGTCAGTGACAAATTCTTTAAATAGAAAAACGTACTTACAGACTGTGAGTCAGAACAGCCGGCATTGTAATCTACTCTACCAGGATCAGGAAACAGTCCTCCATAAAATGTGCTGTTTCGCTTTCACAACGAAACACAGCGCCTTCACGACATGGCGGCGGCGGAAGCAACAATACTACAGCGAGAATAAAAGTCACGCCTTCTTTCTTTGCATAAACATTTGGCGGTGTTATGCAAATCTTCCCACATCGTGACGTAGACATGTGAGGGCGTGTTTAAACGAGGCGTTTTAGGAGGGCGTGGGCGAGTCTTAACTTGTATAAAGAATATCTCTTTGGGTTTGAGACTTTAGTCTTTGCAACTTTAGGGATCTTATCTATGCACGAACAGCTTGTAACACTCCAAAGAGAAAGAAAAACTTGAAATTGCATCATATGACCCCTTTAATAACTTGCCTTGCAGTTTCTTCAACACCGCCACCTCCATCTTCAGAACCTGTTTGGGTTGTTGAGCGGACTCTGCTTTCAGAGCCACACTGGTGCGGTTCATCAGGTCCAGAGCCTCGTAGATCTCGCCAAAGCCGCCACCGCCAATTTTTTTCAGCTGAGGTAAAAAACAAAGAACAGAGTGATATCACTGTATTATCTTTGAACTGAAAGATGAATGATTAATTATAGATTATTAATCATAGTAATTACTAGTAATTTAATTATTTCAAAATGTAATTAAGCCAATTCAATTCTAAGCCAACTGTTTTGGAACCTGATCCAAATCACATCCATATTAAAATATGAAATGCATCTCAGTCACAGACTAAAACACTAAATTTGACTGTTTTGGTGTAAAATACATTGAGTAAGGGGAAAAAATTATCAATATAATTAAAATAATTTACACGACCCCTTTAAATATTGTACAGCAATAATACTAGATTTAATGCACATGTCCTCTCCAATGGCATCACAGTATATTCTGCACAGCAGTCAGATTACATTTTCTATATTTTGCTATTTATTTCTCTTGGCATCACATGTCCCTTTGTGCCACAATCTCTTCTGCCCCCTTGTGCCACTTCCTTTTTCCCCTCAGATCTCCCTGTAAAGTGACAAATCTGGTTTTCTCTGGGGATTATACTCGGTTGATTCAGCAGCAGGCTTATACAACATGTTTCGTCAGAGGAAGCAACGTATTACTGATCAGTGCACTAAAGGAGCTGGTCAGTGTGTGTGTTACAACAGATGAACACACACTGCACTACGAGATCAGCGTGAGGAGTGAGTCACTACCTGCCATTATCTGCACAGTTACTGAAAACAGTCTCACTCACATATGTAAGCGTAGGTAAACGTAGTATCACATACTTTCCAGAAAGCAGATTTCTGTTTCTTTCACAGTCAGGAATTTTATTTTTGTGAGCAACTATCTCTTTAAGAACTGTCTAAATCAATAACTAGACCGTCTGGCCATTTAACAAGCCAAGCACTACACTGATGTGCATTAGATAAAACCTGCTGACTTACTACTTTCCATCGTTCCTTCACCAGAATGCCCGTGGACAGGATGTCTGTCTGCTCCTGCCCTGCGCTCATCCTGTCTGTGGTCGAGCTCGTCCCCTAACGCCAGCGACAGGGGTCTGGGTCTGGCATTGGAGCCGTGTGGTGCCCACTGGACCCAGAGAAGAAAAGAACATTGTGTTAGTATTGCTTGTTGTACTGTGACGGCATTTACAATGCACAATCAGTGGCTTCATAATCAGTCATCAAAACTGCTGAGTAAAAATTAAATATTTGATTAAGCAAGCTGGATGCCCAAGAGTGTCAAAATAAAGGTGTATCTTAAAAATATATACTGATTGTTTAAATTTGCTTAAAACTCAATTTGTATAGCTAACTTTCTCTCTGCCAGCGAAAATAGTTCCAAAAGAAGCCAAAGCATCACGCTTTGCGTGACAACGGTCTGGAACAGCGTATGTGAGTGTAGCGGAACACCGAGATTTCCGTTCCCGCACTGCAAACATCGTAATCTTGTTCCGATTCCACTCCGGGTTTTCCATCACACACACGCTCATTTAATATGTTCTGGAACTTGGATAACACAGACAAGTAGAGCCATACAGCGGAGCATCCCAGCGACATGTCATGTCACTCTTGGGACACTATTTCACCAATCAAATTTAACAATTTTTTCTCTGTCTTGTACTAGTTGCTTTGGATAAAAACGCCAGGCAAATGTAAATGTAGACACCATTAACCGCATGATATCGTCTCTAAGAAGTGAGATAAACCTTTCCTGTCTTTAAAGAGCTTAGTGATTGGCAGCTGTCATTTTAACACGTTCGCATATTAACACTAAAGGACTGATCTATGAAAGTAATGTATTAGAGGTGTGCAGGCTGTTTAAAAAAACCCGTATGTAACACTATGAGCTGTTACAGTCCGTTTTTTGCAATTCTTAAGAATTCAATTCTTAAGACTTTTACTTCTTGATAAACAACACATGAGGCTAGTATCTGCCATATTTAATATTAATACCGTGTCTATTCGAGTCTGATCTGGTTTAATGGCAGCGGCCCGCTGTTGAAATGTGATCCGCACAGCTCGATGTGTTGCGTTGCTACAGTCAACACCGACAACACATCCACACACTTCACATATTACATCTTGTTCATTCCGGTGGCTATGACTTTGAAAACAGACATATAACTGCATTAATATCATATGACTGCAGCATGACACAGAGCCGTGTGTCCGTATCCATGTTACTCACCTCAATCCCGTTCCTCACAGCGCCGGGTGTGGTTTACAAATCTCACAAAATGCGCTTTAAAATCATGTCGAAGACGTCAGGTGGTGTATATAACTGTTATATGCGGAATGTTCATCCATGAGGACGGCGGGAGATATCCTTTTCTCTGACATATGCACAAACAGCCCCGTGTTTTTGTAAACGGCCCTTTATTATCGCAGCTCCTTCAGTATCTCTGCGGATTCGTGCGCGCTCGTCCGCGACGCTATCGCCCTTCGCAACAGCAAGCGCGTGAACTAGCATTCCACTCTGCGGGTGCACGTGGAGTCTCAGAGCGCGTCCTCGAGAACGGCTCAAACTTGGGAGAAAGGTGCCCTCTTCTGTTTAAGCCCGGGACATCACGATAACGTTAGTGTTGGCCTCTTGTTAAAGGGTTAGTTTACCCCAAAATTAAAATTCTGTCATAATCACATGTCGTTCCAAACCCGAAGACCTTCGTTCATCTTCAGAACACTAATTAAGATATTTTTGATGAAATGTGAGAGCTCTCAGACCCTGCGTAGACAGCAACGCAACTGAAATGTTCCCACTCCCAGAAACTAGCAAGGACATCGGTAAAACAGTCCATGTGACATCAGTGGCTCGACTTCAATTTTGTGAAGCTATACTTTTTGTGTGCAAAGAAAACAATAATAACATACCGGTAATTTATTCAACAATTCTTCTCCCACTGAGAAGAATCACTGATGTCACAAGGACTGTTTTATCAATGTCCTTGCTATGTTTCTGGGACTGGGAACAGTTGTGTTGTCTGTGTAGGGCTCTCAGATTTCATCAAAAATATCTTAATTTGTGTTCTGAAGATGAACGAAGGTCTTACAGGTTTGAAACGACATGAGGGTAAACAATTAATGACAGTGATTAATGAATTAATTTTAATTTTTGGGTGAACTATCCCTTTAAGTTTCTGTCTTCTTTAAAAAAAAAAATTAAATAATATATGATCCCTTTTGTAAATAATGTACAAAATATTAATTTTACATACATGCAATCAAAAATTGTGAATTAGGTCATTTGCTATCCAGAAATAAACGTCTTACTTCCAGACAGGAAAAAGTTGGCTTTATGTGTCCTGTATATTTCCTATATGTGATGTCCTATAAATAGTAATAAGAGCATACAAACATTTCTTTCATTTCTTCCCACGATGAGGAGGAAAATGAAGGATATAAAATAGAATACATGGAAAGAAAGAGTACATGGTTCCAAATAGAATACAAGAAAGAATACATGCCCTCTTATCTCATTTAAAATCATAACATGTCATTCAGATAGGCAGTTCTCAAAAGAAAGTAAGACAAATGTAAACAATATTTAAAAAAAATAAAAATGAAGAATACTATTTCATCGACTGTTCAATCACGGACCACTCAATCAATGGCAGCGTGACATTTCGACACAAAATGTCACCGGGCTCAAAGAACAAGTGAAAACGAGGAGAACGGCATTTAGAAGAACGGACTATTAAACAAACAGGCGTGGCTTAGTAGCCCAAACTACTTTTTTTGTTCAAGTACGGTGATTCTAAAACAATTCAACATATACTATTATCTCAGTGGCATACCTAAGGTGTTAATTATTGTCAGTTGCTGACTTATTACAGTAGCCGAAGTAGCGTCAGTGGTGCTATGGTCTGATACTTGTTACTTTTCTCAACGCTACTCAGGAAGGACCAATCACAGCTGTTAGTGATTAATGTACACAAGAAGTTTAAATGTATTTTTATACAGACTGATGACTCAAGCTACCGTTTGCATAATCAGATAACAGTCGCTAAAAATTTATATTTTAATATTGCAACCGTTTTCAAGTACCTCAAGTAACACAGAAACGCATTGAAACTTGAATGCGGCTGAACGGATGAGCCATCATGCGCCCCCTTGGGGGAATTTTATTTTGTGTCATAAGCTAATTTGTCGCCCAATGGAAAGAACACTGCTCTCTAGCCCTATCAAATAACTTCCTCTTCATTTGGCGGAATCATGGAGGTGAATGTTTCAGCTGAATCTTTTGAGAGGTAAATTACAATGAAGCCACATTGGAACGATGTTCATGGCCACACATAACGTGACCAAAAGCACGTTGTTTAATTTGTTTGCGATATGTGTTGTCATTACAGTCTTGCAGGACATGTAGCATATGCTTGAAGATCACTGTATTAAAGTATTAAACCAGAACCGTAATATGCACTGCTTATGTTATACTGTGTATAACATTATATTACAGCATCGTGCCGGGTGGTGAGTTTCAAGAGAAGTTTAAGAAAAACCATGACATAATATTCTACAGGTATATTTCATTTTGATTATTATTAAATATTTAACATTATTTTTGCCACTAAGTCTCTTTAGTCAATACATATTAAATAAATTGAATTGTTTTATTCATTTATTATTTTTGACCTTTGAACTCTACCATAGGAGACAGAGAGATAAAGCAGTGTCTCAATACTTTGCCTCCTTCGAAACTTTAGTACTCACAGATAGAGGAGCCAGTCTGGAGCTCTGTGAACGGGACTCTCAGGTGGACTGAGACTGCTTCACCCCCCCCCCATATACACTCACTCTTTTGCTTGCTGTTGGGATAGTATGATTGTCAGAATGTTTAACACTTTTACTGAATTTTATATTATTTTTTCATTCTGCTTTCTAAAGGCTGGGACTTAATCATTTGTTAAAATCAAATATGTTTTTTTTTAATATTAAGGAATAAACAAATTTGTTTCATATTTTGGAAAGGGAGTCTCACTTAAGGGCATCATATTTAGAGGGTCCCAGGGCATTGAAACGTTTGAAAACTGCTGGTCTAGGCTGACCAAAAGTAAAAAATCATGTTTAATGCAGTACCATGTAAATAGCACATTACATTATTCATGAATATGGTCATTCAGTACCATGGTAACATACACTAATGTTAAAAAAGTTTGGGGTTATTAAAGATTTTGAAAGTTTTTTTTTTTTTTTGCTCAGCTAGGCTGCATTTATTTTGATCAAAAATACAGTTAAACAGTAATATTGTAAAATAATATTACAAGTGAAAATACAATTATTCTATTTATTATATTTTAAAACAGAATTTATTTCTGTAATGCAAAGCTGAAATCAGTGTCACACGATCCTTCAGAAATCGTTCTAATATGCTGATTTGGTGCTCAATAAACATTTCCTATTATTATCAATGTTGAGAACAGTTGTGATGCTTAATATTTTTGTGGGAAATGTGATACATGGTTTTTGAATAGAATCTGAAATAGAAATGTTTTTTTAACATTAAAAATGTCTTTACTGTCACTTGATCAATTGAATATGTATCTTCTAAATATTAAAATTATTACTATTAAAAATTCTTTCAAATAAAAAAAAATGACTGACCCCATACTTTTGAATGTTAGTGTATATCAGAGTAGCATAGTATTAGCATTGTATACCACTACTTGTAAAGGTTGCTGCTTTGTTAGAGTTTGTGTAAAATATTACAAAGTGAACCAAAATGATATCCATATTTGTAATAGGAATAGTAGGATATTTTTCAAATATTATGTAAAAATATCAAAACGTAACAGTGAAAGAAACGGTTTGCGCCTCACAGGATCGGCTGTGTCTTCAAATACGGGCAACCCAAAGTGGAACGGTCAGAGTGTCTCTTGATGAGCTACAGCCGGTGAAACCACGCTACCATGTTTCAGATGTACTGCATGGAGAGTTGAGATATGAGCCGTAAGCCATCAACTTTAAAATTCTTCTCAACAGGTGTAAACCAATTCTCTTCTAGATCTGCTACTGCCAGTTATTCATTGTTATTTCTTTGCAGGCTGAGAGTTAATTGGAAGAGAGAGGACTGTGTATGTCTAACTTGGGGTCTGGGACAGTACAAGCTGCTGGTTTCCTTTTCTCCTTTCAAACTTGAGATTTCCTGTGATGGAGAGGAGATTGTCACTCTCAACCCAGAAAACAAACTCTACTTTGAGACTCTGCAAGATCCAACTAGGTATCAGGAACAATATATGATACTGTTGTTTCATACCCACTCAAAAACCCATTTGGAAATGCTTGCTAATGTTGTTTTTTTCCCAATTAACATGATATAAATTCGTTCCAGGTCATCTTCAGATTCATGCCAGGTGAGAATTTGGGCTTTAATGTGAAAATGTATTATTGAGAGAGCTTTCTTGTGTGACAAGTCGTGTGTTTCCATCTTAAAAGGACGATGAAAATCGATGTGGGCTGTGGAAGGAAACATTTAGACAGTTTGAGGACATCAAAGCAAATGGTGAACCGCTATAACATACAACTCCATTGTTCATTTTCAAACTGTAATGAAACTTGTATTATTATTAAGGGTGTTTGTATTACTAATCATGCATACTGAGGGTTAGGGATTTAAACAAACCCTTAAAGACCCATTTATATCAAGGCAATAACTGTAACGATAACCAAATCTATGACGTTTTAATAATCGTTCTAATTCTCTAAGAATAGTGAAGTCCACACCCCAACTACAGTGTAACAATATCGTTATATCACTTTCATAACAATTTTTTTCCATCTGATGAATGCTAAAAATATTGCCAGTCAGAACAGACTCGACTTTAAAGAGCTTGAACGTTTAAAGAGGCAGATGACAAAACTGAATAGCACACTTATAATAAACAGAATATTATTGTATGTTGGTATGGGCGCTAATATAGTAATGTTATACAGGTAGTTATCTTTCTTGATGTAAACAGACCTTAACTTTAAAGGTGGGACACATTTACTGTTGCTTGGAAAAATTTTGCAGGCAAAATCCAGACATTTCAATACGAAATGGTGTGACTGGGAATTTTGCAATGGTGCAAAACATTCCCCATGCAGATTTTGCATCTGGTTCAAGTTTTTTACATGAATTTGACACGTTGACCAATAGAAAGCTGCTTTGTTTGAAAGTGACTTCTCTGTGGGCTGTGCTTTGTGCATCACTCCACAATTGACATTGAACAATGGACCTTTTTTGCTTACAAAATTTCACACACAAAAAAAACAACACACACACACACACAAAAAAAAAATCTTGCTAATAACACCTTGCCTTAATTATTTAACTTTGGTGTGTATTTTGAGCACCAGAAATTTCATAGACACTTTGGACTCTACTTCTGACATACAACCACCCATAAACACCCAAGCAACACCCTGGAAGCCACCTAGGACACCCTAACATCATGCCTGCGAGTTACATGAGCAAGCACAATCCACATTTTCTGGTTCTATGTAGTTACATTATAACGTATGATTGCTGATGTCTTTAATTTAGGTCCTAGTTCTGTGGGGATGGACTTAAGTCTCCATGGGTTCAACCATACGTATGGTCTTCCTGAACATGCTGATACCCTGGTGTTGAAGGACACAAGGTAGTTCACTTCATTAAATATCTCAGACGCATTCAAAAACGAATGTGGTTGATAACTATACCTAGAAGACAAACTAAACAGAATAGACTCTTGCCTAACATAATGCAGTCAAACACAAATGTGGTTTTACTTCACAGTGTCACGGAGGCATATCGGCTGTACAACCTGGATGTGTTTGGCTATGACATCAATAGCAGGTTGGGTCTTTATGGTTCTGTCCCCTTCCTGCTAGCTCACAAGCTGGAGAGGACAGCTGGAGTGTTCTGGCTGAACGCCTCTGAGACTCTGGTTGATGTCAAATACAACCCAGAGCCAAATAAGGTGCAGTTCCGTTATTTATTTAACTATAGACAAAACATTTTTGGAAACAATTATGGTAGTGTGGCAGAAATGACATACTGCAAAGCTTTCAGAAAATAGTTAAAGGGGTCATATGATGCGATTTCAATTTTTACTTTCTCTTTGGAGTGTTACAAGCTCTTGGTGCATAAAGAAGATCTGTAAAGTTGCAAAGACTAAAGTCTCAAATCCAAAGAGATATTCTTTATAAAAGTTAAGAGTCAACCACGCCTACCTAAAACAGCTCATTCTAACACGCCCCCACATGTCTACGTCACAATGTGGGAAGATTTGCATAATGCCGCCCAAATGTTCACGCAAAGAAAGAAGGCATAACTTTTATTCTCGCTGTAGTATTGTTGTTGCCGCCGCCATGTCGTGAAGACGCTGTGTGTTTCGTTGTGAAAGCAAAACTACTTTGTTTGGTCTTCCAAAAGAGGATGATATCCGCTTCGTCAAGCCTAGAGCTGATCCGTGCTGGTCGCTGAGGAAATACATCAACTTTGCGCTGTGGATCGCCGCATCGGCTTTCAACTTGGACGAAGAGGAGTCCAGCCCGGGGTCATCACATGTGGTTGCCGCAAGCCCGCCGGCCGCGCCGTTCTCGTTTGGCCTTCCAACAACGCACTGGATAGCTGGCCAATCAGAGCACACCTCGCTTTTCAGACCGATGAGCTTTGTAAAAATCTACGTGTTTCAGAAAGGCGGGGCAGAGAGGAGAAACAATAATGTACAGTATGTGGAAAATAATGTGTTTTTTGAACCTTAAACCACATAAACACATTTCATTACACCAAATACACAAAATAATGTTCTTTTTAGCAGCATCATATGACCCCTTTAAATAGTCTAAATCAATAAAAGAGGAAAAATGTGCATTTTAAGATGTGTTTTGTTTCTTTTGTTGTCTGAACAGGGCGAGGATGAACCACCAGGGAAGAAAAGCAAGATCTCACCACAGACTGATGTGAGATGGATATCAGAGAGCGGCACAATCGACTGTTTCATTTTGCTTGGACCCACAGCTGCCCAGGTGTTCTCTCAGTATGCTCAACTTACAGGTACTGTCCATACCCCAAATATTGTCAGTGGGGGTATAACCGAAAGCTAACATTAGCACTTCTGCTGTTTTTGTCTCATTGATTTAATTACAAAAATAAAAATAAATAAATAATAATCACTGTGATTTATTTTGTAATATTTACTGTATATATATATATATGTGTTTTTTTTGTGCAATCCTCCCTGTTAACAATAGATAAAGCTGCAGTCTGTAACTTTTGGTGCTCTAGGGGTTAATAAACAGAACTGCGTGCGTCTTGCGGAAGAAGATTGTAGCCGGAGCTACTTCTCTCTGTTTATGTCTATGACGAATCACGCAGGTACTGGGCTACTCCGCAGTGGTTCCACCAGTACCAGTCTGAAATAGTCCAAATATAAACACTTATTATAGTTGTACCATAGTGATTCAGGACAAGCCAAAAACACGGTTTGGAAAATGGATTCATGGAACAGGGCGAGGATGAACCACCAGGGAAGAAAAGCAAGATCTCACCACAGACTGATGTGAGATGGATATCAGAGAGCGGCACAATCGACTGTTTCATTTTGCTTGGACCCACAGCTGCCCAGGTGTTCTCTCAGTATGCTCAACTTACAGGTACTGTCCATACCCCAAATATTGTCAGTGGGGGTATAACCGAAAGCTAACATTAGCACTTCTGCTGTTTTTGTCTCATTGATTTAATTACAAAAATAAAAATAAATAAATAATAATCACTGTGATTTATTTTGTAATATTTACTGTATATATATATATATGTGTTTTTTTTGTGCAATCCTCCCTGTTAACAATAGATAAAGCTGCAGTCTGTAACTTTTGGTGCTCTAGGGGTTAATAAACAGAACTGCGTGCGTCTTGCGGAAGAAGATTGTAGCCGGAGCTACTTCTCTCTGTTTATGTCTATGACGAATCACGCAGGTACTGGGCTACTCCGCAGTGGTTCCACCAGTACCAGTCTGAAATAGTCCAAATATAAACACTTATTATAGTTGTACCATAGTGATTCAGGACAAGCCAAAAACACGGTTTGGAAAATGGATTCATGATGTACTCCCTTATTATATTCATTTTGTACATTTTGAACACAAAAAAGGTTCCGGACTGCAGCTTTAAGTATATGTAATATAAGACTATCCACTATATTTTTCAACATGAAAATAAGCTATTTTCTTCGAATATGTGACCCTAACCCTAACTTCCGATTCATTAGCTGCTATAGATACAGTAAGAATAACAAAGTGCAGTAAAAGTAAAACTATTTGCATTACAAACCAGTGTGTTTATTATTACGATAATAAATGAAAACAATAGGAAAGCGAATAGCTGTTTGCCGTATCAAGCAGCATAATGGACCAGCATAATACTATACAGAAGTTCCTTTGGTATTTCTCTGCCAACAGGCTACCAGGCTCTTCCTCCACTCTTCTCTTTGGGTTATCACCAATGCCGCTGGAACTACGAGGACGAGGCAGATGTGAAAGCAGTGGATGCTGGATTTGACCTCCACGGTATTCCGTATGATGTTATATGGTTGGACATAGAGCACACAAATGGGAAGCGCTACTTCACCTGGGATTCCGAGCTTTTTCCAAACCCAGGAGAACTACAGCATCACCTTCAGAAGAAGAACAGGAAGGTAAAATAATGGGGTTATAAATTTAAAGGCATAAAGGTATGCGGTTTTTAATATTTATTTTTTGCCTGTTTAGTTGGTCGTTATTAGTGATCCGCACATCAAGATTGATCCTGATTGGCCTCTTTACTGTGAAGTTAAAGAAGGGGGGCATTTTGTGAAGAATAGAGAAGGTGCTGTTTATGAAGGAACATGTTGGCCCGGTAAGATCCAATATACATGAATTCTCTGTTCCAAACCCAGATTTACAAAACTGTTTATAGTAGCATACATTCAAATAATCCTACAGATTTATTTACACTGAGATAAAAGTTTTGAATCAAATTTAACCTTCACATTTCAAGTGATTACTGTTCCATCAGGTGAATCCTGTTATTTGGACTTCAGTAGCTCAAAGACAAGGTCATGGTATGCCAGACAGTTCTCTCTAAGCAAATATGAAGTGAGTCTCAATTTTTGGTCACTATTAAGATTTTATCTAACTGTACTGCTTGCTAAAAGTTACTGAACACTATTTGAGTGGTTCCTGAGTGTATTTTGATCTAAAAACCAGTTAATTGTCTCCATAGTCCAATAGATGACTGTTTATTCTTTATCCATACTTGCATTAGGGCTCAACAGAATCTTTGTTTGTGTGGAATGACATGAATGAACCGTCTGTCTTTAACGGGCCAGAGCAGACAATGCCCAAAGATGCAGTGCACCACGGAGGATGGGAACACAGGGAACTACACAACTTGTATGGCTTTTATCAGGTAAGCTCAGTCAAAGCAGGCCTGTAATATAGATACAGACTATGGTTATAATGTTTTTTCCGCCTTCACAGCATATGGCTACATTTGAGGGCTTATTAACCCGGTCAGGTGGCACAGAGAGGCCGTTTATCCTTTCACGCTCTTTCTTTGCTGGGTCTCAAAGATTAGGTAATCTCAAAATCAGATGACATTATGCTATGCCCATTGTGTTGATAGAGCCAAACAAAACGACCCATAACAACATTGAACTGTTTATGTCACAGGTGCCATCTGGACTGGGGACAATGTCGCTACTTGGGAGTACTTGAAGATTTCAATACCCATGCTGCTGTCGCTGAGTTTGACAGGAATACAGTTTTGTGGAGGTTCGGCTAATAATGACACCGTTTTTTATGTCATACATTTTTTAATATATCATATTTTACCCTTCAATGTACAGTTGATTGTAATATTAATGTTGATAAATACTTACATTATACACTGCTGTTCAACAGTTTAAGGTCAGTAAGATTTTTTTTAAAGATATACTTTTATGGAGCAAGGAAGCATCAAAAGTGACAATAATAACATTTATAATGTTACAAAAGCTTTCGATTTCAAATAAATGCTGTTCTTTTGTACTTTCTATATATAAAGAGTTTGGTTCCAAAACGCTAGAAATCCATTTAGATTAATTTGAGTAAAAATGTGTTTTCTTTACCCAGAAAGTGGCAAGATGAAAACCACTTGCTGCGTCTCAATGTGCCTACTTATACTGCACCCTTAAAGTATGTAAGATTACTTTTAGATTTTAGATTACTTTTTTATTAAACTTGTTTTTCTTAACTTACCATTAAATATACAGTGATGATATAAAAAAGCAAAGAGAAATATGTATATATATATATATATACTTTATATTTAATTTATATATAAATATTTTTTTCACACAAAAACATATTAAACTGTGTTCAACATTCAAAATAATAAGAAATGTTTCTTGACACTGAAGAATGGAGTAATGGCTGATGAAAATTCAGCTTTGCCATCACAGGACTAAATTATACTTTAAAATATATTAAAATAGAAAACAGTTACTTTAAATTGTATTAATATTTCTCAGTATTACTGTCAAATAAAGCAGCATTGGTGAGCATAAGAGACTTCATTCAAAAACATTAAAAAATTACTGACCCTGTGCTTCTGAAAGGTATATGTTTTTGCTGAACAGGCATAAGGTTCAGAATCACCGATTGAATAGGATTTTGTATGTGTGTGTAGCTGATGTAGGGGGCTTTGTGCAGGATCCAGACCCTGAGCTTCTGGTCCGCTGGTACCAAGCAGGTGCTCTTCAGCCATTTTTCAGGGGACACTCTGCTAAAATGACAAAGCGGCGTGAGCCCTGGCTGTTTGGGGACGATGTGACCTCTGCGATCCGCTCTGCTGTTCAGGACAGATACCGTCTCCTGCCGTACTGGTACACTCTGTTTCACCAAGCACACACGTCAGCCCTGCCTCCCATCAGGTACTGCATTTTCATCTGCAACACAGCCTTATTTAGAATGACTCATATCATGTGCTGATACAGAAGAATAGATTTACATTTTATTTTTGAATTCTTATTACCTCAGAGAAGTGAGCTGGTAGGTAGTGCAGGAGACAGGAAAGATGCATATTGTATTCAGGCCTGTTCCAATCTTTATTTCTGTGTGTTTCCTCATAGACCTCTTTGGGTAGAGTTTCCCAACGATACAAGCATGTTTGCGGTGGAGAACCAGTACATGATTGGTAAACATGACCAGATCAGCTGTGTAATACAGCTAATAAAGTCATTATCAGTGGTGACATTTTTTTACTTTTTTATTTTTACTTTGTTAATGTACACAAGTACAAATATTTATGGAGCCCTCCATATGAAAGAAAATATATATTGTGGCCATGAATTAAGAATTTGTTCCCACAGCTTTTGTTGTTGCCCAAATTTGATTAATTCCATCCTTTGTTTTAGTTAAATTGCGGTGGTGATATTCACAATTTAACTAAAATGAGGGAACAAATTAATAAGACATGGGAACAAATGGCCATAATATCCTTTTTTTCACATGTCATGAGAAAGGAAAGCTTGACATGCAAAGAAATCTAAGGTCTAAAGCATAATAAATTCCAATGTATAATATCATACTTTTTACTCCATTAACTAGTTGCTTTTTAGCATGCATATTGTCTGTTTATTAGTACTTATAAGCACATATTAATGCCTTATTCTGTATGGCCATATTCTAGATCCCTTAACCCTATCCAGTACCTAAACTTAACAACTATCTTACTAACTATTAATAAGTGGCAAATTAGAACTTTATTGAGGGAAAACTCTTAGTTAATAGTGAATATGTTCTATGTTCCCTTTTCTAAAGTGTTACCCAAAAATGTATCATTTCTTGTTATTTTGAACCCAAGAATTCAACATCTACTCCTAGATGCAATAGTGATGCTTGATTTGTGAGCATTTCATATTTTGAAATACTCAATGTAATTTTTCAGTGTATTTCACTTGAATTATCTTAAATTTAAATTTGAGTATATTAAAGTTTAATGTTTTGATAGTGTGTGTGTGTGTGTTTTGGTAATAAAAGAAAATATTTGCTTACTTGCAGATCAATACATATTCAGTGTTTTCATCTACTAATTTATTGTAGGCTGAAGTATATAAAACTGCAATCAATGTAATTTTTCAGTGTATTGTTTCACTTGAATTATCTTAAATTTAAATGAGTATATTAAAGTTTAATGTTTTGATAGTGTGTGTGTGTGTTTTGGTAATAAAAGAAAATATTTGCTTACTTGCAGATCAATACATATTCAGTGTTTTCATCTACTAATTTATTGTAGGCTGAAGTATATAAAACTGCAAAATAAATAAACATGGTTTATCGATCAGCACTTTTTACTTTCAATACTTACTATGAGTACATTAAAAATCTTTCTTCTACTCCAAAAAAAAAAAAAAGGAAAAGGAGTGCTAATATTTTTTTTTTCACTTGATATGTGTTCTTCATCTACCACTGGTCATTTAATCGCATAATTCTATAATTCTTAAAACATAGCAGTCCAATGTCCAATACCATTCTAACTAACGGATATTTTACAGGCGGTGCTCTCCTTGTGTGCCCTGTGACAGATCCTGAGGTCACAGAGGTCAAGGTTTTGCTCCCAGGGTCTGATGTGGTAAGCCTACGTTCCATATGAATTGTACAGAATACATTGTACTGAAGGTTAAAGTGCATTCATAAGAGATGTTTTGTTTATTTGAAAGCTGTGGTACGACACAAACACGGCAGCGGTACACAAGGGTGCCAGAACTTTGGATCTGCCAGTGACTCTGAACACTGTGAGTGACTCCCAATACATCTGTGATAAAGCAGTCAACAGAATGCTAGTATTCTTACAGGGTTCCTTACGCTATATCCTCTGTGTTAGGTGCCTGTGTTCCAGCGTGGGGGGACAGTGGTGCCCAGGAGAGCAGGTTGTGGGTCCAGCACAGCGGACTTACAACAGCATCCATTCACTCTCACTGTGGCCCTGGACAGTAAGGTGACCACATGACAATACAACAGAAATTACTGGGTGGTAACATAGTACAGGTCAGAGATGCAATCAGATTTTAATATCAATATATACCCTACCGTTCAAAAGTTTGGGGTTAGTAAGATTTTTAATACTGGGGCCAGTAAGAGAATTAATACTTTTTTTCTGCAAATATGCATTAAATAGATTAAAAGTGGCAGTCGAGATATGTATGATGTTAAAAAAAAGATTTCTGTTTATCAATGAATACGGAAAAAAATGTATCATGGTTTCCTCTAAAATATTAAATAGCACAACTGTTTTCAACATTGATAATAATCATTTTTCAATGTTTCTTGGGCATCAAATCAGCATATTAGAATGATTTCTGAAGGCTCATGTGACACTGAAGACTGGAGTAATGATGCTGATAATTCAGCTTTGCCATCATAGAAAAATAGATTTATTTTAAAATAGGTTGGTTAGAGTTTAGTTACTTTTGCTTAAGGATAATTTACATGTACCATAGTAAGTACATGTAATGTGTAACAAGAACACATACAATTTTTTTTTTTAAAGTCTTACCAAATTTTTGCTTTTTGCCCAACCCCAAGACATAATATATATGATTCAGTTTGATTTCCATATTCATGTTGTTCAGTTTTTACATGGCACTCTAAAGCAGGGTTTCCCAAAGAAGTGTGTACTAGGTTCTCTTTATTTACCTTTGCATTAGTGCTGTCAAACGATTAATCACGATTAATCGCATCTAAAATAAAAGTTTTTGTTTACATAATATATGTGTTTGTACTGTGTATATTTATTATGTATATATAAATACACACACATGCATGTATAAATTGTTAAAATATTTACATGTATTAACGTGTATATATTTATTAATATAAATTATATCATATATAAATATATTTAATATATAAACGTAACATATTTTTCTTAAATATATACATGCATGTGTGTGTATTTATATATACATAATAAATATACACAGTACACACACATATATTATGTAAACAAAAACTTTTATTTTAGATGCGATTAATCGCGATTAATTTCATTTGACAGCACTAATTTACATACATTTTCAAAATTTTTTTAAATATAAGTTTACAATATTTTACCAGTATTTTGCCAACATAAGCTCAAGGATTTGAAATGGTATTAACTTGAGGATTTTGAAAGTGAAGAATTTGCGACTTAAACGTTAGTGTTGCAACTTGTAGTGTAAAAAATAATTGTTATATCTATTATCAAATATTATTTTTTGCAATACAGTAGTAATTTACAACAGTAATATATTTCTGTCTTCATTTTTATAATTAGAGTTAATATAGCTAATAAGACAAAAATAATAAGAAAAATACAAATTGAATTAAAAATTTAAGTATTAAAAAAAAGATCAATTTGTTTTAACTGTGTACTTGCAAATCATGTGACCATTAACTGTCACCAGAGAACTGTTAATATGCGAACATTCAATTTTGTTAAGTTTGGTAACTACTGCTCTAAATTATTTGAAATGATACATGTCCAGAAAACATAGTATTTCAGTGGTACATCTAAAAAGAATCATGGCTGTACATGGTTGGAAAGTTTTGTTAAGGGCTCATAGTCAGATCTTTAAGCCGTACAATGATAAATGAGATTTGAACACACACACATACACATAATTATAGACTATTGATTTTGATCCTATGTTTTGCATTAAAGGGCAATGCTGATGGACTTCTTTATCTGGACGATGGCCACTCTTTTAGTTACAGAGACCAAATGCAGTTCTGTCTGCGCCGTTTTACCATGCGAGCTGGCAGGCTTGTCAACAGGTAATGAACCAACATTGCTTTTAATTTCCGTCAGTCAATCGATCAGTCTGTCTGTCTTTCCGTTCATTCGTTCCTTGGGGGCTATTTACTAGGAATGGGAAATGTGATGGAAAAAAATGAGACATTGTATTAAAAAAAAGCAACAACCTTAGAACAGGTTATATTCCATTGTGTGTTTTCAGAGAGCTCAATATGCCATTCTCCTTGTGCCATGTGTTTTCAGCTGTGCTGATGATCAAGGCTCGTTTGTCTCGGATGACAAAGTGGAATCAGTGGTCATTCTTGGTCTGAATAGCTTGAAAAGAAAACCCAAGCTCAAATCACGTGTGAAGAGGCCAAAAGTTTCCTTCTGTGGTAACTATGAGTGGAATATTTCATGCGTAAGTAATGTGGTGTTAGATATAAACCAGAAAGTTGTTAGTCACTAAACCTTCTCTTTCTCTCTCGAAGGTGCGCCGAAGACAGCAGTCACGTTTGAATTTGATGCAAAGCGAGGTGTGTTAACTTTAACTGGACTGGACCTAGAAATACACAAAGACTGGGAAATAGTAATTTAGTGGATGGTATTTTTCAAATGACCAGGATTTTTTAATTATTATTTTACACTTTTTAAAATATGGTTGTTTTACGGTATTTCAGATGCTTGCCTTAAAAAGTCAAAACAATTTGCAATTGCAATAAAACATTTGTTTAATTAAATCAGCACTTTAATAATGGAATGTAATATTAAAGATTGCCTCCACAATGCTCATCTACCTCAAGAAATCTAATAACATGATATGATTTTAATGGCTGGGTTCGTTTAACATCAGATATTAGCCATTTTCCTTTGCCATACTTACGTGAGACTGTAGAGTTGACATGATGGAGGTGAAATAAGTTTTCAAAATAGAAAACATTGTGCAAAAAAATCTTAATTTCTAAATAAAGGATTCTCAAAGAGTATATGTTTTTTATGATTCAAACGTTTTTTATGATTGAAGGTGATTCAGAATTCAGCCAAATTATATTTTGAAATATTTTAAAATAGGAAACAGTTACTTTAAATTATTTTCAATTGTAATATTTCACAATATAACTCTTTTACTGTATTTTGGATGCAATAAATGGAGCCTTGATGAGAATAAAAGACATTTTAAGACTTGTTACTGACCCCAAACTTTTAAACACTATTGTATGATACAACTGAACATTCAACAATTGTGGGTACAAAAGCCGGTTATTAATTATCCACATTGATAAAGTGACATAATATAGAGTTTTGTTAAGTTAGGTCAAGCCTGCTCTCGTTATGCTGAGAGTGCACTATTAGAGTCAACAGGGACCAGAAACTTTATGGTGGTTACGAATATTCTTCAAAATATCTTCTTTAATGTTGAGGAGAACAAAGAAATGCATACAGGTTCAGAACAACTTGAAACTGAGTAAATTATGACAGTATTTTAATTTTTGGGTGAACTATATCCCTTTAAAATCTCATCATATAATGCCAGGATCGCATAATAGCCAACTAGTACACATGCTTTATCTTTAACTATTAACGTTTATTTAAGACCCAAATGCCTGTGTTGACGGTTACGAATATTCTTCAAAATATCTTCTTTTATGTTGAGGAGAACAACGAAATTCATACAGGTTCAGAACAACTTGAAACTGAGTAAATGATGACAGTATTTAAATTTTTGGGTGAATATCCCTTTAAAATCTCATCATATAATGCCAGGATCGCATAATAGCCAACTAGTGCACATGCTTTATCTGTAACTAGTAACGTTCATCTAAGACACAAATGACTGTGTTGACGAGGTCGGAGACGGGCATTTTGACACATAACTATGTGTGTTCGAACGTTTAAACACAAGGCGCGAAACATAACTCTAGTTTGTTCAAAAGTAAAATATATAATAAATGCATTTGATTGGTAAACCAAATTCAAATTTTACGTTTTAATCTCTAATGGTAATGCATGGAATTTACTAAAAAACTACACTAAATAACAGCGCTAAAAAGTGAGGGGCGTGGTGGGGCTTTGGCGATCGGCACTACCGATGTCCGTCAATCTACTCCACAGCCAATCACGGGCCCCCTCCTAGCTCGGGCCCCGGGGCTTCAGCCCCGCCTAGCCCAATGGTTAATGCGGCCGTGATCGTGAGGTATAAAATCAAATACACAAGAAATATTCATACTGTGAAATAAAGTTGCAATTGCAAAAAATACAGTCACATTGTGGAATATAAAGTTGCAATTGCCAGAAAGAGTCATACTGTGAGATAGTTGCAATTGCGAGAAATATTAACATTGTGAGCTATAAAGTTGCAATTACGAGAAATAGTCACATTGTGAGACAACAAATCTCAAACGCGAAAAATAAATTCAGCTGTGAGATATAAAGTTGCAATTGCCTGAAATAAAGTCACATTGTGAGATAGTCACAATTACAAGAAATAGTCAAAATGTGAGATATAAAGTCACAATTAAGAGAAATGAAAGTCACATTGTAACACAGTATAGTCGCATTTGCAAGAAATTATCACATTGTGAGATATTAAATTAAATTGACGAGAAATAAGTATACTGTGAAATAGTCGCAATTGCAAAAAATAAAGTCACATTGTGAGATATAGTCACAATTGCAAGAAATAGTCCAAATGTAAGATATAAAGTCACAATTAAGAGAAATTAAAGTTACATTGTAAGATACAATATAGTCGCATTTGCGAGAAATTGTCACATTGTGAAATATAGTTGCAATTACAAGTTACATCGTGGGATATAAAGTTGCTAGAAATAGTCACATTGTGAGATAAAAAGTCGTGATTGCAAGAAATAGTTGTTGTAAATAAAGTCACATTGTGAGATATAGTCACAATTACAAGAAATAGTCCAAATGTAAGATATAAAGTCACAATTAAGAGAAATGGAAGTTACATTGTAAGATACAATATAGTCGCATTTGCGAGAAATTGTCACATTGTGAAATATAGTTGCAATTACAAGTTACATCGTGGGATATAAAGTTGCTAGAAATAGTCACATTGTGAGATAAAAAGTCGTGATTGCAAGAAATAGTTGTTGTAAACTATAAAGTTGCAAATACGTAAAACAGTCGCATTATGAGATAAAAAGTAACAAGTGCAAAAAATAAATTCACATTGTGGGATATAAATTAGCAATTGTGAGAAATAAAGTTACGTGAGAATATAAAGTCAGAATTGCGAGAAATAAAGTCACACTGTTAGATACAATATAAAGTAGCATTTAAGTAGTCACATTATGAGATAAATAGTCACAATCTGTAAAAAAAATAGTCATATTGTAAGATATAATGTTGGAACTGAGAAATAAAATCACAATTTTGAGAAATAATCTAAATGTGAGATACAAAGCCATAACTATGAGAAATGAGAAAAGTCACATTGTAAGACAGAGTAAGTCACAATTGTGATAAATAAAGGTGCAATCATGATATATAAGGTCACAATTACAAGAAATTAAATTCACAACGAAATACACTTTTACCATATTATTGTTATTATTATTTTTAATCTGAGGTGGAAACAGGTTTCCATACTTCTAACTTAAAACTTTGTGACAACTAGTCTGTCCATCCATTGATTCATCCATTCATTCAAAACATCAAAAATAATCAGAAACAGTATCAGTCTTCATATCTCTGAATCTGTGTGTAATATTTCAAAGCTCTTGTATCAGTCATAAGCAAACTCTTTGATGATATGTGTCCTGCAGGAGATATGTGATAACCCACAGTTCATTGTCGGAGGTGCCAGCAGGACAGATATCTGCCAGGGAGACCTGGGTAAGATAACACTTTACCATATTAACACAATATGTTACAGACTGTTTACCTGATCATTGGGGAGTGTATTTAGGGTCACAACTTCATGGCAGTGAGCAACTCTCTTTGGCCCCCATATGCAGACCTACAGTCCAGCGGGACCCCTCCATATTGTGTTTACTCTGTTGGAAGGGAATCCAGCTAGCAGCACTTCCTATTGTTGTGACCCCACATGGGCAATAAAAGAGACCAAAGATACAAAGGTTGCTAATACATAGAGTAGATTACCAACTTGGCATGTTGCCCTGGACAGTCTAAAAATGCTGTGATCAGCAGTGTAGGCCCCTGTTTTACTGCAAATAGTACAATATATAAAATATTCCCTATTGATGTGAGATATTATTTTCTGTTCATTTTAGGAGACTGCTGGTTGCTTGCAGCCATTGCATCCTTGACTCTGAACGACAAGCTGTTATATCGTATTGTACCTCAAGAGCAGAGCTTCTCTGAAGGCTATGCTGGAATTTTCCATTTCCAGGTCAGTGACATTGAACAAAATAGCTTTTGATTTATATCTTCTTTAAATCTGATTTCTGTGTCTTCCTCACTCTGTTTTCCAACTCAGTTCTGGCATTATGGCGACTGGGTGGATGTCGTTGTCGATGACCGCATTCCCACCTTCAACAACCAGCTGGTGTTCACCAAATCAGCTGAAAGGAATGAATTCTGGAGCGCTCTGCTGGAAAAAGCTTATGCTAAGTAAGTATCTGTGCATGACATTTACTTAATCTATTTTGGAACTGGTCAGTCCTCAAAGCTGGAACATCTTTTAAGATTTTATTGATGCAAAAATATATAAATGCATGGGCCATTTTGGGGAAACTGTGTGATTTGTACCTGAATATCATATTGTCCAGTAACCACAACGTTCATATGTTCAATGTTTTGGTACGTTCCATTTCTTATTCATATTAATACACAAAATATATCACCTTTTACATTTACGAAATGCATGATAACATGCAGATTGAATGATTATCAGATGGAAACAAACATTAGATAAAAATGCTGATATTTTAGTTTAAACGTCCTCAAAAAGCATAAACACAAATGGCACAAATTCCTGAGAATAATTCACAAATAGCTGATATTATTGTTTAGCGCAATCGACACTGTTCTTGTGGTACTTTATTGGCATTTTTCTCTTTTCTTTTTTTTAAACTAGCAAGTAGTAAGTAACAGCAGGAATTTATTATCATTAATTTGTGCACATAACACCTCAATAGAAAGAAGGGAGGTATACTCTTCCAACACTTTCACACTTACTTTATTTTTGCCAGTAAGTTGTCTCAATGTAATTTGTGTATTCCTATTAAGGCTTCATGGTTCCTATGAGGCTCTTAAAGGTGGAAACACTGCTGAGGCGATGGAGGACTTCACCGGTGGAGTGACTGAATTCTATGAGATGAAGGAGGCCCCCAAAGAGCTGTACAAGATCATGCTGAAAGCTCTGGAGAGAGGCTCCCTCATGGGCTGCTCCATTGATGTGAGTCAAGCAGAAGAAGGAAGCTTAATGACCTGCGTTTATGGATAATATTCTGCTGTTTTATTTTGAAACACTATAGATCGTAAATATTTTTTAAAATAAAAACAATAACTTTTGGTCCAAATCCTACCATAAAGCAATTTAATTTTTACCCACAGTCCCTGGTTCCAGCCCGCTTTGAAACTCGTACTACAACAGGACTTGTGAAGGGTCATGCCTACTCTGTTACTGCTGTAGAGGAGGTAAACCTTCTATTATTTGGTACTTTTATGATTATCTCTTTTTAGTGCTGGGCAACGATTAATCACGATTAATCGCATCCAAAATAAACGTTTTTGTTTATATAATATACTGTATGTGTGTGTACTGTGTATATTTATTATGTATATATAAATAACACACACACATACAGTAAATATTTTGAAAATATTTACATATATATTTATATATGTATGTATATTTATATTCATATAATTTATAATAGTGCTGTCAAACGATTAATCGCGATTAATCACATCCAAAATAAGTTTTTGCTTAATCAATATATATATATGTGTATACTGTGCATATTTATTATGTGTATATATAAATACAAACAAATGCATG
Organism: Sinocyclocheilus anshuiensis; assembly: GCF_001515605.1. NCBI lineage: Eukaryota > Metazoa > Chordata > Actinopteri > Cypriniformes > Cyprinidae > Sinocyclocheilus > Sinocyclocheilus anshuiensis. Next base: position 1,568,831 of record NW_015552552.1, read on the forward strand.
TATATATTTATGAGAAATACGTTAGGTTTATATATTAAATATATTTATATATAATTTAAAATATAAGAATATAATGATATAAATGTATATACATGTAAATATTTTCTAAATATATACTATATGTATGTGTGCGTATTTATATATACATAATAAATATACACAGTACACAAACATATATTATGTAAACAATTTTGGATGCGATTAATCGCGATTAATCGTTTGACCGCACTAATTATATATAAATAAATTTAATATGTAAACATAACATATTTTTCTTAAATATATACATGCATGTGTGTGTATTTATATATACATTATATATATATATACACACAGTACATACACATATATTATGTACACAAAAACGTTTATTTTGGATGCGATTAATCGGTGTCCAGCACTATTTCTTTTATGATAGTCGTGTTTCCAACTTAACTCTGAGAATGTCTGATGGTATTTGTGATATTTTGTGTCTGCAGTGTAAACAGTCCCAGCAGAAGGAGTCTAAAGTTCATCTGGTGCGTCTGCGTAACCCTTGGGGTCAGGTAGAATGGAATGGACCTTGGAGCGATAAGTGAGTATCTGCTTATTCCTGAATTTAAACCTGTTAAAGACTATAGTGCCGAGTGCATCAAATTTAATATGCATATTGCTAAGACCTCTTAATTATTAACATGTTCAAAACCTGTTGCACACAATCTGTTGCATGCATTCTGTCATCTGATAGAAGCTTTGCTAAAAAGTTTATACTTTTTTTTAAGTCATTTTAGAATAATTGTTCATCTTCATGTTAAAAATGTCCATCTTCATGTCATGGTACATGTGTCTTTTTTCTGTGAAATCTTTATAAAGATATATTAGGATAAACATTTTATTTTGTTAGTAACATTTCACGATGAACACTTTATGGACTGAAGCAACTTGGATTTGCTTGAGTATCCATACATCTTTTTTTTTTTTTCAATGTTGTAAAAAAAAAAATAGAGATATATTGTAAAAAATATATATAAAAATGACAAAAACACACAACAAAATTTTAACAACTTTAACTAAAATTAAAATGTAAAATATACAAATAAAAACATTAAAAATATTAACAAAATCTATAATAATATTTCAGTTAATTTAAAATGTACTGTATGGAAATGTGTTCTGTATGGATGAATTTAATTATTTATTATTTAGTTCATTATCATCAAAAACAAACAAATGTAGTCTTCTGAGGAATGTTTATTTGTATTTCTCTCAATAATCACTGTACTGTATGTATGTTTTTTATGTTAAATAAAAACTACAGAGCTTTTATTATAAAATTAAAAAAACTTACAAAATTAAGCTTTTAAATATTTAAATATCATCTTACTAAGACATATTATTGGGCGATATAGTGACATCTTTTTTTTTTTTTTTTACTTGAGTACGAGTTCCATATGTTATATGCATATACGCAATTTTATTTTTAGATTTTATTCAATAAACTCAAATAATCTTCAATAAACTCTAGTCAATAAACTTCCATTAAAAATGTAATTTGTTAGTATTTACAGGGTTAAAAAGTAGATGTTAGTATACAGTTATTACAATCATTTATTTTTCTACTGCAGTTCAAAAGAGTGGGAAACCATCTCTAAAGCGGAAAAAGAGAAACTTCAGCAACAGAATGCTGAAGATGGAGAATTCTGGTGAGTTGAAACAAGCAAGCAATCATACCCTAATGATGAATTCTGAGAGTCATGTAGACAGTGTTGTGGTTACAAAATAAGGTCTTGACTTAGTCTTGACTCAGACTAGAATGAGCTGGTCTCGACTACAACACTGAGATTTTAAATAGTACAAAAGCTGCTTGTAAAGGATATTTTGTCTTTATTCACTTCGAAATAAATAGAAATAGAAGAAGAGAAAAAGAGAAATAAAGTTGTAACTCTTGTTGTCAACCCGTAGGATGTCATTTGAGGATTTTAAGAAAAATTACACCAAAATTGAGATTTGCAACCTGACCCCTGATGCTCTGGAGGACGATAAATTACACAAATGGACAGTGTCTGTTAATGAGGGACGCTGGGTAAGAGGATGCTCCGCTGGAGGCTGCAGGAATTATCCAGGTGGGTGTTATTTTAATGAATTGAAACTGGAATAAAAAAAAATCTAAATGAGCAAATCATTTATTTTATATTTTAATTACAATATTAATCTTACATTTAAATTGTATAGCAGCTTTCATTCATAAAATGCATCTAAAAGTGCTTCACAGGTTAAAAAAATGAAAAAAACAAACAAAAATGAAGTCTGGCTTTAATATGATATGTGTGGCCTCCTATAGACACATTCTGGACAAATCCACAATACCGCCTGCGTCTCTTGGAGGAAGATGATGACCCGGAGGATGATGAAGTGGCTTGCACTTTTGTTGTTGCTCTAATGCAGAAAAACAGGCGTAAAGAACGCAAGTTGGGTGCAAATCTCTTCACTATTGGATTTTCCATCTACGAGGTATCAAACAGAGAATATAGAGATTGTGTTTTTATTCTGTCCTTAACAGCGTGAAATTATGCAAATGGCAGCATTCATCACACACAGAGATATTTATCTGCTTGATAATGCATCCAACACTCTTTTAACTCTTTCCATTTGTCCATAGGTTCCAAAGGAGGTATGGAAATGTGAAGATGAGAAATGTTTGGACTCGAGGCTTGAGGATATCATGCTGTTCATGCAGTGCTTTCTCTTCATTTGCACTTTTACTGGCATTTACCGCTGCTTTGTATTCCTTTTTTTTTGCTTCTGTGTTTCTCTGTCTGTCAGATGCACGGAAACAAGCAGCACATGCAGAAGGAGTTCTTCGTGTCTAGCACCTCTAAGGCTCGTTCCAGGGCCTACATTAACCTGCGCGAGGTGACCCAGCGTTTCCGCCTGAGCCCTGGGGAGTATGTCATCGTTCCTTCCACCTACGAGCCCCACCAGGAAGGCGAGTTCATCCTCCGCGTCTTCTCTGAAAAGAGAAATACGTCTGAGTGAGTGAGAGCAGAAGGGATGGGAGGGATGTACAATGATGTCTGAATACATTTTTCCTCACACTTTCATATTTTTTGTTTTTAAGTGAAATACATTTTTTTTTACTGGAAAACCAACCAAAAAAATGTTGGTTAAGGGGCGTTTTTGGATTCCAATGCGCTGCTTTTTCATTGTTTGTTAATGTAAAAATGTGCTATACAGAAGAGTTTTATATTTTTTGTAGTGGTCGACCGATATGGGTTTTTTGACAGCCGATGCCGATATCTTGGAAAGCAGGGTGGCCGATATATCGGCCTTGGCGATATATCGTCGACCATTAATTTTTTGTGCTCCCAGTTTGTGTCTTTTGTAACATTTTGTAAATGTGGCACTCAGATACATTTTTTTCATTTAAAAAACTCATTCTGTGTAAATGACCCCTGAAAACGTATGTATGGTTGCCCACTGAAGAACTTCTGAAACACCTGGTTTGAAAGCAGCTGTTACAGAAGTTGATACTCATGTCAATTGGCTGCAAAAGCATTAAATGGGCGTTGTTTTATGTACAAAGGGGCATGGTTACATTATCACATGAATACCAAGGTAACGTCTTTGTTACCTGATCGAGTTCTCTATACAGAGGGGATGGGAAACAGTTGGGAAAATGGGTGGAAAAAACCACAAGGACGAAAATTTTAACGACAATTTGATTTGTAGAGCTGGAAGAAATCAGCCCCAGTTCGAGGCTGTAATGGAATCTTTTTTAGGACAAGCACCAGCACATTTTGGGACCCTCCGGTAAACATTTCCTTTCAGTTCTGACCCACTCTGAAGCACAATTAAACTTCAGCTGGACACACAAAGGACTGCCGAGGCTCTCCAAGAAATGCTGAAGAAGGACTAGGAATCCGAGTATTTTAACAAGGATCATGTCCAGTTTCTGGATGTGACCTAAATGTGTATTAACCACTGGCCTTGTGATAGTCATTGTAACCGTTAATCAAACACCTCTCACCTTTTATAAAATTATACGGATAATCAACTCTTAATGCTACATTTAAGTAACTATATTTTAAGGATTACTCACACATGCTAAGTTTGAGTAATTCCTACAACAACAACAAAAAAAAAGTATGGTTATATGGCGGATATAAGCAGAATAACAATTGATCATTTGGCAATCAAAAGTGGCTCAAAATACAGGAAAGACATACTGAAGTATAAGCTCAAATATGAAGGAAAACCTACATGATAACAGGCCCTCCGAAAGCTCTTTGATGACCTGTGCTGTTTACTGTGGTGACCGGTGTTTGTTGGTTTCTTCTCAGGGAGATAGAGAACAGGATTGAAGCTGATTATCCAGTGGTAAGTACTTGATCATCTATAAAGCATTTGAGTTCAACTAAGACATGCCTTTATTACAAATAGTACCAAACTACTAACCCTAACTAAGTAGTACTTTGAACTCAGTAGTACTTTGATCAGAGTGTATCTATGACAAGGGTTCTAAAAATATGGCCTCTTATAAAAAAAGTGGCTCAATTTGCCCCAGGTTAGCTTACCAATTCAGGCTAATATTTAGCTAAATTATTTGCATGTTTTTTTATGTTGCTAAATATCACTTATATGCATTATAAACATTTTTAGACCTGGATGAATTTGCTTTGATGTAGCAGCCATTACATCTGACATGCTAAAATTTGAAGAATTTTTTTTTTTAAGTAAATGAGTGTCTTCCACTCCGCCCACGTGTTTCTCCTTTACTGGCAGAAATGATGGGTGGTTCCAAAATATATGGTCACATGACAGAAAAAGTGTACAGTACCCAAGATACAGGGGTGGGTCAACGTAACCACTCTCTCCTAAGAAAATAAATTAGAACATAAAACTAACTACAATTAATACACGTTATAATTACTAGAGATGTGCATGAGTACTTCAAGTAACACTATTGATCGATAATGTAAACAGTGATCGGTCATAATTATGTGTGACATTACTTTTTTTGCTGAACTATAAACTCAGTAACAACTCTACAAAAATGAGTCAAATAGGGACCCCATTTAAATTTTTAGAATTAGGAAAAACTTCATATGAGCAGCCATACATAGGGTGCATTCACTCTAGAGCAAGAAAAATGAAGCGCAATTAAATGCAACAAACAGGCTCTTTAAACATAACTATATGTGACCCTGGACCACAAAACCAGTCATAAGGGTCAATTTTTCGAAATTGAGATTTATACATCATATGAAAGCTGAATAAATAAGCTTTCCATTGATGTATGGTTAGGATGTTAGGATTGGACAATATTTGGCCGAGATACAACTAGTTGAAAATCTGGAAAAATATCAAAATATTGAGAAAAATGCCTTTAAAGTTGTCCAAATGAAGTTCTTAGCAATGCATATGACTAATCAAAAAGGAAGTTTTAATATATTTACAGTAGGAAATTTACAAAATATCTTCATGGAACATGATCTTTACTTAATATCCTAATGATTTTTGGCATAAAAGAAAAATCAATAATTTTGACCCATACAATGTATTTTTGGCTATTGCTACAAATATACCCCAGAGACTTAAGACTGGTTTTGTGCTCCAGGGTCACATTTAAAATAAATACACAGAGCATTAAAAACATGTGGCTTAGTGCTATTTTCACAATTAAATTGTGTATACAAATATTATGGTTCTTACAGTAATATGTAGGCTAAAATCTGTTTAAACCTTTCAAGAATTGCTCTTTTATGAATTCATTAGAATTTTTCTTAAGAAATTTCATAACTTCTTTCTTAAAACGGTTTACATAAATCCAGCCTAAGAATATCATGGAGATTTGGAGTGGACTTAGGGTGAACTCTTTTGACTTGCAACCTTGCTCTAATGAAAACAACCCTGAACACTTTATCAACCCTGTTGCAACCAATTGCCAAGCCAATTTCACACAAGCAATTTCGGCTGATTCTGTCATTTCTCAGTACTTTATTTGACTCTTATTTTGAAGGACAAAACTCTCCAAGTAAAATCTGCACTAATTATTGAGAATAAAGAATACAGAATCTACTAGTGCTCATATTCTTTGGTTCAGTTCTCACGTGTGTATTTTACAACTCCCATGTCTGATCAGCCGGCTCCGGCTTCGACTGGGGAAGAGAGCGAGGAGGACCAGCAGTTCCTGTCTATTTTCCAGCAGATCGCGGGGGACGTGAGTACTGGGGAGCCACTGAGCGCTGGGGGGAGTGCGAGTATGGTGGTGGGGTGGGACCGGTAATTGGCCATGCCAGTGGTAACAGTGGTAACAGGCATATCCCGACAGTTTTATGTTGGCGTAACAAACACCACACCTGACTTTCTGTTTATTCTTGTGTCTTGCAGCTAATGGAGATCTCAGCTAATGAACTCAAAGATGTCTTGAACAAGGTGGTGTCTAAGCGTACATATCTTGGACTGATTATTACATTGAATGTTTGAGGTTTTTCTATATAATGTTTTCAAGAAAGACTCTGCCGTTTCCAGACAAGGACATACACACTGAGGGCTTCAGTCGAGAGAGCTGTAGAAGCATGATTGCCCTCATGGATGTATCCTTTGTATCAAGATTACATGATTTCTGTAAAGCCCCTTTAAAGGTATTGTCCAAAACATTTGTGGCTTTATTGTTTACATCAGCCAATATGTGGTTACAGCTTTGCAATGTTCCAATAGTTATTTATCGTTTTTAACGATAAGCCTTAGCTTAGCCCTAGAATGCTACATTATTTCAAACAAGTAGCTTAGGAATTCATATTCTCCCTAAAGTTAGGAATTTATGTTCTTATTAACAGAAATGTCAATCAATAGAAATGTCAATTCAGGTATTATCGCTAGTTTTGACATTTCCTTATCAAAAAATATTGTGCCAACTCTGTTACGTATTGTTCGGAGATGAATATTACAGAAGGTCAGTGTAAAAATCTAATAATATTTCACCACACATTAATTGGTACTATTCTTTTGTGTTTTGACCTTTCTATTCATCAATGAATCCTTCACAATGAATCCAACATATCATGTTTTTTTTTTTCAGATATATTAAGCAGCATAACTGTTTTCAACATTTATAATAATAAGAAATATTTCCTGAGCATCAAATCCGCATATTAAAATGATTTCTGAAGAATCAAGTGACACTGAAGACTGGAGTAATGATGCTGAAAATTCAGCTTTGCATCACAGGAATAAATGACATTGAAACAGAAAACAGTTATTTTAAATTGTAATAATATTTCAGAATAGTACTGCTTTTACTGTATTTTTGATCAAATAAATGCAGCCTTGATTGACTTCTTTCAAAAACATAAAAAAAAAAAAAAATCTTACTGACACCAAATGTTTGAAAGGTGGCATATATATGATGTCACTTCCTGGAACATGATGATAAATAACTAAAAGACGGAAATTTCACAGCATAACAGGGTGGAAAAGAAAGATATCAGTTTTATGTTTTTTGACGCATCTATTTTGATTCTGACAGTTTTCAAATAATAAATGACACTTCTCCACCATTTAATGTACAGTAGCTTTAATTTCCTAGCAGATGTGATAGTGTACAATACTGCATGCAAATATTTCTTAACCCTAATCACACAGATGGACGGAAAAGGAAGAATTAATCTACAAGAGTTTAGACACTTGTGGAACAAAATCAAACAGTGGCAGGTTTGAAGTCTCCTCATTATTTCCTATATAAATGGTAATAATACTTATACTACTACTAATAAAAAGACTTACATTGACTTAAATTTTCTCCACAGGGAATCTTTAAGCAATATGACTTTGATCACACTGGCACTATCAGCAGCTACGAGATGAGAAACGCCATCAATGATGCAGGTTAGAAGGTTTTCATGTATTTCTACTGTTCATCTGTTCTCATATTGAAGAACATTTGTCTATCTCTCTAATGGTCTTGTCACTGTTCAGTCACGTGTTTTGTGTGCCACTCAGGGTTCCGTCTGAATAACCAGCTCTATGACATCATCACCATGCGCTACGCCAATGAAAACATGAATGTCGACTTTGACAGTTTTGTCAGCTGCCTTGTGCGACTGGAGGGGATGTTCAGTAAGTTGTAATCTTTTTCTTTATCAAGTAGTACAACAAACAGGGTTACCCTTTATTTTAAGGTGTCCTTGTTACAGTGTAATTATACATTTAAGTACTGAGTAATATTAATTAACTACATGTATTTACTATATGGTTAGGGTTAGGATTTGGCATAGGGTTACTGGTTTGAAATTATGCATAATTTATTATTGTTATAATAGTAAGTACATGTAACTTGTGTAACAAGGACACCTTAAAATAAAGTGTTACCACAAATAGTATATAGTAAATAGTACACTGTATCATTCTCAGGAAGTGGTGCCATTTAAAATGGAAAAAAAATATTTTTATCAATATTCTACATTATTTTGCATCTACAATATTAATTTTGTCATAGTAATTATAGACTTTTTACAAGGCACAGTCGAATTGATAAATAAAGCATTAAAAAGTCAAAACCCACATTTGTCTTTAAAAATGTTTGTCAACCCTGTTACAATCAAAATGTCTTCAGATTGAAGACATTACAAAAATGACAAAGTAGCGAGCAAATATCATTGTATCACACCACATTATTGGCAGTCAGTATTTTTGTGAGTTGTGCCAAGAACAGTATTTTTTTCTGTAAAAATGTGCTGACTGATCGTTGAATTTTTCTCATAACAGAGTTGACTAATGAACTATTGAGATTGATAAGGTAAACAATAAAATACTAATAAATGTCTCTATTAAATATGATTTTAGAAAGACTGTTTATTAAAGGGGTCATATGATGCTGCTTAAAAGAACATTATGTTGTGTATTTGGTGTAATGAAATGTGTTTATGCGGTTTAAGGTTCAAAAAACACATTATTTTCCACATACTGTACATTATTGTTGCTCCTCTATGCCCCGCCTTTCTGAAACGCATCGATTTTTAACGTGCTCTGATTGGCCAGCTATCCAGTGCGTTGTGATTGGCCGAATACCTCAAGCGTGTGACGGAAATGTTATGCCCCTTACCATACTGTGATGCCCTGTCCGGCTGGAGCGACGAGTCAAAAACATTAAAAAACCCATTATAAACGAGGCATTTGTTGCATCCAGTGGGGACATAATTACAGATTATAATGACTTATTCTGTCTTTTTAAGCGTTGCGTTGCATCGCGCCGTGTAAACGTAAAACCATGTCTGTATTTGTGATCGGAGAAATGACAAAACAAGCGCTACTCTACACTGCTCAAAACTCACGTTTGAATCATCAGTGGCAAATTCTTTAAATATAAAAAAACGTACTTACAGACTGTGAGTCAGAACAGCTGGCATTATAGTCTACTCTACCAGGTTCAGGAAACAGTCCTCCATAAAATGCGCTGCACACATCTGAATATTTGGGTTGAAGTTCTTTGGATTTGAGACTTTAGTCTTTGCAACTTTACAGATCTTCTTTATGCACCAAGAGCTTGTAACACTCCAAAGAGAAAGGAAAAATGGAAATAGCATCATATGACCCCTTTAAATAAATAAATAAATAAATAACGGAGCTCTGCGCATGACTAAAAAAAAAAATCTATATTGTGAAAATAACTTAATTTGTGGCCAATTTTATTAATTAAATTAATGAATAACTAAATAAATTAAATGTATTAATTAGTTAAATAGTGGCCACTTTGTACTTAATTGTTGCCAAGTTTTGGCCTCGATGGAACAAACTACTACAATGCGGCAACAATTTAACTAAAACAAGGACATCTCAGCATAACAGGGTTGAACAGAACGTCTGGAGACAAAGAAAATGTACATATTTGTTCATAAAATGTTTCAAATTAGAGTTCTTTACAAACTAAAAGTCAGGGGGAACACATACAGAACCACTTCCTGCAAATGACCCAACAACACCGTATGTACAGTATGTAAACAACTACAGATTTCAGTGCGTTCAGGTTGAAATTTCATGTAAATTTTTACCAACATTTGATTTAAGGCCTGTGTATCCTAAAATCATACAACATACATGCGTACTGTCTGAAGTGAACCTGTTCTCATTGTAGGAGCATTCCAGGCCTTTGATCAAGGTGGAGATGGCACCATCAGACTTAATGTACTGGAGGTGAGGTGATCATTTAATGTTTAGCATCACGACGACGCCATTTAAAACTGTAGGTTGGCTGATTGCAAAATGTTGAACTTCAGTGTTAAATTTCAATTTCTCCAGTGGCTTCAGCTAACCATGTACGCATAGACCAGCTACGGATCCAGGTGAGCCCGGACTCGGCAAGGACCAGAACTACCAGCTCTTACCTCAACACTCAATGTGCCAGACTACTGTTACCTCTTTCACTGCACCTCAGCCCACACTGAACACCAGCTCTGGAAACTTCACACATCATTACTCCTCCTCTTCATTTCAGTTTTATATGGGATGGCAAGAAAGGTGAAATGAGTGTTAGTGTTACAGACCGACATCACATTTTTGAAGTCAGATTGCATAGGAAACGTTTTTGGGGGCGTAGCAACTTTTGAGGCATGTCGTAGTTGCTAGTTTTCTGTTGTAATTCATTCCTCAGAGTAGCTTTTTACATGAACTTCATTCAGTTTATCTACACTGGTGTCACAGGCAGCATTTCTCTTTTACCTCAACTAGCCTCAAAAGATGCTAATGTTTCAGATTTCCTTTTGCAATATGCTGATGGGCCTAATATATAATTGATTATCTAATATTACATAACACTAAAAAGAAACAGATTCGAATTTTGACAGTATTGCACACTTCTTATTACATTGTATATGCGATGCCTTACAATGATGAGAAAAACTACTTGAAATCTGGTCTGACCATTCACACTTAAACACAATCCAGATTCGTTTCCGATTTCACACCACATATGGATTAGGTTTGTGAAACTACACAAACAAACCTCAGAGTTTTCACTTGGAAAGTCTTATCGTCATATTACCACTCTTTCTGACTCAGATTTCTTAAAAAATGTCAACCATCTTTATCCAGATATGCACTATATAAATCCCCAGCCTCCGATTTTTATTTGGTAATAGCAAAATCCATTAAAAAGGACCATGTAGGTGGTCCTTATTGTTTCAAATCCTGGTTGTTTGTGAGACATTTATGTTTGTAAGTTAACATGAAGAACCAGGAAAAGACTATCAAAAACTACTAGAGGAGAATCATCAGGAAACATCTCAGATTTCATGATGGACAGCAACATTCAGGGTTTTTATTTCATTACTGTGGGTGTAGACATGGGTCGAACCTAGGCTTTTTTTTTTTTTTTTTGTGCTTGACCCACATTTAACCTTTTGTTCAAATGAGTGTACTGACTTCAGCCGTTTAACAAAATAAATGTGTAGTTCTTGGTTGAAGTGCTTTCCCAGGAGGAAACAAAGCCTAATTATTTACACAAGCATAAGTGGCAATTGCAAAATAAAATAAATGGAGAATTGTTTTCTTTTTTAAAGACTCTGTAAAAGCTCTACAGTATGTAAGCAGTATATTTCACCATTTATCTCATATCTTGTTAAAAAAAAATTTCAGCCCTGTTACAAAATTGGAGTCTCAGCATTTAATAACGATGTAATTAGAATAGACATTAAACAAGCATATATTCCATAAATAAAAAAAGTTTGCTTGCGTTCGGTGTAGACACTGTGTTAAAAGAAGTTGTTATTGCTTTCAAAACATAATGGGGATGTAGCCTATTCATCCCAAGTGAAGTACTACACTGGATGGAATATAAACTCCATGAAACCAAATTTCCCCTTGGGATAAAAGAAATGCACACAGTGGCACAGTATATCTTTTTTTTTTATTTCTTTTTGTTTCAATAGCATGTGTGTACAAAATGTCTATAAAGATTTTTAATGAACAAGTGTGAGAAACTTGGGAATACCAGGTAAGAGGTTGGCTGCAAATCTCTCCTCAGCAACACACGACTATAGCAAAAGAGCTGAGATGCATTTCAAAGGTTATGACTTGGTGAAAAAACAAACTGAATTTATCCATTATGATAGAACTAAAAAACGGAAAAAAGTGACCATATATAGTTACAAATACAACTCTTCAGGGGTAGTAAAATGTTCTATTTCAACATGAGAGACAGAGTACTGTTACTGTATATAAATACTTACATCAGAAACATACAAAACCAAGTTAGGATATTAAGATGTTTGCAGTTTATGGTTACACTAAGTTTTGATTTGTGTGTGCGTAACAGGGCTGAGCATTATAGGAAGTGAAGTAATACACTCCCAACTGCACAAAACACCTCCCATGTTTATCACCCCTACGACTTTCATTCTCACGCAGCAAAATAAAAGTACTTTCCTGTGTGAGGACCCTCCTGGACTTGCATAAAACTACAAATCTCATTGGCACAAATGCCACAAAATACTGTGAAGGTAAAGGAAAAAAAAAAAAAAACTTCTTCACTATAGAAAAAAAAAAAGGAAAATAAAATGATCTTGTCTTCGCGTTCACACTATCCCATAAAGCACATTCACATTTGTTCTCAACCAACTGCCACTTTACAGTCTCTTGTCAACAGCACAGCAAACATTTCAACAGCAGACTTAAAGGGTTAGTTCACCCAAAAAAAAAGATCCTGTCATTAATTACTCACCCTCGTGTTGTTCCAAACCCATAAGACCTTCGTTCATCTTCGGACTCAGATTTCATCAAAAATATCTTAAATTGTGTTCCGAAGATGAACGAAGGTCTTACGGGTTTGGAACAACACGAGGGTGAGTAATTAATGACAGAATTTTCATTTTTGGGTAGAACTAACCCTTTAAGAGTCACTGCAAACCTGAATCCTTCAACTTTACTTCACCGTTGGTGAGCAATCACAGAGAAACCCAAAAAAAACCAAACAAACAAAAAATTATTAGAAATAGATTAAAAAAAAAGAAAACCAAATAAAATCACCAGACACATCTTGACTAAAATTGATTTTTGTATTTGTAAACCATATTGAAATGTAAATGTCCTATAATAACAGACTGCTTTGACAGGTATTTAATACCATGCAATTGGAAAAATTGATTGACCTTGTCCTTCATAAAAGCCTGCAACGTTACAACACTAAAATCTGGTTGCTCGACACGACAAGTCTCATGCTTTCTGAATTCACTCCACATCAGAAGATCTGCAAAGTCATACGGCACACACAATAGTGAGCTACACACGTGTTTGCTGAGGGAGCTGCCGCACCGGTACCCAAATGTTTCTCACAGTTTCTGTCTGTATTTGGTCAGTAAATCTCAGAGCTGATGATACGATACGGTGTATGATCAGATGAGAGACATGGAGAAGCGTCTGATACAGAAATCAATCCTTTCCAGGAGAGTATCAGAGCAATGCCACGTCAGTATAAAAAAACTGAGCATATTTCACACTTCAGATAGAAGTGAAAGAGAGGAGGCACACGAAAAAAAAAACCTCCCATCGTCAAAATACCAACAAATCAAATCCACTTATAGAGAAATGCTTTTCTTTTTGTTTGAAATTACAATAACACTTGTCTTTGTTTTGTTTTTTTTAAACTAAAAACCAATTTCTCAGAGCTTAAAATCAACCATCGTTTAAATTGTGGCATCAGTGGCAGTTTGTCGGTATCTGATGGATCGTATAAAAATATGCCCATGAACAAAGCTCCTCTGGTGAGGGCTGAATGAGACATTCCCAATATGGGAAAAGAGGAGACTATGTCTGTAAAATTGCCTTGGCCCCTCATGGCTCCATTTTACTGTCGTCCTCAGCATGTTTCTGCATGTGACAATGCACTGCCTACAAAGACAAGAGTCACATCAATGTTTAAAACAAATAAAAGAGATCAAAAATTTTATTGTATAATTTATACATAAAATCTCAAGTTTTATCTATATAAATAACTATACACATATAGACCCATTCAAAAGTTTGACTGAATGGATAAAGGAAAATAACGGTAATTTTAATTTGTTAGGCCCGTTAGAGGTGGAATTCTTTAGTGAAATAAAGTAGCGCCAAGATGATATTTATTTAAATGAATTTGAATGAATTAACAAGAGAGAGAGAGAGAGAGAGTGAAGCTTGCAAACAAGTGAAAGTTATCACGTAATTGCTAAGAAATATAATGTAGCTTCGGCGAAGCTGTTGTATTTATAAAATTCATGGGGCAGGGGTTGAAATCCAGCTCCTGCATGTGCAATTTCTTACTTGGCCTACATAAAGTTTCCATCTAAATAAAATGCGAGCGCATGCACTGGCAAACGTGTTGCCCTCGCATTGGGAGTTCTGCGGGGATTCGGATATATGTGTTTAGACGTAGGTCGGATGTCCAGATATCAGATATATATCCGATTAAAATCCACATTTGGAAGTGGCTCAGATCGGATGCGAAAAAATCGGATCTCGTGTGGATTTTTGTGTTTACACGCGTGCATCAAACTCCAATCTGTCAGATGTGGGCAAAAAAATCAGATTTTTTCTGCCAGTGTAAATGCAGCCAAAACCAGTCATAAGTAGCACAGGTTTATTTGTAGCAATAGACAACAATACATTGTATGGGTCAAAATGATCCATTTTTCTTTTATGCCAAAAATCATTA
>NW_015552552.1:1583846-1591139 GCF_001515605.1 Sinocyclocheilus anshuiensis
GGTAGTCAATGTGGATATTGTGGATGAGTTCTTCTGTGTCATCACGTTCTATTAGTTCTACAGCTTCAGTCTCGGAACTTTCACGCTTAGTAACACATACAGCTGTTCCCTCACCACAGTGCAACAGTGAAAAGGGACCCCTTTCAAACAGTGTCGCGTTCTGAACGTTGTTTTAACGACATGCACCAGTATTGCGGTATTTTAAAAATTCATATCATAACAAAAATAAACACCGGTATTCGGTATGAACCGGTATACCGCCCAACACTAAGATCATGTTCCATAAAGATATTTAGTAAATTTCCTACCGGAAATATATCAAAACTTAATTTTTGATTAGTAATATGCATTGCTAAGAACTTCATTTGGACAACTTTAAAGGCAATTAAATATATCAAAACTTAATTTTTGATTAGTAATATGCATTGCTAAGAACTTCATTTGGACAACTTTAAAGGTAATTTTCTCAATATTTTGATTTATTTGCACCCTCAGATTCAAGATTTTCAAATAGTTGTATCTCGGCCAAATATTGTCCAATACTAACAAACCATACATCAATGGAAAGCTTATTTATTCAGCTTTTTGATGTGTATACATCTCAATTTAAAAAAAATTACCCTTATGACTGGTTTTGTGGTCCAGGGTCACATATATGTCTCAACTATCACTTTCGATCAATTTAATGCAATTTTCTAAATTAATTTAATTCTTTCGAGAATAAAAAAATCGAACTGACCCCAAATTTGGAACAGTAGCCAAAGGGTTTTGCTTAAAAATTTTAAATTACAAATGTATTGATTTATTTGAATTATTATAACTTTGATCTTAAAAAGTTTAAACGTATATTTTTAAATTGTGACAACATAAAACCATGATAAAATAATAAAGATCTTTTGTTGCATTAATGTAAAGAGAATTGGGAGGAAAAGGTGGCTAACCGTCATGAAAATATACCCATCATTCTTTTTTCCAGTATTTTCTAGTTTCTGACGCAGCAGCTTGAATAATTTATGAGAAATGCATGTTTGATAGTAGCTTTAAGTATCAAACACAGAAAGCCGTCATTTGTGCAACAGCTGTGGTACATGCAGCAAAATATACAAATTCCCTTTTGCAGTACATCCTTGGGGTTTTCATGTGAAAGCGACATTCTGAGTGGCAGAGAGCTGCCGTACCTGTCTGGAGCCATTGCGGGTGGTGAAGAAGGTGTCGCAGTTCCTCCAGCGGCATTTGAATGCTTGCTGTGCTGGGCTGGTGTGGTCGTTCAGCAGGTGCTGCTGCAGGTGCTCCATCACGCCAAAGATCAGCGTACAACCGTACCACTGTGAGGAGGCAGGAAACACATTAACTGGCATCAGGAATCTCTTTCAGTCTGAGTCTGTCATGTCATCACCTCAGTTTCTTACCCAGCAGCGGTAGTTCTGAATCAGGTTCAATCTGACAGCTCTCACGCTCCCATCGTAGCAGCCTGTGTAGATCTGCAACAGACAAACCACCACCAGCCTCATTTTTAAAACCATTTGCTTCAGTAATTAATGCTTGTAAATCTTTATGAAATCTGGTTTTGGATGCCAATAGGGTGTTAAGAAGATGCGCTCACCATGCTCTTGTGGATGACCATACACATCACCATGTCTGAATGTCCACCATATACTTGAAGTCTGTCATGAGACTGGAGAGATATGGTCAATATCACAAAAATAGCTTCACTTTAATCCAACTCATGAGTGAGTGAATCCTTGAATGCAAGAAAATGGACCACTGATATTTTTTACATTATGGCATTAATTTCATTACAATTAAGTATTTGATCTCACAAATTTTCGCTAACATGGATTTGAAAAAAAATTCTTGTTCACATTCTTATTACCATAATGTCATTTTTAAACTTTACAGTATTCATACAGCATAGTAATATTTCATGATTTTAATAAAAATATACTGTTTAATAACACCAGTTTTATTTTAGTATTATTTATGTAATATTATATTATTTATCTTTTATTTTTATATTTTTAGTTTTTTCATGTTCTTTTGTCATTTTTAAATGGGAATACCAGGTAAATTCTTTTTAAAGCTTTATTTTGATATTTCGGTTTTAATACTTCAATTTAAATGAAAATTAGAAATGATGCCTTGGAAATGATCTGCAAATAATTTTTATAAGAAGTATTTCAAGTTTAAGTTTTTTTTTTTATTTAATATGTATATTCTAGTTAAGCTTATTTCAATTAATGCAAACCATTTTTAATAGTTTTAATCTTCATTAACAATAACACTGAACAGTGCTGATTTACTGTAATTCTGTAAAAATAATGTGCTACGGTAATCACTGAAAATAATAAGAATAATATAAGTAACGTTAAAAAAAAAGGATGTCAGGATAATTGCCCTGAAAATAAGATAAAAACAAAAAACAAAAAAACTTTAATAGTTCTAAAAAAAAAACAAAAAAAAAAAACAACAACATTTTTTTCTTATGTTTTTGGCTGGACATGGTGGTGGGGACATTTCTTGACAAGCTTTGTAATATTTGCCAATGGCCAAGCCACTAGTTAAAGGTATGTGGAATGTGAATGTGTCATTTCTACCTGGAGCTCGTACACACGGACCAGTTTGTCCAGGCATGCTGTGACCATCACCTTTCCCAGTATGGCCACCACAGTGACGGCATGACTGTGACCCTTATAGATCCTCACCAGTTCTCCTGTCTGGAGATCCAGAGACAAAGAAGTGAATAAGATACAAACAAGACACCCCATTCTCGCATCTCAATGAGAAACACTGTGCATTAAGAACTCACATGAATATTATGAGCATGTACAGACTGATCACTCGAGCCACTGAACACCAAATCATTCACCACCTAAAGAGAAGAAACAAATAAAAACTTAGGGTTTTTGACTTTATTTCTTCTGTGCAGCACAAAATAGTATTTTTAAAGGATATCCTGGCCACTCTTTTTAATATGATGAAACTGAATGAGGACTGGGGCTGTCAAGCTTCAAATATGATGCAAAAGCATGTTTTGAAAAACTGCATTAAGCATAATGTGATCAGACACAAACCTTCATGCAGAGCACAGTTTTGCTGTGGCCCTCCAGCGTTCGCAGCAGCAGGCCACTCTTAGCATCTCTAACGGTGATGGTGGCGTCATAAGAGCCAACCAGCAGGATACGTCGAGCCCCTTCCTGAGCCGTCGCCAGGCAACTAACAGCCCGCGGGCCGTGGCACTCGAACACATCCAGCTGCTTATTGTTCTGCAGGAGATGAGAGAAAAGTTCATTACCCCACGATCAGGGAACAGAGAACTCAATAAGCTTATCTTTGCTAAATATAGCTTCTTTTAGCCCAAACCCTGAATTCTGATTCATTAAAGACTTAATACCCTAAGACTGCAGGTGATCACAGAGCCATTGGCAAGACCGGCATAGAGAATTTTCCAACGATTATGAAGACAAAGCACTCGATCTGGGAGCGACAGCTGTTCCACACACTCTGTTGTCTGAGAAAAAAACAAACAGAAATCCTTGTAATATTCTCAATGCTATAGAAAGACATGAAAAAATAACAGTATAAAGAAAACGCTAAAAATCGAAGGACTCAGAATTCCTGAAAAAAAAAAAAAAAAGAAAGATGTTAGGCAGGATGTCCAACAGTGTTGTTATTGTTAACTAAAAAACTATTGAAAATTCGTTTTTAATAGTAAATAAAATAAAGATGAAATAAAACATGAATATTAGATTTTTTTTTTTTAAACGTACTTTAAAAAAAATATATATATATAAATATAATAAAAATGTATTATAATCAATTTTAAAAATGTGAAATGTTGCCCTGACCACTAACTGAAATAATTTTAAGTACTAATATTACTAAAGAGCTAAATCAAAATACTTAAAAACAAAAACCCTAAAAACTTAACTAAAATATCAAATGTATTTAACTAACTAAAATTATAATTAAATCCAGAAATCTAAAAATAAAATTTAATTCAAAATATTAAAAAACACTACAAAAGTATATAAATAATACTAAAATAACACTGATGTTAAATTTCTTCTTCTTTTTTTTTCATGCACAAAGTGAATGGTGACAGGTTTTCAATAAATAACTACTTACATTTTTAAGCCGTTTAATATTTATTACGTTTTAATTTTAGTCATTCAATATTTATTAGATAATACATATTCTACTTTTATCAATTCTACTTCTAATACTTTTATCAGCTTTCATGGTGCTTTTTGTCCTTTTTGGTGCAAGACAGTCCGTAATAACTCACTTTAAATACTGTATATGGAAGAAAATATGGAAGTTTGCATTTGGTGTTCCACTGATGAAAAAAAGTAATTTGAGTCTGGAGCTATTAATTGGTGACAAAAATGTCATTTTAAGTGAATTATTCCTTTAAACATCAGGTTGTTCCTCAAACAAATCTAGTATAAAAAAAGTTGTATGAACTATTTTATGGTACTTTTTGACAATATGAGTCACTCTACTAAAGTGCAGCCTGTGTATCTGATAACTTTCATGCTCTACTGAAGAAAAAAAAGTTGCAAACAACATCAATGTGAATAAATGATGACAGTTTTCATTTTTGGGTGGACGATTTCAAAAGCAGTGTGAATCAAAGTACCTTGAGGTTGTAACAGCGGATGGTCTGGTCACTTGATCCTGAGTACAGGCGCTGTTGCAGGCCTCCTCCACATGACACCAACAGACAATTCACTTTACTGCTGTGACCTTCAAACACCGCCATACACTTCCTGCTCTGTAACAATGAGGAGACTTCTTCAAGAAACCTGTATGTAAGCTACATTCATAGATCATCACATTCATGTTGAAATGCTTTTACTAAACTACATGTTTCAGACAATTTCTACAAAGTCTTACGATCAGATTGAAAGCGCGTATAGTGCGGTCCCCTGAGCAAGTGTACAGCAGTCCGTTATGGATCTGGATTCCATTCACGGCCTCTTGATGGCCTTCAAACTCCCCTTCTGTTGGCACCTCCTCCTCCCCAGGATCTGATATATCTGATAAAACACACACACACCAACATATCAGTTATTGAGTGAAACATTAACACTATGAAAGAGATGTGTGTCTAGATAATGTATGTGCTGTTACATAACAAACAGAACACAATACAAACTTGTGGGTAAAGTTTGCTTTGATAAAAATGTCATGATCTTTCAAACAAAGTATACTTTCAAAGGCTTACATGTTCGGAGACATTCGCTAAACATTCGTGACGTGTCAAAACTGAAATATACTTTGGATTTAAGTCGCCACCACAATGCCAAATTAGGACTGATAATCAAAACTGATCATAATCACAATTTTAACCTTTTTAACCTATCCTTTGGGAAAGTGAGCTAATGTGACAGTGCTATAATGTTTAATTTTAGTCATATAATGGAGTTCCCAAAAAAACAGCACTGGCGCTCTCATTTTGTACACGAGTTGGCAGAATTCTCAGGGTTGTCATCCTAGCAGTCACTCCCAGAGGTACAGGTTAAGTATAAAACTAATAGGCACTAAGAATACCTTGCCCTTAAAAAGTAATTTGGGGACTTTTTCCCCAAACTATTTCTGTATGCTGATCGTGTGAGTATTCTAATTTGGTCGTTCTGCAACGACTGCACTGAGCACAGAACTAGACGAATGTAAATGTACTCACTGCTACCAGAAGAAAATAAAACAATAAAATAAAATAAAATAAGTGACAGGTAAGTGATTCGCACATGACGTAACTTCTGCCTCAGCCTCAGCAAAAGGTATTGCCTTAAACAAAAGATAAGTGGTATTAATGGTACATTTGCTACAGCTTCCAAATATGTTTTTGAATATAACACATACCTGAAGGCACCTTGGACTCCAACACTGAGGCTGATTTTATTTCACTGTAACAATAAAAAAAAGAGAAATTTCAATACTGCAACACTGAGAAACTTCAGGTGACAAACTGAAAGAGTCAAGGTACCAAAAGGCCAAGACCATCTGTAAGTGAACATGCCATTAAACAAGCTGTATCTGTTATGCATGTGCACTCTCGCCCACCACAATCTGCTATGTTTTCTACCATCTTCAAAGCCCAACAGCCAAATGCTTGTTAAACAATATCTTCCATCTTTCAGAATGGTAACTAACCTGAGAGATCTTACAGATTAAAAACACTTTTTGGAAATCCCATGTTGCTTTTCTGACAAACTATTAAGGTGTTCCCACACTCTAGTCCAGACTACAGCTAGTTTGATTAGAATTTTTCACTGTGATCTAGTTCACTTTCTAATCACACTGTTTTACACATGCAGATGTACCTGCGATGTAAGTATAAGAGATTCATTTATCATACAGTGTATCATAAAGTGCATAAACTCATGATAGACTGAAGTCACTGATGGTGTTCTTTGATAATGTAAATATTCTTTGCTCATTTACTGTAGCTGCTGTTTGAATGACTGAGTAAATGTAAGCATTAAAATTAGTAACAATGTTACAATGTTTCTATAAAAGCGTTAAATCATGTTAAATACAAATTCAGTCATATTAAAAATATTTTAGAACATCCATTTGCTACTTGACTAAAAAGATATAATGTGTAGTTAATAGATTACATAAGGCTGCTTTTAGCCGTACCCTGGGGCCCACGACTGGCCAAGGCCAGCATAAAAATACGCTCAGGACAGTTGACGGACCACTGCTGCACTTTGTCATGAAAGCTTCATTTGCACGTGTTTTTAAACCTTGCCAAAAGTAAACATTCAAGAGATTTTAAAGCATGCAAATACCCGTCTTGGTGAGTATCCTCGAAATACTGTCGGTTATGTCTTAAGTAAACATAAACAGTTGAGAATGTCTCTTAAAGTGACCGCGCCTAATTTACTAGCTGCTGTCGGTCGGTGTCCTTAAAGGGGTCATATGATGCAATTTCAAATTTTCCTTTCTCTTTGGAGTGTTACAAGCTGTTAGTGAATAGATAAGATCCCTAAAGTTGCAAAGAGGTCGACGCCCTCCTAAAACGCCTCGTTCTAACACGCCCCCACGTCTACGTCACTGTGTGGGAAGATTTGCATAACACCGCCCAAATGTTTTTATTTGTTTTATATGTTTTACTTTTATTCTCGCTGTAGTATTGTTGTTGCCGTCAACGCTATGTCGTGGAGACGCTGTGTGTTTCGTTGTGAAAGCGAAACTACTTTGTTTGGCCTTCCAAAAGAGGACGATATCAGCTTCGTCATGCCTAGAGATGATCCGTGCTGGTCGCTGAGGAAATACATCAACTTC
>NW_015552552.1:1591628-1629323 GCF_001515605.1 Sinocyclocheilus anshuiensis
GGAAAATAATGTTTTTTGAACCTTAAACCGCATAAACACATTTCATTACACCAAATACACAAAATAATGTTCTTTTTAGCAACATCATATGACCCCTTTAATGTTAATCTAAGAAATTAAAAGAGAGAAAATCACTTGCTGCTCTTTACTGAATTACTTTGTAGTTCTAACAAGAATTAATCTGTATTTAATTTATACAGTGAAGACTATGCAATGATATTTTACATTTGATTATTTGGATTCTGTACCTGGACATCTACAAACTTGAAAAAACTTAAACATTGTTTAATTTGTATCTTTGCTCTATTTATTTATTTGTGCTATTTACACGATTTCAAACAGGGCCCACGGGTACAGCCTGCACCCACAAACCCCAGCTACAGCCCTGATCAGCGATCTCACAGGCTAACGACAGGACGATATGACTATGGAGCATATTGCCCAGCACTACACTGCAGACGTAGAATAAACTCAGTTTGGTCCAGATTTGAAGAATTCATATAGAAGTCAAATTTCAAAGGATCCCTTTTTACTTCACAAGATTACGATCATTGCTATAAGAAAGGGGTGTTCAATCCTGCTCCTGGAGGGCCACTTTCCCGCAGAGTTTAGATCCGGTCCTAACTTACACACCAGAACCAGCTAATCAAGGTCTTTAGGATTGTGAGAAATCTCTAGGGTAGTGTGCTGTGTTAGGTTGGAGCTAAACTATGCAGACCCTCCAGGCTCAGGAATGGACACCCCTACTATAAGATATTAAGAATAATCATTTAGAAAATCCTAGTTCAAACCATGAGATTTACCTTTCACATGTCTTGACTATACTGCTAGTATCAATTTCACTAGTGGAGGTGACTTCATTGCAGGCAAGATTTTGAGGGTCTGTGACAGCATGGTCTGTTGAGTATGCAGTGGCTGACTCCTTGGCCTTCTTTTCAGGCCTCTCATCTGGGTCTGAAGAATCTAGATTGACAATATCAATATCAGGTGGGGGAAGCTCCACCATCTCCAGTTCAGAAGAATCAGAGTGATCTTCATTCACTGGCGGTGTTGCTAGCTTGGTTCCCTGTGGTTGTGCCTTTGAAGCATCGGTCACCACCATCTCTTCATTTTCATCTTTCTCTTCTGGTGTGGAGGGTGAGACGTAGGTGCTGCTGGATCGCCGATGAGGTCGACACTTGCGGGTAGGTCGAGAAGCAGGCTGCTCTGCGTCAAGCTCAGATTCGCTGATTTCAGGCTGCTCGTTCAACTTTGCTTTATTAAGACACTTTCTCTTCTTTAGCTTTCGAACACGCTTAACTGGATTAGTTTCTAGGTGGTTAGAGGGAGACAGTGGCTTAGGAGAGAAGGTCGCAGACATAAATGAGGAAGATGGGTTGGCTAAGCCCTCTTGGGAGCTCAAATTTCGATGAATTTCTTTGACAGGTGACGACTGTAATCTGTGAACTGAGGAAGCTGCTGCCAAAGCCATGCTTGTGGCGTCTTGTGAAGCCTTTATCTTAGTGTTGAAGGTACCATCTGTTTAAGACGAAAATTCAACATTCTATAATTCAGTACTGCTACAAATATCAACCTCTAAGCTGCAATTTAGTGATTGGAACCTACCTGTTTGACAAGCTGCAAACACAGTTTGGACAGGTGCAGTATTTTGAGGTGCTGGGAGGGGGCTTTTGACAAGGTTAGGCTCAGGAATGGGGTTACATTGAGAGATGGGCTCCTGCTTTATGGTAACAGGCAGTGAGGACGTTGAAGAGGATGAGTGAGCAGCTGTTGTTGAGGGAACAGGATTGGTGATCTGAGAAATCTGGGTTGATGAAGACGTTAAGATCTCCTTACTGTTCTTCTCTCTTTCTTTTGATTCAAATTCAACTGAAAAAGAATTTTGATGTCCATATTTATTTTATTATCAGTAACAAATAAGATTTTATAAGGCACTTACTGTCATACCTGATGCATACTACAAACTGGCCATAAACCAACATTACAGGTAATTTGTACAGTATGAAAGGATATGTGGTATTAATCTGACTTTCCTTATCATTTACATTAGATATATAAAGTTAATAAATATGATTACATGACTCCTGCTTTCTGATTTTTGTACCTTGCATTCCTTGAAGTATTTCAATGCGCTTGGTTCTCAAAGAGTTCATCTCATTTGTCGCCTGTAAAATCGTTAATAAAAAAAAAAACTGTAAAATCAGGTGGCAGCCCAGTGAGAGCTGAAAACAATTGAATACAGTTCTGTTAATGCTACCGTCTTACCTGTTGTTTGACCATAAGCAAGCGCTGTACTTCTAAATAGGCAGCTTGCAGCGCAGCACGTGCCTGAATAAGACTGTTGTCCACAGCCTGAAGAGAGATGTTAAGCTCCTCCTCACGTAGAGACACAGCCAGCAACTGATCCACTTGCGAGCGTTCTGCAAAACACAATACATAGAAACATTA
This sequence comes from Sinocyclocheilus anshuiensis, assembly GCF_001515605.1. Classification (NCBI taxonomy): domain Eukaryota; kingdom Metazoa; phylum Chordata; class Actinopteri; order Cypriniformes; family Cyprinidae; genus Sinocyclocheilus; species Sinocyclocheilus anshuiensis. Next base: position 1,594,077 of record NW_015552552.1, read on the forward strand.
AAACACTCAAATAAAGACACTGCATTGTTTTGGTTTAAAAAACATTGCAGAAAATAGTTTCCTTACCTTTCTTAGCCTTAATTTTTTGCCTCTTGTTTTTCCTATCTGCATTAGGAATCTCTGGAGACACTACATCCTAGTGGAAAGATCCAACAATTAGGTAATGGCAAGAATTATATTTCATTTACGTTCTTCTTGCATTAATGTTTATGTAGAACAGAGGTGCCCAATCCTGTTGCTGGAGATTTACCTTCCTGCAAGTGTTCAGTTCCAACCCTGATCAAACACACCTGTTTCTAATTATCGAGTGTTGCTGAAGATCTTAATTAGATGGTTCAGTTGCGTGTGATCAGGTTTGGAGCTGAACTTTGCAGGAAGGTAGATTTCCAGGAACAGGATTGCGCACCTCTGATGTAGAACATTTGAAAAAATTACCCTGGATGCTGCTTTTGAAGGCAGCTATGTAATGTAGCAGGTTGCTAACTATATTAGAATTTGATCTACTGTGTTTCTGAGTATGTCAAGCATAAACCATAGTAGAAAGTATGAAGCTTACCCCAGGAGCTCTGCGTTTCTTCCCAGCTCCTTGCGTGTCAATCAGTTCAGTCTCTGATATACAACCACCGACTTCTTCAACTTCCTCAGGGCCCTTAGAAGGCCCTTTCAAACCTTGATTCTCCAGAGAACCTGTGGACTGCAGCTCCTCTCTCCTCGGTGGCTGTGAGGGGCCACAGGCAGGAGAGTCCCTCACTGGGTCTACAGCTTTGGGGAGGGAGCTGGTCCCAGCAGGGCTTTCTTTGACCACATTGCTTTCAGACAAGCTTCGCTTGCGGGAAGGCACTTGACTAAATTCAAACAGAGAGTCCCAATGAAAGCCCTCAGAAAGAGGTACTTCATCTTCATCCATTTGGTTTGGACCCTCAGGTTCACAGGACACCATTTCTATACCAAATCTGAAAAGATTCAGGACAAATTAAGGTATGAAGGAAGGAAGTAACAATTTTACGCGAGTAAACAGAAAATGAAGCAATTCTCATGCAGTACCTTGGTAAGCCCTTGCCCTGCTTCTTCCGGTTGACTTCCTGGTAGACCTGGTCCCAGTTCACATTTCGCCTTGAACCAGAGGAGCTAATCAGCTGTCGCAAGGTGGGTTTAAGTCCTGCATCCTTCTCAGTCTCATTTTTTCGTGTGCCACTCACATTTCTAATACGTCTGGCAATATTCAAGTTGGGCTCATGGGATGCTGCTGCTTTGCCTTTGGAGCCCATATGACGGTTCAGATCCCTTTGGAGACATGCAGGTAATGCAAGCTTACTTAGAGAGGGCACAGAGCCACCTGTAGTTTGTTGGGACCCCTCACCAGCTGAGCACAAACCTTCATCCAGTGTGTCCATGACTTGATCTTGTACTGGTAAGTGAGGATTTTCTTCCATTTCACCACACTCCTCCTCATCTTCATGGTCCATAGTGGAGGTACTAACTTGTAAGGACTGCAGAGACGGCCTAGAGTCATTGCGCACATTGCCAAACTGTACTGAGGTCTCAGTACTGGTTAATTGCTCTCGGTCATTGCTAAAACGTCTCACAAAACCCAACCTTTCTTGACCTTTGTTCTTGTTCAGTTTCTTCTTACTCTCTTGTAATTTTTGAGTCTTGATTAATTCTGAACTCTCTACTTGCTCTTTCATCTGAGGCACAGCCTTTGATGCATTGAGGCAGCTCTCTGTACCAGATACGTCAGTAGGGTTATTTCTATTAAGCAATGTCTCTTTAGCTTTTCGCAGCATCTCTGACAGCAGACTATCTTGCTCTGCATTGGAAGTGGCATGTTGTGCGAATTCAGAGCTTGAATGGGAATGCTTAAAACCTTTGGAGCTGACAAAGTCTTGACTTCCTGTTTGTCTGAGATTCATTTTTGAACCATCTTCAGCTAGCTTGCTGGGCTTCTCTGATTTCCTAGTAGTGGAGGTGGAGGGGTAGGTAAAACTATCCATGCTAGTATTGCCAATGTTCTTGAAGGAACTCTTCTGCTCCCTGCAATCACTCTCTTTAGGTTCTGTGGGTTTATAATGCCAATTTCTTTGGTCTGCCAGGGATATCCTCTCCATGTCCCGGCTGCCCTCGTTGAAACTTTGTGCCTTAGCGGTTTGAGGAGATCCCACATCTGACTTATCTAACATTGGCTGAGGGTTAGTCTGAGATGAAGGATCCCCAAGTTTAGCTGGTGGATATGGTGCCCATCGGTGAGCCTTCTCTGACTTCTGACCCTTACCTTTGTTAGGATCATGCTCTCCACCAGATTCTTCTAGACTCTGTTCACCCTGTGTCCGATTCTCAGAGCTGCTGGGTGTCTTCTGAGGCTCTTTGGCAGACGGTTTAAAGAACCTAGGTGGTGACATATATTGTCTATTCCAAGGGGCATTAAACTGATTGTTGTTCCAGGGAAATTGTTTTCTCAGCTGTGGAGGGCTTACTCCATAGCCACCTTGTCTACCACCCCAGAAATTTCCTTGGTTGTGCAAACTCCCTCCCTGACGTCCAACAGATTCCCATTTCTGCAAGTCAGGCGGTCCTTCAGCATGCCATGTGGCACACCTAACATCTCGGCTGAAACTTTTGCCACGTTCAGGGGATGAAAATCTCAAATTCTGCCAATTGGAGCCTCTGCCCCTTTTGGGCATCTGGGGAAAGTTGGGATAGGGCCGGTCCCAAGGGCCACACTGCTGGTACATCAAAGGCCTTGGCCCAAGCCACTGAGTCTTAAGTTCCTGCCACCTCCTGCATTGCTCCTGCTCTTCTTTAGCCTGCTTTGCAGAAGCCTCTTCGTTCCTAATAGAGTTCAGCATAGAATGGAGACATACAATGATTTATTTTATTGTATTGACACACTCAACAATAAGGACAGGTGAACAGCATTATGGATAGGTTAAACAACAATGCATGTAAATTCAAACATGGGAAGAAACACAAAAGCATGTTTCTTTACAGTTGGAAATAAGATCATTAAAACTGCTAAGAATACTGCCTTCCCTGTCTTCCGGTGATGGGATACAGTTTGGCATGTGACAGGATGACAGCTGTTGATGACCCACTGTTTGTGAAAATTCTACTGTTTGTGGCATTCCCCACCAAAACTCAGAAATTACCCACATTCAGAACCTTAATTTATTGTGCTCAAAAGAACCCAAATTGCAGACTCAAAGTTTGCTTATTCATCCCTGAATGAATATACCACATAAAGAAATCTGTGTAACTTTCACTGTTTCAATATCAAACTAATTTTATTGGATCAAACTTTTATTAACGAGGAACTACTGATATTTTTATTCATTTATTGTTATTTCTGTTTTGAATTTGCAGTGATCATTACTTTTTTTTTTTTGGTAATCTTCACACAACAAAGATCTTGAGATATCTAAATGTTTCATGGCTGACCACAGAAATGGTGAGTGACGTACAGTCTTTTTTATCCTGTGTGAGATCAAGGGAAAACAACATCAAAAATAAAGATGAAGCAAAAGAAGTTAAAACATAAATAATGTATTACTTGATTTATTACTTGTATTATTTGTATTAGGTATTTGGTACTTGTATTATGTATTAGGGCAAAACAGCAATGGATTTCTGTCATTAATTAATGTCTAACACTTCACTTGCATGGTGCATAAAAATAGCTGGTGAGGTCAGACTATTTAAAGACATAGTGCCCATACTGTTTAAGGGTTGAGCTGGAAAGGCACGGTGTGGTATGCATCCAAGAGTGTGAGAGTGCAAGTGTTGCAGTCATGGCCGTTTTTGGCCTCGCATGACACCAGACTCCAGTGTCAGAACTGTATGCAGAATAGTTTAATATAGAACTGCAGGTGTTGTGGTAACCAACAGAAGATTAAAACACTAAGAAAACACTTCAGTGACAAAGACTTAAACACTACCATGCAATTAATCACTAGATAACAGGTCTGCAACCACCATCAATGCTATACAATTCAGCAAGCAAAGCAAAGACTCACCTGATCATTTCCTTGCGTTTCTCGATAAGCTGCACAATGTCCTTGTCAAAGTACTCTTCATCTTGGTCTTCTTTTGTGGGCCGGTTCTTCTGATCCTCAACGTGCTGTTTATGTAAAGGGCTGGAGATGTGACTCGCATAGTCGGTCAGGCTGACCTCCGTTACGCCGCAGACCCGGCACTCGTGTCCACAGTCCCTGGGGACGGAGGGTAACATAGGCTGCTCAATGCTTCCCTCGGGCATAGCTACTGCTTCTGAGTGGCTGTCTAATGAGTTAAGGTCTTTTAAAGAGATCAGGAGGCAAACGGACTTCAATCATAAAATAAAATCCAACTAGTTACTAAAAAGGAAAAGAAAAACGCTATCTTCCTGATCTTGTGGTTCATCTTCAGAGGCTTTACAAATGGTTTAGAAGGAACAGGCAAGAACAGAAGGCGCTGGGAGATCTTGAGCTCAGAGGGGTGACCACCCTCTCAGCAGCTGCTGAGCCTTAGCACGCTGTCATGATGGAGTCCGCTGTGCTCTGAGACGAGGGTTGGGAGAGCTGTTGGATTTTGGTGTGTAAAATCGTATTCCCCCCACCCTCTGTCTCCACCTTCCTCTGCTCTTTAGGGCTGCAGCAAGGGTGGGACTCTTTGGCTAGCTGTAATGCGAGCTGCTTACAGTCGCCGACTTGAAAACCCCTCCCTGCCATAGTTGCTGTCTTTAGTGCCAAACTTGTGAGCTGATAGATACTTGCTGTTGGCAGATGGTCTATCCCTCGAAAAATGGTGTCATGGCAGCTTGCCATTTTGCAGTCAGCAGTCTGTTAAGTTGTTATTTCTAATTTAAAATTCTAAAGTTTTTGGGCGATTGAGTACTATGACTGTGATATGATTTGATTAAACAAATTATTATTTACGGCTCTAAATTAGTGCTCTGGTTAATTCTCAGTCTAAACATTAAGCTACATTAATCTTATAAGCAGCATTATTACCAAGATGCAATTAGCTAAAATATGACAAACCTCTCATAATCATGGTTATGTGTGTTTGGACTTTAGATTTCAATACCCTCCCCATTTGAGAATGTCATTCTCACTTTTCACATTCCAGAGATATACATAATTGTCACATGAGGCAGTTGTCATTTGTCGGCCTTGCCAGTTGTTTCCAATGTCCCTATATATATACACTCTTGGGTTAAGGCAGCTGCCTCGGCTTATTTATCCACTGACCAAAGGAGGCACGTGCCTGACAATACACGTTTTTCATCTTTGACCAGAAATATTCCACCAAAGAATTTTCTAAAATATTTTCCATGAACTTCCTAGTTTATGTTTGCTGCATAAGGATGTTTTAAAAATTATTTAAACAGAATTCTGGGGTGGATTTCTAAATTTTGAATCTAAAATTTTGCCTTAAGCGTATATTTAATCTAATGATTTATTTACTTTTTATTGCCATGCCAGCATCAAGGCTATTTTCATGGCGATCTCAGAATAAATTTCACAAGGTATACAATTAACCAAAAGTTAAAAAAGACATTTCAAATCTACACTAGACAAAAATTCTAAAATACATTCAGGGTATACAATTTTAAATAAATCAGTTAAAACACACCTCGGAATAAAACCGTTGTCTATTTAATCTAATGATTTATTTACTTTTTATTGCCATGCCAGCATCAAGGCTATTTTCATGGCGATCTCAGAATAAATTTCACAAGGTATACAATTAACCAAAAGTTAAAAAAGACATTTCAAATCTACACTAGACAAAAATTCTAAAATACATTCAGGTGATACATTTTTAAATAAATCAGTTAAAACACACCTCTGAATAAAACCGTTGTCTATTTACATTAAAAACAGTACAATCTAATAAATATGCTTCACATTTTTTGTTTGGCAAGTAAGGCATGATGGTGGTTCTTCACCTTTTATAATTAGCGTACAAATGTCTCAAATAACGCTGATATTTGAAGAAGGCTGTTCTCTGAATTTTAGATTATTGTATTGATAGTGTAAAGATGAGTTTCCCAAACTTGTGTTTGTGAGTTGATGAAAAGCTAATAATTAATCATAGAAAAAATATAAGAAAACCAAAAATGAAACACTTATTAAAAAAAGATTAAATGTTTGTTTACCTGCCTGTCAAGTGACCATTTACTGACATTAGAATACCAGAAAACCATGAACATGCAAAAGTATTGTTAAATTATTGAAATATTAACGTACAACAATTTGCAGTACTTAACATAAATATTTTGTGAAGTCAGCTGACAAAAAGGTGGATTACATGATAGTTGGTAACATTGGTGTGTAACATGGGTTCTTACCGTCCTTTCAGATTCTCCAGCTCCCGGTGGTGCAGCATACTTCTCATGTGCTCTTCCATCTCCTAAAAATGAAAAAGATACCATTAAAATATAGCATTGTGAAATTACAGTAATTTCAATAAATAACTCTAAATAGGAATTTATTCTTATATGCAAGACAAAGGTTTTTTGCAACCAAAAGTCTCAAAACAAGAACAGCAAATGTGCATAGATCAAGACAATTGCCAACATGAACAAGTAGCCTAAATTACAGTTTGTCACACAAGGACTCAGGGCAAATTGTCACATTCTAGCAGAAATGGGAGATGATGTATACTTAAATCGCCTGCTTTGATCCCAATAAAAGATTTAGAGTGCAGACTTGCAGATCTTGGTAATGTTTGAAGAAATATAGGCACCTAATTCAGCTGGGAGAGCACAGTGATTTGCATTTAATCGCCAGGTTTACCTGTTTGGAGCTGTAGACCGTTTCACAAAGAATGCATTTCTGTTCTTTAACCATGTTGAATGATTATTGTATCTCAGGCCACCACAAATAAACAGGGTTCTGCATAAAGAGACAAATAACATAATCACATCAGGTAGCATTTTAAAAGTGTCAAATAATTAAAATCACTTGCCAAGAATAATTTTCCTGATTTCTCATTTCATCCCTACACACACACACACACATATTCACACACATTTAAATAGTCAGCATACATCAAAACAAAAATAGCTGTGAAATAACAAAATTGGATTTGGATTTATAAAAGAATACATAAATACGTAAAATATTGGATTAATAAATTATATCATATAGATTATATATTATATATATATATATATATACAGTATATGTGTGTTAAAAATATGTAAGTTAAAAAAATAAAATGAAAATTAAACTATTCGATTAAATTAACTATGAATCAAAAACAAATAATTAATGACATGTTTATGTACAGATCTTCTTAAACAGTCAGAAATCTGTAATCTTGATACGCTGAAGTCATTTGGCAGTTACTCTTCAGTACTCTGTCATTGACTGAATATGCACCACCTGTTCAAATGTAGCCAGCGACAGCATTCAGACTCAGCCATGCACATAGCTCAAAGATGACTGACCTTTCTTGTTTATTTCATACGGCAGAGGCTCGTATAAGGGTTTGTCAAATCTTACATTAGATTGTGTTGTATCAGCAATGCATGAGGTTGGACAAACTCCATAAGGAAGGAAAGAGGGTCAGTGGCTCTGGCTCCACTGCAGGATGCCAGAGGACACAAACTAGGGACAGCACTCAAGTCAAGAAGCTAAATGCAGCGTGCTGAGAGTGCAGCACACAAGCCAACCACAAAACCACTGCAGGGTCGTGTCCTAGCATCTTCAATTCACAAACAGAGTTTGGAAAAACCCACTGCACAAACACAGTTTCTACACGGTGTAAGGGACTGTTCATCCAGAACATGTTTTGCATTTAAAAATTTGACCTTTGTTAGAATGCTGTGTTGCGAGATGCAGCAGTCAAACACGTCAGTTTAATGCATGTTTACATAAAATAATCAACGGAACAGCAGTGCAGTGAAATACAAAAATGCATTCTTGGGGAATGCCCTCAAAAGCTGTCTACACAAGGCGAATAAAAGCAATTTTTTCCTGTTGTTGTACATAGTGCAAACATATGTAAAACGTCAGAAACAGAAGCTGAACAGAGTTATTAAAAAAAATAGCATTGTTAATTTACATAAAGCATGTGTGTATTGTGAAAAGCATAATACAAATACAATTCACTTGATTTAAAAAAAAAAATCATTCTGACACTATTTATGGATCTTGGCCACACGTTGTGACTCTTTTGCATTAAAGGGATACTCCACCCAAAATTGAAAATGTATATATAAATTGAAGTCCCAGATGTATATGACTTTTTTACAGCTCCAACTGATGAAGAAAACAGTGTGCAAAAAAAACGTATCTTTTTGAACTATAAGCCAGTTTCCAGCCAAATATCACATGTGCATTCATGAATTCACACTTGATGTGAATGTCAGCTTGTTGTGAACAGTGGTGTAAGCATGTTGCAAAGCTTGTGCAACAAGTGACAATCGCACAAGCTTTGCAACCAATGTGGCACTTCACAAAACTCTCATGAATGTATGACAGGTGGCTGTAAGAAACTGATTAATAGGATTATATATTAGTATGTTTCCTCAAACACACCTATCGTTTCACTTCAGAAGACACTGATTCATCAGCTGGATTACAGTTGTGTTTACTTTGGGTGGCTTTTGAAGCATCAACTTTGAGGGTTCCATCCATTTGCATTACATGGACTCACAGAGATGGATTATTTATCAAAAACATTTCAATTGTGTTATCTCGAAAAAAGAGAGCCACATACATCTGGGATGGCATGAGATTCAGTAAATAATGAGCCATTTTTAATTTTGGGATGGACCATCCATTTAAGGTAATAAAAAAAAAATCCAATTTAGAAAGCAAATGTGCTTCAAGGAGCCCTAGATAACCTTGTTATTACATAAAATATCACCATATGTTAGTGATGCTTTCAGTAACTTAGGAATAAAGCACATTGAATGGGGTAGGATCTCATGTAGCACTAACAGTTTGAGATATATGACTATGAATTGGTATGCTATGAAAGAACAAGTACCAAGTTGCTCTAAAAAAGGACATGACATCAGGCTGCGCCACAATGAAAAGATTCAACTTCCACTATTTGAAAATGGCACAACCTTAATGCTGTCAGAGACAAAACCTGAGAATGATTTTCCATTAGTGCCATTGATAACAACAATGCTTTAAATAGCTCTCAACCACAGGTCAAATCTGCATGTCCTCTTCAAATACTGCCCAACAGAAATAAGAGACCTGCTTCCCTCTCCTGCAAAACAGTTTGGTGATATAATAACGGGGTGGAACATAAAACAGACTGAAGGTTAATAACCAGGTTTGAAACCAGGCAAACTGGTCTTGTTATAGTGTGGACAACTCCTTCCAGCAGAGAACTGTTTAATACTTACACATTTGTTCTTTGGTTAATACATCTGTAAGAAGAAGAATACTGCTAACATCAATGGACAGTACTACTGTGAGCTAACAGGTGGTTAAACTGCTGAAGGATGTAAAACAAAACAAAAAGAAAGGGCTACATGTGCATACAGCGGTGTGGCTCATGTGCATATGTTTAGCATTGAGGCTAACACACTGCATGGACTGGAAATTAAATAAGGTGAGCGACAAAACAAGGTGGATAAAGACAAGCTCGGTTTCGTGTGTACCTCTTAATTCACGCAGAGAATGCATTTCTTCCAACTTCCACATAAACACAACATTTCTATAGATAATCCACGCTTCTTAGTAACGTTATGGAGGTACTTTGTTATTGTGAAAACGGAAACAACAGATTCGTTTCAAAATGGCCGCCAACATTTTAGCGTAAAAGTCATCAAATAACGGTCTGCGGTAAGTAGAGCCTATTTAAAACAAAGCTCATTCAACAAAATGTGCTTAATATTCAATGAAGTAAGTAATACATAATCAACATACTTTTTAGAGGGTTTTAACAAAGAGTTGTCATGAAAAACAAAAACGATCTCTAACAGCAAAACTGTTCTTTGTTGGTCTTGATTATTTTAAAAAATGTAAAGTGCAAAAACAGTTATTGAAAAAAAATGCATATTCTTATTGAATTATTAATTAGTTCCACAAAATAATTAAAGACATAACTTGATTTTAAAACAGTCAAACCCATAATTTTTTTAATCCCTCAAACATTTTTGATTCAGTAGGCTACCTTGATGCCCCTGTTGAAAAAAACAGCATATGCTGGTTAGGTATGTTTTGTTCCCCACATATCCTAAAATATACTAAGAACAAACTTTAAACAACATAACATTTGTTTAGTCCTTGCGAAAAAAACAAAACTAACAGATATATTTACGTCACATGGATACAAAAAGTAATTTCATCATTAGAAAGCACCATAGGTGCTTAACAACAGACATATGAAAAACTGAAATAGGCCTACAAGTTCAACTTTTTTGTAAGCATGGTTAAATAATTCAGAACGTTTTTAGATCAATGAAATAATTTAATAGGACAATTCACATTGTCACATTTAATTCACATTGATAGCAAAAAAGAAAACAGCAGGAAGACAAGATCGCCATCTTTAGAGACTTTCTGTCACTGTATGCCCTGCAGTAGTTATTTATTGATCGTTGGGAAATGCAACTTAACCAAAGGTCCCTGTCATTAAAAGCCGTTTTTGTTTCAGTGAAATCCCTTCTTAGTCATAATTTTAACTAGCTTAATCTCAGAGAACAGGTGTGAATAGTTAACATTTCAGTGTCAAAACCACATGAATGCACTTTGCCCTTGTACTGCAGAACACATGCCTCAGCATTCACTCTTCACTATGAGCACTTACTTTACAATATCAAATTAAAATCTATTGGCCAGTTAAAACAAAATGTACAATACAACATCAACACAGTTCTCATGAAAGTGTAAGAGACTCTTTGCTCTGAAAGTGTTTGATGTTCATAATTAAAAATGCTGTAGTGTTCAAGATGAACTGGAAAAGATTTAGCTTATTTGGTTCAGTTCTCTTATTTTTGCCCTTAAGTGTCTTTTACGAATTTTGATCGTCCACTTAATGCTGAGTTTGGCAAAGTCTGCAGCTTTAAAAAGAGCCATGAAGACGCCACATAATATGGCTATGGTGTTCCACGGGTTTGCTGTGACTATCTGTTCGAAAACATAAGGCACACTTAATTAGAATCTCTATAAAGCATTCCAGCTTAACGTTCAGACAATTTGGTAAATAATAGTTTAATATTTAATAATATGCACACTTACATCTTTGACTTGCTGTATAAATGGATCTCGCCATTGGAAGACAACAAAGAAAAGCTCAGTGGCTTGCTCCTGTGGAGGCCTCTTGTCGATGTACTTCACCACATTGGACTGAAATTAATATGGATGATTAATCAAATACTCAGTATTTGTGGATCAAATGTAATCTTTTAAGAATCAGCTACTGAAAAACCTAAACTGGATGGTCTTCATTTTTATGCTAGTTATGATCCTGACTATTCTGCTGAAGTTGACAAAGATTGGTAAATAGTACTATAAATAATATATTACCTCCTGTCTAAATTCAACTGATTCATTTCCTCTGCCTGACGTCTTGACCAAAGACATTTTGACCCATGTCCGAAAGCCTCCAGAGAAGGTCCACATTGAGTAATTCCTTTCACAGTCCATCATAAAAGCAGCTTTATCTGAGCTGGTGAGAGAAAGAGATTTACACAAACTGTAAAACAAATCGGATTCATGCTAAACATTTCAATATGGCTCTACCTTTCAAGCATGTCGCTAAATTGGGCAAAAATCATGTAACTGATTGCACTGAAATCCTCTTCGGTTTCATTCCGGCTGAACTGGAGGAATATAAGTTCTCGGTTCCTCACGTCAGTCGGCCCTCTGACCACTATGGCTCGCGTCTGCCACAGACATGTTACGTCAAAGATTATTAATAGCACCATTTCTTCAAAATATGTTTGAGGAAGATCTAAAACATACTTGCGTCTGGTTTGAATATGGCCTATGGTAAATAACCTCCTCTTTTATACAGTTTCTTCCCTTTAGTCTGTCTAGTGCAACAAGAGGTGGAATGTTGTCGTGATAATGATGCACGCAACTTAATAACTGCGCCTTCCCGGGATATAAAGCAATTCCTGTTTGCAAAAAAAATTAAATGCTGAAAAATACTGTGCATACAGATACTGAGAGATACCATGAATGACTGTGTATTATAGCTTACCTGGTGCAGCAAACTCCTCAACCTCTTTGTATGAAACAGACATCACTGGATGGTTGAGCTTCTCCATGAAGTCTGAAATGGTTTGGTAGGCCAAGAACACAGCCACCGTAGTGAGCAGCAAGTAAATGAGGACGAGGATGACTGTGAAAACATTCTTCACACAAGCTTTGTTGAAACCAATGGTCATTAGATTGTTTTCCACAACGTCCTCATCTGCAATATATAATGGAACTTTAGAGTTTTAGAGCAATGCCTTTATTAAAAGACACAATAAATAAATGAAAATAATATGCAAACAAATAAATACACACTGTATTGTCACAGAATGGGAAATTTGTCTCAGAAAATATGTTTATATCTATCTATCTTTGCAAATTTACTTTCTGAGACAGTACAGTGTATTGTATTGTTTGCATTTATTTATTTATAATGCACTGTATTGTCCTAAAAGGTAAATTTAAATTAAAAATGAATTAATTAAAAAATTAAATAAATGAATATACAAATAAATCATACACAATTGCACCAACTAAACTATAGCATCAAAAAAAAAAAGTGATAGAGGTTTATTTTGTGATTATTGTTCTGGAAGTTTCTTTTATTTCAGCAACTTAATACAAAGTGTATCATATGTTTCATGCGATATTATATATCATATATCATGTTTATGTATCATGCAATCATCTTTGGCAAATCAACTCCTGAAGTTAATGACATGAATAATGCATTATAAATAAATTATATTAAATATACAAATAAACTAACATATACATATATATATATATATATATATATATATATATATAAATACATGCATTATAAAAATAAATAAATAATCACCAAAATCTCAGAATATAACCATAGGATTTCTGTCTGGTGTCTACATACATCTACATATAAATCTAGATCGATATAAACAGAAAACAATTATTTATTACTGTCATATTTGTAGGAAATAAGTTCAGACCTGGTGAGGGGTCACAGCTGGCTTGATCTTGCGCCACTTCAGAAACATCATTGTTCTGATCAGACCCAAGTGGCCCAGCACAGTCCTCACCATTGAACTACAATGCAACAAGTGACATTTTAATAAAACATTTATACGGATGCACACAGTTAATGTATATATGACAGTATTTCGCGCCTCATATCTGTCTATACGCCCAGCTGCAATAAAGAGCAGCGGTCAGCTGTTATCACATGACTGCAGTTGTTCATATGCACTTCCTGCGTTACTATGATCGCGAGCTCAAGCAGATGAAGGAGTCCTGCAGGATCTAACCGCATTTTCACACACGAGTTTCATTACCTCCTGATAAGATCGAGATGCGTCTCTCCTCAGCATTCTGCTTCGCCTCAGAGTATTTGGGGCATTTAAACTTTGCCATCAACTTACAGGAGCAGGATCCAGGCTCGTTTCTTACGGATCCTCTCGAGGAGCTGGAGTGAGGCACAGCCAATGGCCAAAAACATGCCAAGCGTGACATCACAGCTGTTAGTTTGGGGAGGGCTTGGGATACTATCCTTGATCTTTTTTTTAGAGGTTTAATGTTACTCTAAATCTTCCATAGGTTCTGTTTTGCAAATTTCTATCACACTTCCATAAATGTTTTCTCTTATGATTAAAAGCACAATTATAATAACAATTAATCTCCATCTTCTGTAATGAGAGGACAGTGCTTTCTTGTATAAAGAAGGTCCGTGTACTTGGCGGCCAACGGATTTTCCTTTTGAAATTAGAAACCCAAAATCAGGAATCGAGCGTTCACTCGTTTTTTGATTTAATATTGAAAGTAGAAAAATTAGAAAACAGCTTCTTTTTCGTTTTTTTCATTTTTTTTTCCCCAAGAAACGAAAAACAAGAATTCAGCTTAATTTTTCGATTTTCGTTCAGGGGTAGAAAAATATGGAGGACCAAACCTGCAGAAATTAAAAATAAATAAATAAATGTGTGTATAAATACACGTATTCTTGTGTAAATACATATATAAATAATTAAACGTGTGATGAAAGTAGTCAAATAAATAAAATAAATTGGTGGCCAAATGGAAAATGTTTAAGGAAATGCTAAAATCATCCTAACTGCTTTCTTTTAATCACTCATTTATTTCTGAATGTAGTTCCGCATTTATTTTTCCTCTGCACAACATGCTAATGAGAGGGTGTCAACCATGGACTTGGTCGGGTCCAGAGCCATAAACATAAAACCATGTCTGCATTTGTGATTGGAGAAATGACAAACAACAAGCAGCTACTCTACACTACTCAAAACTCGGTTTGAATCATCAGTGGCAAATCCCTTAAAGGGGTCCTATTATGCTTTTTCACTTTTTTAATTTTAGTCCGTGTGTAGTGTGTATGTTTGGGCATAAAAAAGATCTAGAAAGTTACAAATCTCAAAGTCCACTCGAAAGGGAGATATTTAGTTTTAAAAAAATCCCTTTTCTAGAACTATAATGAACGGCTCGTTTGGACTACAGCGTTGGTTTCTGGGCTTTACGATGTCACAATGCGGCCCATTAGAATATCATTAAAATAATTCCCGCCTACAGAAATTCAAATGGTTGGGGGGTGGGGAGGGGCGTGGTCGTGGTTAGAACGCTTGGTCTGTCCAACCAGCACAAGAGAGAACCCCTATAAATAATCAAAGCAGTCTTTCCTTGAGTATCTCTAGTCTTTTAGCATTGGCACATCCAATCGCCGCAACATGTCAGAGATTGAACTTTTCCCGGACAATAACTCGTTTGACACCACGGGGTCCTCCGGCGTCTCCAGTCACCGTTCAGCGCACCAGCGCTCCGCAGGACACCATAATCAAGCCCGCGGCTGCAACACGGGGCCGCCGGCCTTCCTGCGCCGCCGTCGCTCATACCTCCAGGCACCGAGGCACGCCATCACCTTCGCCTTCCCGGCGTCAGCCACCTTCTCCAGCGTCCTCCTACGCTTCAGCCGTGGATAAAGCGAGCCAGGGCCACAGTGTTCCGTACTCACGGCCCAAGCTAACCACCACTCCCTCGAGGACGGGCCTCCGGCCGTTAGGTTGCAGCAAAAGGCCTTCGGCAAGCCTGGGCCGCGCCCCGGATGCTGCCAGCACCAGACCCCCTCCTCCATCCACCGAGCGCCAGCTCGCATCTCATTTCGGCGAAGTGCCGGCTTCAGTCTCCACAAGTCGCCGCGTCAGCGTGAGCACGCCTCCGCTAGCGGCGCAGACCTACCCACAACCCTTGCCTCACACCTCTCCATACCCCCTTCCCTACCCATGGCCCGCAGCCCCACCGTCCATCTCTAGCGCAAGCGTGCCTCCGTTAATGGCGCAGGCCCCGATGCCCGCCATTCCTCCTCTCTTTCCTCCTTCTTTTTCTTCCGCTCCCGGAGCTGTCCCAAGCACGAGCATGCCTCCGCTAATGGCGCAGGCCCCGACACCTGCTAAAAGGCCCGGTTGCCGAAGGCCTTTTGCTGCAGCCTAACGGTCGGAGGCCCGTCCTCGAAGGAGTGGTGGTTAGCTTGAACGGTGCAGCCGGCGGATTTGACGAAGGAGCGTCTAGAGGGCTTGCGGAAACCACATGTGACGACCCCGGGCTGGACTCCGCCGCCTCCCGACTCCATCCCAGCCAACCATCTTTTGACAACCCAAAAGGTTTTTGCAGAGCTCGGGATTCCTCTCGCCCAAGACAAAACCGCGGGCCCGAGCACCTCCATCGAATTTTTGGGTATCAACTTAGATTCTCAAAAATGCCAGGCTTCTCTGCCGAAAGAAAAAATTGATAGGACGATCCTGGTCGCTTCCACCCTCTTAGACAACCCAAGCTGCTCCAAACGCGAGCTGCTATCCATTCTCGGTCATCTAAACGGGATTCCTCTCGCCCAAGACAAAACCGCGGGCCCGAGCACCTTTTTGGGTATCAACTTAGATTCACAAAAATTCCAGGCTTCTCTACCGAAGGAAAAAATTGATAGGACGATTTTGGTTGCTTCCACCCTCTTAGACAACCCAAGCTGCTCCAAACGCGAGCTGCTATCCATTCCCGGTCATTTAAATTTCACAATGCGCATTATCCCGCTATTGACCAAATGTATTTCTACCCTCTGCAGAGGTTATCACTCTATTCACACCGCCCGCACGCTTGACGCCATGTTCATCCTGGCTTTCTTTGATTTTCTCAGATGCTCTGAGCTCACTATCACATCTAGCTTCAATCCAAACATCCACCCCACTATCTCCGATCTAGCAGTGCTGGATGACGAAACCATCTCTTACTTCATTAAGCAAAGTAAAACAGACCAGACCAAGAAAGGCCATTTCATTTTTATTTTCAACCTACAATCACCCATACTACCATACCAAGCCCTCCTAGCCTTTGTCCAGCTCAGGAAATCACAGTCCAAACTCCCATCCGACCCCCTTTTTACAGATGACTCCAACCGCCCCGTCACTCGTTTCTGGTTTCAAAAGCACCTTAAATCCATTCTACTCCTATCCGGTACCCCAGCTGATAATTTTTCCAGCCATTCATTCCGAATTGGCGCAGCAACCACAGCGGCCCAAAAAGGCCTCTCCCAGCAGCAGATACAAGCACTCGGTCGCTGGTCGTCAGAAGCTTTCAAGAGCTACATTCGATCGGACCGCTCCCACATCAAGGAAGCCCACCGAACCCTCATCGGCCGAGGATCGAATATCACTAACTGACTCGTGGCTCAGCTTATGGATATCCTTTCTTAAACAATGGATCGGCCTATCTTTCTTTTATAATAACTTAATTTCATCCCCCGTTGACATTCAGTTATTTACTGATGCCGCCTTCTCCGTCGGTTTCGGAGGATTTTACCAAGGCCACTGGTTCGCATCTACGTGGCCCCCCCAGCTGTTAAACTTACCACAGCAGCTAAAATCCTCAGCTCTATTCGAGCTATATCCCTTAGTCATCGCAGCCCTTCTGTGGGGTAAGGAGTGGTCCGCCACCAGCATCATTATCGTTCCCATTCACCCGCCCTAATGCCTTTGTTAAGACGCCTGATTTAGATCTCGGCTTGCGATCAATTCATTGTAAATGCAAAACATATTCCTGGTTCAAAAAAACAAATAGCTGACTCTCTCTCTTGCTTTGCCTTCCAGAAATTCAGAACGTTGGCACCAGAGGCGGATCCAGTCCCAGCCCCAGTACACGGCAACCACAGTGGCCCAAAAAGGCCTCTCCCAGCAGCAGATACAAGCACTCGATCGCTGGCCGTTAGAAGCTTTCAAGAGCTACATTCGATCGGACCGCTCCCACATCAAGGAAGCCCACCGAACCCTCATCGGCCAACCCCTTTAACGTCAGTACAGCCCCGTTCACTCAAAGACCCACCATAGTTAACCCCTTTAACATCACCTAATCCATCTATAACTGCCTATCCCCACTCCCGCAGGTGCCTTACCTAATTCTCACTCTACCACAGCTGTGCCCGCTCCCGCAGGAGCTCTTCCATATTTCCCCACTGCCGCAGCAGTTCCCGCTCCCGCAGGAGCCTTTGTCTGTATTTTACACTGCCGCAGCAGTGCCCGCTCCCGCAGGAGCTTTTTCATATTTCCCCACAGCCGCAGCAGTCCCCGCTCCCGCTCCCGCTCCCGCAGGAGCCTTCTCTGTATTTCCCCACTGCCCCCGCAGTAGCCTTTTTTCTGTATTTCCCCACTGCCGCTGCAGTTCCCACTCCTGCAGGAGCTCTTCCATATCTCCCCAGAGCCACAGCAGTGCCCGCTCCCGTAGGAGCCTTTGTCTGTATGTTACACTGCCGCAGCAGTGCCCGCTCCCGCAGGAGCCTTTTCCATATTTCCCTACTGCCGCAGCAGTGCCCGCTCCCGCAGGAGCCTTTTCTGTATTTCCCCACTGCCGCAACAGTTCCCGCTCCCGCAGGAGCCTTCTCTGTATTTCCCCACTGCCGCAGCAGTTTCCGCTCCCGCAGGAGCCTTTTCTGTATTTCCCCACTGCTGCAGCAGTTCCCGCTCCCGCAGGAGCCTTATCTGTATTTCCCCACTGCTGCAGTAGTCCCCGCTCCCGCAGGAGCTCTTCCATATTTTCCCACTGCCACAGCAGTCCCCGCTCCCGCAGGAGCTTTTCCATAGGGGAATAAATTAAAAGAAGAAAAAAGAACAAGAATAAGATTTTTTGCAAAGTAATCAATCTGAACTGCAAATAATATTTTTATTTTAAAATATGCACCATTCAATTTTATTTGTAGCCTATTCCTAACATGTTGAAAACGCAAAACAGAAAAATGCTATTGTCGTCACATTCAATTAACTTAGAACATAACTATGAATTACAAGAATCACAAATGACAGGCCTACATTCAATTCAATTCACTGGATATTGTTGGTCGTTTATGTCATTGTAAAACAATTTTAGTTTCTGCAGACCTACTAAACAAACACGCCCTCAACTGGACTAGAGGGGCTGGCAAGCATGTACTGTAGTTCAATCTGTTCGTCATGTGAGTCAGTCTGTTACACAAGGAGAGAAAGCAGTTATGAATGTGTAAAAATAACTTTTGATCATCACAAACAATATGACGTAAGGATGCTAATATAAAGCTTTTGTAGCTTGATAAAATTAATGCCTAGCTGACAAAATAGAAGAAAAAATGTATCTGTTCTTATTTGTGGGGAAATGCTTATGATGCTTAACACCAATTCTCAAGTCTCTTTAAAAGGCCATTTTAATAAATAGATAAAGAATTGTTTCGGTAATGAACAAATTGATGTTTTAGCGAACCGTTTGAATAATTGATTCAGTGATTCAACTTAAGTCCATCAACTGTCCATTTACAGTCTACAACTGTCTAACCTGTCTTACTGGACAAATCTGAATTTATCTTTTTGATGAACAATTCATATATATGGGCCATTCTACAGAATTGGTGCAAACTGCTGTCCCACAACCAAAAAAAAAAAACACATTTAAAAAGCATTTATGTATTCAAATCTTAGATGTTTATTAAGATCCTTTTATTATCTATTGAAACAATAATGATTTAAAATATTAGTAAGCTTAATATATATATATATATATATATATATAATATTCATTTATTGGGTACTCTCAATTGGGAGGTGGCTGTCCCGAACCCTAACTCTAAATTTCAACTTATGAAAATTATATTGAAACAATTTTTATTATTTAGTATTTTTTCCATTGTTGTTTTTAAAAGTATCTTTTTGATTCTTTTAAAAAGTGAAGTTCAAAAAAACATATTTATTTTATATTTTCTTTGTAAATTATGAAACTTTATGTGAAAAAACGTGTCCCACATCCCAGCAAACAGGGGACGTCGACGTCAAGGGGACCCTACACGCTGACGTCCGGGGGACGTTCGCAGAGGCCATTTAGGGGACGTCCTGGGGACCTTTTTTTGTTAGCTGGGATGTCCCCCCTTCACCGAAACAGTGTATGTTTTAGTCTATTGGCCTAGACTGAGTTTAACTAAACTCATAAATTTATGATCAGGAAATATTCCTGTGTCCCCCTCTCTCATAGCTACAAAGTGTGAGTAGATAGGTCTCATCATTTTGAGGTAAATGTGTTAAAAAGTCTGAAAAATCTGTGTGTAACTTTAGGGAACGTCTCTACCGAACCATTTTTTCCTGCAATTAAGCACACTTTTTTGAGTTATTCCATAACATGTAGTTTTTAAATGTATACCACCGTTCAGAACTGTGCTAGCTAACCATGTGCTGATGCACCTTTGAGCTAGGTTCAAAATTATCTAAAATTGTCACTACCACAACAACTTGCCTTTTGAGTATTTATACAAAGGAATAGATAAATATAGCAAATATAGGCTACAATAATATCCTGACAGTAGAAATATATGTCATAAATAGATGTAAATATTAATATCTGCATTATAACATACAAGACTTTGTGGTTTAAATTTTTTTTTTTTTTCTGATGCATATGGACTTTCAAAAAACAATAAATAATAAAAAAGATTTATTATTGTTCTAAATGTAGAGATTCATTAAACTTTGTGGATAATACCTGAAACTATGGGAAATTCTCTCTTTTAACGGCCGACGAACGTGCTCAAGGAGGAGTTTCCGTCGTCGGCGTCACTTCCGGTCCATCTCACGTGAATGGAGAAACAAAAACTTGCGGCTGGAAGTTTAGAAAATTCCCGAAGCAGAAGTGTGTTTCATATAAATGTAAACCGTACAAGTCCACTATATCTCGGACCCTAAATAACGATACACTGATGTTAAACCATTATGTCCTAAAGCACCTATTACAGAATCTGTTCCGTAACAAATGGAGCATTTCCACCTCAGATTGTGAAAGCTGATCCGAGATCAGCATCTGAAAGGCTGAATGGAAACACACACTCCCATGACAACTAGGAAACTGACGCCGCAGACTCAGTTCTTGCAACATAACCCTCAACACGACCGTCCACAATGTTTTATGCCCGTAGTGTTGTATTATACGCCTTACTAAGTATTTGTTCCTCAAATGAGAGTAAAATAAAAAACGCACAGAAACCGGTGCGTCTGTTCACCGAGGAGGAGTTGCAAAGATACGATGGGAGCGAGGTAGGCTATGTGCTGTGTCACAAAAACAACTTTTATATGATATTTCTGACGACGTTTTCAAGATTAAATGCAAAATGCATTTACTAAAGACCTTTAAACGTCCCCCTCCCACTTTACAGGACGGACAACCAATTTACATGGCCATTAAAGGTGTAGTTTTTGACGTCACAACTGGAAAAGGTTAGATATTTTATGCAACATAACGTTCTCCAGTCTTTTGTGTGCTGGTGGAAGCCATTACCTTGTTTGAGGAACTACATCTGTCAGTTAGAGAGATCACTGTTGAATAGATATGCTTTGTTCCCTGTTTTGCTCCTATATAGCCTATAAGCACTAAGCAGTGTATTGGAAACCACATGCCTATTTGCATTCAATGGATGAACTTTCCAGCTGTGGAAAAAAACTGGGATTTCCAGGGCTGGAAAAGTTATGCTATTTAGTATAGTTCCAAGAGTTACGGGAATTTCTATAGTGAAATTGTGCGGCTATGTTGAGTTCGAATCTATTTCGTTGGCTAGAAATTGTAATTTGTGATGACAGTCTATATAGATTTATGCAATCAAGAATGGCATGGGAGTTCCTTGTTCAAAGGATGTGGAAATCCTGTTGTGTTTCTTTTATTTCCAGAGTTTTACGGAAAGGGAGCGCCTTATAATGCACTTGTGGGCAAAGACTCAACCAGAGCTGTGGCCAAAATGTCCCTTGACCCAGCAGATCTCACATATGACACTGTAAGTTGGAAATTTAACAAATTCACAACTGTGCCACAGAAAACAAACATTCGTTTCAGTTTCTTATTGGATTCCACCAGACTTTTTTATCACTTAACTTAAACATTGCCTCTTTCGGTTGCTATTTGTTAGACGGGCCTCTCTGAGAGTCAACTACAGTCTCTTGAGCAGATATTCAAAGGCACATACAAACCAAAGTACCCCATCGTGGGATACACAAGCAGACGTGTTCTCAATGAGGACGGCAGCCCCAATATAGACTTCAAACCTGAAGACCAACCGAATTTCACCATTAAGGATGAATTTTGATGATAATTGTCTTATAATAAAGCTATCCAGAAGACCAGTCAAAGTCTGAATCATAGTTGTTTGTGACCTTTGACTGTACTATAAGTGGGTATGTGTAAATTTGAGGTTGTCTGGTGGTCTTTCAGCCTACAATCATAGAAAACATTATGATGCATACTGTCCCACTTGGGTTTTTCCATGGTGGGCTGCTTTGAATGTCATTCAAATTAGGCCACCTACAGGTGTGATTTAAAAAAAAAAAGAAATAGGTTAGGTTGTTTGGCATTTTTACATGTATTAAATGATGATAGATAATCATTTTAAATGTATAAGCTGTGTAAGAAGTATCTGTAATTGTAAACCCGCATTAAATCTCTTGGTTTCTTTCACTGTACATGAGGGGAAAGTTTGGTGATTCACACTTCACTTAGAAATTGAAATTGCCTGTGGTGAGAGGTTTCATATTACAAATTAAGCGTTGAAATATCATTCCACAACAACATTTTTACTCAAACGCCGTCTCAGTCATAATTATAGTGTTTGTGTCTAATCTTTAAGAAATGCCCTGGATGACCAGAGATGTTTCACACTACTCTGAGAGAGATGTTTGTTACTTTGACTTGTTGTTATATCATATTAGTGTCATCTAAGAAATCTAAATGGAATGTGTTTATGAATTTCCAATGGAAACGCACAAACAGGTGTCATCTGGTCTAAATAAAGTTTAATGTGGGTCAGGAAAATTGAACATGGCTGATTGTCAAATGGGGCTAGTTGTCAAAAAGGCTATAACTTAGTAACTATAAAGATCTTAGATAAATTCCAAATGCACATTGTTTGAACTATCTATACAACTGTTTAAAAGTTTTTTTTTGTTTTTTTTGCATTAATTAATCAAAAATACAGTAAAACATCAATATTACTACAATTTTAAATATCTGTTTTTTATTCTAATACATTTTGAAATGTAATTTATTCCTGTGATGGCAAAGCTGAATTTTAAGCTTTCATTACTCCAGTCTTCAGTGTCACATGATCCGTCAGAAATCATTCTAGTATGCTGATTTAGTGCTAATTTCTTATTATTATTAATGTTAAGAACAATTGTGGTGCTTAATATTTTTGTGGAAACAAAATAATATTTGTAAAAATATTTGTACTTAACTTTTAAGTAATTTTTATTATATACTTTTTTTTCAGAATTATTGTCTGAATAAACAAAACAGCATTTATTTGAAACAGAAATATCTTGTAATATAAATGGCTTTACTGTCACTTTTGATTAATTTAATGCATCCCTGATGAATATAAGTACTTAACAAAACAAAAAAACTGACCCCAAAATTTAATTATATTATATTATATTTCAAATCATATATATTATATTATTATATATTTATATTATTTTTACTGTTATGTATGTACCTATAGGAAAAACTTTCAAAATCAAACCTAATGAGAAGTATTCACTGGAATAAAAAGTGTGACAAGAAGCCCAGTTCTGCCCAGAATAACTGTTTAAACTTGAGATACTGAGTTTAAACTCCTCTACACGTTTGACTTTTCCAAAACCAGTGACCTGATTTCCATGGAGACTGCAAGCAGTAGGTGGGTATGCTGAAAACCATTTGGTCAAATGCAGTTCTTTTATTTTCATGATGAATTCACCTATTATGTATCTCATGTAAAAACATGGGGGCTGGCCGGTTTCATGAACGATAGTGAGTCAGTTGGCAAACACTGTCAGATTCTGAGTCTCAAAAAGATGGTTTTTGTTACTCTAAAAATTCCCGGGGTATCATTAGCATTTACAGCAAAATAGTGAATCATTCTAGAAGTGCTTTTACTGTAAACACTGGCCAAGCTCAGTTCTATTCCCATTTACCAGAAAACCTTCAGAAACTGAAGAAAGAACTCAATAATTTAATAACTGTCATGCATTTTATCTAACAAGTGAAGTGTAAATGTGAATGATTGCTGCCTAAAGATAATAATCTCAGTTGTTTATGACTTTACCTCAATGTTGTATTTTAATACAGAAAGATGTAACATGATATGCATGTTTTTGAGTCTGCTTGCCATGTAATTTGATATTAACTTTTTTAATATTCTCTATTATCCGCGTGCTACCTGTTACGTTCCTGCTCACATGAGTGACGTCTATCACACTTTCCACCCTCTGCCACAACAACTTGCCTTTTGTAGCTAAAAAGGTGTTGATGGTGGGAGCCCGTGATGCTGCTTCCTGTCTCCATTGCGCATCAGAATTTCCCCTCTGCCCACCCACTTTCATTTTGTGCAGAGCTGTGGGCTGTTTCACTTCAGTCTGTCTGAGTCTCTTGGTGGAGTCTGATCTACTCCCGAGTCAATGTAGACTGTTGCTTTCTCCAGCCACCCACACCGTTTGACCCCAGGACTGAATGTTTTAGACTGGTAAGTAACATATTTATTTACATATATTTTATATTATAGTTTTGTGTTATTGCTTGTTTTTTCTATGTTTTAAAGCTGTTAGCTAAATAAGTTATATA
Organism: Sinocyclocheilus anshuiensis; assembly: GCF_001515605.1. NCBI lineage: Eukaryota > Metazoa > Chordata > Actinopteri > Cypriniformes > Cyprinidae > Sinocyclocheilus > Sinocyclocheilus anshuiensis. The sequence continues at coordinate 1,618,346 of NW_015552552.1, forward strand.
ATGCCTACATAGTTTTTTACTGTAATTAATATTACAACTTAATATTTTGCTAAAAAATTTCATATGTTCATATGTATCAAATATATTTAATTTAATTTAATTTAATTTTTATAATTCATTATTTGTGCCATGAACTCCAGGTGTTGATTTGCAAAGTTTGATTCTATGATACATTCTGTATTATGTTGCTATAGTTCTATAATAACAAATCAAACCATTTTTTAGGTAATCTTACCTAGAGGACTGCATCTATTGGTCCTCACATCACAGCAAACCTATGAAGGTGCTGAGTGCTCACGGCGTGGTAAGTTATCACCTTCACCCATCAGTTTCACACATCTATTGTCACTTAATGTCATCATGGAAACCGATTAGTACGTATTTGAATTGACTTACTTCCCAAGATCTCATTGACAGGATAAACACATCTTTTGTTCTTTCTGTTTCAGTCTAAATCGTTGACCCAAAGCAGCATGGACGTAATCAGCATGCCAGCCACAGCTGTAAGTATATTGATCCCAAGATCTTACACATACAGCGCTCCTTATCACCTTCTGATTGATAGATTAGTGCAATTATGGATTCTTTTAAGTCTGAGTGTTGAGAACAAAGCCTACAATGGGATGCTACAAAGTCTTGACCTGTTAAATGTCAATAAATCTCACCTACACATGGTTTAGTCATGATGTTTACAAAGCTTGCTCTGTTAAGCTCTTGTTGCACCAACCCAGAATCCCCCAGTTACTATGTTTAGTTCTGTTTTTTAATAGATATACCAGTGTAGTCCATTGCTTCATCTCATTCATTGCTTTCATTTTTATTAGGTTCAAGTGAATACGGGAATTTCCCTTAGTCAGCAGACTAAAGCCAATCTGACCAGCATCTCCCACACTGGTAAGCTAAAAGTCTCACTTCTCTTCTTTTAAATGTCATTGCTCTTTAATATGTTGTTTTGGACCAAGAGTAAATGCAGTTTACAGTAAATTAGAACAGCAGACTAGTTATTTTAAAAGAATATAGTGATTTTTATTTTTTCTTTATTGATATTTAACAGGAAACATCAATCAAAGGCGCTGGAAGAGCATCTTGCGACGTGTACAGAAAAAGAGCATGGAACATCCCAAAAACACACTGTTTGGGCGACCCTTGTCTGATATCTGTCAAAAAGATGGGTGTCCTCCCAAAGCAATTATGGTAAGGATTGTCATTTTGTTATACAATAGAACTTAAACGCAAAATCCTAAACAAATTTGGTATTAAATGTATGTGGTTTTAGTAATTGAAATGTCTTAATTTCGTTTGCAGGATATCCTTACCTTGCTGCTGAGAAAGGGTCTGGACACTGAGGGGGTGTTCAGGAAGGCCGGGAACGCCAGGGCTCTCAGAGAGATCAAGGCGCAGCTCAACGATGGTATAGAAGTGGATCTGAAAGAGCAGTCGGTCATTTTGCTTGCTGATCTTGTCAAGGTAAGGGACAAGCTTGTGCAATTTGATTTGAATTGACTCATTAACAGTTATTAGGTCTAAAATATGCATTTTTGATCACTAATGTCTGTCTTTTGTATTTCCATTTGCAGGATTTTTTTAGACATCTGCCTGGCGGTTTGCTAATGGAGGAGAAGTGCAAATCCTGGATGGATGCAATGGAAAAGGAAGATGAAGATCAGAAGCTTGCTGAAATTAAAATGTAAGTTATCTAATGATGCAGTTGGGTTGAATAGAAAGTGTTTAGTGTAAATGAACTGTAATTGTGACCAAGTGTCCTTTGTTTTTCTTTAGGGTGATCAACACGCTTCCTGAGCCAAATATTCAGCTCTTGAAGCACTTGATGGTTCTGCTCTACCACATAAGTGAGAATGCAGATACAAACAAGATGGTTTCCATCAATCTGGCTAAATGTGTTTCCCCCAACTTGCTCCAAACAGACAACTTGGAAAAAATGGAAGAGGTGAGTGTATAGTGACTTCTGAAAGTCTTGACCTTAAAAACTCCTCACATGATGTGGCCAAGAGCCAGAAAACAGCAGACTGAGTAAAACTGAAACTCAACAGAGGAAGAAAAGATCAAACTAGTTTCATATGCAGACTTATTTTGACCTGTTTTTATGGGATTTCATAATCCATGTGATGTTTCTTGTTGTTGAAGTGCCCTTTGTTTAATTCTCGTGTCTCTCTGGCAATGTATTTGCAGGTGACAAAACTGACTGACTTTCTCATTGGCAACTGCCCTCAAATATTCGATGAGGATGCGCTGGCGCTCTTTGGAGACTCTGATGAAGATGAACTCAGTGATAACCAAGGTACATTTTTTAATATTTAGTCTTTTAGGATGCCTATGCACTGGAGTTAAAGTATCAACTTAGAAGAAAGAAAACACACAAATGAGATAATTATTGTTGACATAGAGTAAAAGTATAGAGAATAGAACTCTGATGTAGAAATCCATTGACCAATGAGTAATTGAGAGAGGCGGGTCCAGTTGTACCTTCAGAAATCCAATTGGCTGTCAAATTCCCACTGAGCATCTGTCCAGGTTTCTCCAATGCATAGGCACTCTTTACATACGACAGCACAGATTTAGCAAAGCAAATGTAAGCAATGATTTGATAACGATTTGATAATTAATGAGTATCTGTCCTTGATTTCTCCTTCAGACTCTTTTTCTTCGCATCATCTTGACTCTGCGTACGACAGTAATGACCCTGATGCAGACGGCTACAAGGGAAGTAGTTCTGACATGGACTCTGTCAAATCCGGCGCTGAAGAGAAATCCCAGGAACATTCCAGCAATGAGGAACTTTGGACAAAAAAACTGACTCGCAGATGTTCAGAACCAGTAATCAGCTTAAGACAGGGAGTTGAGCAGCACCTTTCCCTCTCCAGGAGTCAGACAGAAATGGACTTTTATGACAAACTCTTAACAAAGCAGATCTCTGATGACTGTATTGTGGTTAGAGCAGGCAACAGCTTGGGGAAGAGCTATGGGGCCAGGACAACCTCTAAAGACTGCTCGTTTTGTTCTTCAAGTTCACTTGAGAGTTGTTTCTCCAGCGCTTCGGAGAGCTCTATCCACAACAGTCCTCTTGTTGTGCCTTTATGCAATCAGAAAAAGGCCCTTCAACGCAAACATTCCTTCCCCACCCGCCAATCGGCACCTGCACCGAATCGCTTGGAGACCCCCAAAAGACGCACGCAATCCATGAAGAGCGCACACATCAGAAGCAGGACTGTCTTCGGGCGAAGCGGCTCCACCAAACGGGCCATCGAGAGAGCCCTACGCCACAGCCAGACCCTTCCTGAGGTACTGAATCCTCCTCTGGAGCCGAGGCGCTTGTCTAGTGAGGAGGTTTTCCAGCAGGTGGACAGCAGGATACCAAGCGATCCTCCAAGTTATCAGCAAGCTGTTCAGGACAGTTCCCATGTTGCTCTCTCGAGCTGTAAATTGTTGACTGTTCAGGATGCTAGATGTCTGTCAAAGCAATCGTGTAGCCACTCGAGATCTTCAAGTGAAGAGACATTGGATTTGTCTTCTGGGAATGAACATTTTGATATCCACAACACAGACAGTTCAGAGACATGTTGTGATAGTATGAGCGGATCCTCCTCAGAGTTGAGACAGAGGACCACATCTGAAACTGGGTATGAAGCATCAATGCCAGTTTGGTGCAATCAGGAAGACGTCAGAGAGACATATGTCTGATTTACTGTACATTTGTATTATTGTTGCTACTTTTTGGTGGAGGCAAAATGTCTTTGCAAATGACCTCATAATGAGGCGTTAACATTTCAGGGCTTCAAGTACAATTCTGACATAGAGTTGTGCTGAATATGTTGAATTTTATGTATGTATGTAACTGAAAGGCACTTTGAGGAAATTTCACTACACAGATTTTAAGTTTTTGTGCAATGTTTACAGAACTAATGTACATGCTTAAAAACAATGTAAATCATATGTATGTCTTCTTTTGAAATAAAGACATGAAATACACCTTATACATTCTGAGTCACTATGACAAATTATTTAACCATCATTTTATTATTATTATTTAAGAACATGCAACTTAAAATAATAATAATAATTATAATATATATATATATATATATATATATATATATATATATATACAGTGACCCCAAAAAGTATTGTAAAAAATTTATGAATGTCATAGCATTAGATCAGGGGTTTCCAATGTTTTCATGTTAGAACCAACCTTGAGAGCCACCAAAAACTATTTTAAGAGATATGACGAGAAACAATATTTTAGGTAACAGTTTTTAGAATTTCCTTATATTGGATTTATGTTTCAATTGTACTGCCACAAGGCTTATAAAAATACTATGAAAATAGGAATAAACATATAAAGACATGACTGTATGGTATACAGATAACTCATAGGCTAAATAGTTTTGCGTTCTTAGTGGCTTAGTCAAGTCAAGTAATCTTTATTTTTCAATATTGTAAAAAATGTAATAAAATATAATGTTGATAGAAATTTGATAGGAAATACAGGAAGTTTTGTTTACATCATTGCAATTACTTTTAACAATCTAGTGTTGCCTAATTTCTATTTTAGGCTAATTTTTAGTAGACGTATTAATCTTTTTTGAAGAGTAAGCTATTTCAATAGCCTATTACTTTAGCATTTAAATCCATTAAAAAAAATTAAAAATAAAGTTTTGCTTGAAAGGTGTTCTTATGCTATATTTATTTAAAATACATGCTTTTAAATAATTGTACATTTTAAATAAATGCCTTTCTCATTAACATTTTCTATATTTTTTGACATTTAAACAATTGTAATCCTGTGTTAAAAAATACTTTCTGGGGATGAATGTTTGTTTATTAGCCTACCTGTAGCCTACTAAAGTACAAAAAATGCCCAGAACTGCCCAGATATCCACCTTGCAGTAGATTATCAACCTCAACCGCGCCCATGTTTTCTCCGCGCTGTGTGTGTGTATGGAATGTAACGTTGTAGTGAGACAGTGAGCTGTTAAAGAGCTTCTATCATTGTTAACGACGCGACAAGAATCCTCTTCGCGCTGTAGTTCTGGACGCGAGCCCGATCAAAGGTCGATGTTACAGCGCAGGTACACTGTGAGCAGAGCTGCTGGCACTCTTTAACTCCAGTGGTCCAACTAACTTATCGTGCTAGGTATCGCTGGGGCGAGGCTTTGACACCATCTATCGAAAATGACTCAGGAATGAGACTCTAGCGTTCACTGTTCAGATCGGTCGCGAGCTCTTCTTCTGCTGGTCCAAACACAAGACGGACAATGCCTAAGCCTGTAAGTAGTTATTTTCTTTGTTATTAAACATAAAGATTTATACATAAAGAATAAAACGGGACAACAGTGTCATAAATGGGAACAAATATGTAAATTATCAGTGTTACACAAGTGATCTTTCTTGTGTACAATATCGCATATTAATCCATTTACTTATATCTAGAATAATGTATGTTTATTGTTGATACATTTGAATAATTCTGTCTTGTTTAGTGGTTTTGTATGTGACTTGACAGCAGGCCTCTGTCACAAAGACTCTCACATTACAAAAGAAGTTTCATAGCTTAACATTAGTTTCTCATATTTAATTCAATATTTTTGTAATGTGTTCTGATTGACCTTAAAATCCACAGTGTTTAAAGAAAGGATCATCTTTAGCACTTAAATCAAGATAAAGCAGCAATTTATTACTATACCTCATTTTTATTTATGTTATTTTACAATGTTGAGGAGTAATATTGTGTAGCCTTATTAATGATTATGATTAGTGGTTATACCTGGAATTTATATCCTTTTGTATATTTCAAGGTGTTGTGATTACCTCTAATTTTAGCCGGATACTAACTATTAATTTGATGGTTAACATACTTGAGTATGAGTCTTTACACATTAACTAGACTTAGACAATGAGGATGAATTCATGCTGTGTTCATGTGCGCAGAATGCCACAAAAGTAAAATATTAGCTAGATGCAGATTGTTCTGCTGTGAACATACTTTTGACTTTAGTATTTGAATACCAGAATGTGATGTCACTCTCATGATTGCCCTTAACATTCAAGAGAGAAACAGCTTATTCAAAAAGGTTTTTTATTTCCTTATTTGTAAATATTTTAGATATTTTATTGGTAAGAGTGAAATGTTGAAATGTATATTTTCTTTTTGAATCTATTCTAATATATAAACTATTAAAATATATAATAATACACTGTAAAAAAATAGGTTTTAGTAATATTCTGTCAAGACATTATCCAGTTATTTTACAGAAATAGATGCAATAAAGTTCAAAAATTAAAATACAGGTAAAACATCTGTAAAAAAAATAAATACAGACGATTCCTTTATATTAATACAGTATATTTGTGCCCTATTTTCTACAGATGTAGTTTTTACAGTGTACAAATATTTTATAATATTGCAACAATTGTTGTATTTTATTATTAATTAGCACCCTTATCAATAAGTGTCCGAGAGAAATATGTAAATATAGCATTCCTGAGGTAGTCCCCATGGTTGAATAGCACATTATAATTGAATTAAATTATGAATTATTTTGTTAAAATCAAATAAAAAAATCTCCCATTATATCATACATTGTCAGTTATCACACATTGCAATTGTTATAGTTCATTTAAAGTTGTCCTCCAAAATGTATTTTTCGAAATCTGTAAAAAAAAGAAGAGAGAGATCAGTTCTAATCACACACATACTTTAAACCCCAGTTTTATTGTAATTATTGTAAATGCAGCTTTCATGAACTCATAAATTGGGGTATGAGATATTTGTACTTGTACTTTTTGAAATGAATGTGACACTGCAAAATCATTAAAATAAACTAGAGAAAAAAATGTGATTTAAAGTGGTTAAAAGCTTAAAATAAATTGTGACCATATACATTTTTTCTGTTATAGAAACATATGCATTTTAATCAGAAAGTTCATGTCCATTTCCATTTGTGAATTACATGTATTAAATCTGATATTGACCTAAAGCTTCTTTAAGCCTGTGAAGAAGTGCTTGAGCACAAACACTTATCTGTGATTTGAGGAGAGTGGGTTAGCACCGACTTGTGAGCCTGTACCCATCAGGCAAATGAGACATGCAGGTTTAGCCGTCACGCTGTGTTAGGACGTATCGGGTCTTTCTTCCTGTTAGATAAATTTGCAGCTCTGATGGTTGCTCATGGAGATGGTGACTGCTGGATTAAACAGTAGCACTCACGCAGTCAGTTCCATTGTTAGGACAAATCCAACCGAGAGGACAAGCTTTGAAGATTATAGATTAAATCTGCCATGCTGGCATTGGGATTAATATACTATATGCATTAATTATGCATATAGTATAGTTATCATATATAGAGATCCAAGCAGTGATTTAAACTCTTTTGACAGAGTTGCAAGCCTAGTGTGCCTTATCTAAGGGCTTGCTGATAAAGGTTCATTTACATTATGTTACACTGATAGTCTTAGTCAGGATACTCAGAAGACTGGAGACCTTGTACTTTCTGTTTTATTGTAATTTGCATTAACATCTTTATACTTGATTACTATCTAAATATGAGGTTGAGAATCTAAGTGGACAAATTCACCAGTTTAAATTACAGGTTGAATCGTATTACTTAATACAAACATATCTAAATTTTGCAGTGAAAGTACATGTATTGTCTTTTAAATGTAATAGATTTTTTGCCATAATTGCAGTGGTAATTCAGAATTAAATTAAATTGTAGCTGTAAAATGTAATGTATTGTTATTATAAATTAGATAAAATAAAATATAAAAAGTCATCCAATCCAAATATCCAAAATATTCCGAAGCATAACTGCTTTGACAATAATAATAAATCTTGAGTATCAAATCAGCATATTTGAATTTCTGAAGAATCATCTGAAGACTGAAGTAATGGCTGCTGAAAATTAACCTTTGCCATCACAGGAATAAATTGCATTTTAAAATATTCTATAAAAGAAATCAGTTATTTTAAATAACTGTAAAATATTTCACAATATTACTCTTTTTACTGTTTATTTATATTGAAATAAATGCAGCTTTGGTGAGCATAATAGACTTTCAAAAACATCAATCAATCAATCAATCAAAGAAAAATTACAGACCCCAAACTATTAACCAGTAGTGTATATTAAACTAAGCCCTATCCAAGGTAATCAACAAACTTTATGTAGCTTTTATCTGTATTTCATCACACAATTCGTTATTTTTTATTACAATTAGTAATGTTTTCTACAGTGTAACATTAATGGTTGCTCGCAGATATTTATATAATTTTAAAGGGGTCATATGACGTTGCTAAAAAAGAACATTATTTTGTGTATTTGGTGTAATGAAATGTGTTTATGCGGTTTAAGGCTAAAAAACACATCGTTTTCCACATACTGTACATTATTGTTTCTCCTCTACACCCCGCCTGAAACGCGTAGATTTTTACAAAGCTGAAAGCTCATCGTTCTGAAAAGCGAGGTGTGCTGTGATTGGCCAGCTATCTAGTGCGTTGTGATTGGCCGAATACCACAAGTGTGTGACGGAAATGTTACGACCCTTACCATACTGTGATGCTGTGTCCCGGCGCGATGAGACAAAACCATAGACTGTAAAAAAAGATGGACGACGCGTCTCCTATTCCTTCCACTATAGAAAAGTGAAGCCAAAGCTTCTCAGTTTGGCCGCTGCCACCTTGAGTAAATGACGTCATTTGGAGCCCGAGTCTGCGCAGTAGAGATTCGTTTGGAGCCAGAGTCTGCACAGTAGTGTCGTGAGGTGGAGCCGTGGTATCAAACTCCCGCAGACCCAATCAACCATAACGCCACGCCCCGTTTTTATAGCATCAAATTACTAACTAAAATCAAACTTATCACAAAAACGAACAATTTAACATATATCAGCGTGATAACAACTACCTTTAATAACCAAAACCATCTTTCGGAAAATTGTATTGGAAGTGTAATTTATTTTTTAATTTTGACTCAAGTCCCATTCGTTTACATGGAGAGGGCGGGGTTTATGACCTGTACTGCAGCCAGCCACCAGGGGGCGATCAAAGAGCCCACAGCTTCCCTTTTGAGGAGTGTGAGGCACACCCGGACAAAACCAATAAAACCCATTATAAACAAGGCATTTGTTGCATCCAGTGGGGACATAATTACGGATTATAATGACTTATACTGTCTTTTTACGCGTTGCGTTGCATTATGCCGCGTAAACATAAACCCATGTCTGCATTTGTGATCGGAGAAACGACAAACAACAAGTGCTACTCTACACTGCTCAAAACTCGCATTTGAATCGTCAGTGGCAAATTCTTTAAATATAAAAAACGTACTTACAGTCTGTGAGTCAGAACAGCCGGTCTTCCGTAAAATGCGTTGCACACATTTGAATATTTGGTTTGAACTGTTCTGGAACAGTGTTGTAAATACAACTTAACCACTGATTTCTAGTTGTGTCCTCTTTTGGAAGGCCAAACAAAGTATTTTCGCTTTCGCAACGAAACACACATCGTCTCCACGACATGGCGGCGGCGGCAACAATACAGCGAGAATAAAAGTTACGCCTTCTTTCTTTGCGTGAACATTTGGGTGGTGTTATGCCAATCTTCCCACACAGTGATGTAGACATGTGGGGGCGTGTTAGAACGAGGCGTTTTAGGAGGGCGGGACGAGTCTTAACTTTGAAATAGAATATCTCTTTGAGTTTGAGACTTTAGTCTTTAGGGATCTTATCTATTCATGAACAGCTTGTAACACTCCAAAGAGAAAGGAAAACTTGAAATCGCATCATATGACCCCTTTAAGTAGTGAAAATTGTTGCAACTTTGTATTGTCAGCAGCAGGTGCCAAAAGTTCTACAGTAGGTGACCAATACTGTTCTAAACATGCAGATCATTTACTTGCTGATGTGGCGAAATACTAACACCAGGGTGTAACAGTTATTGCAGTGTGAGTATTATAGCAGTTGTCAATTTTCTCATGATTAGAGCCACTAAGGTCATTTATTTAAGATTTGCAAATAACAGGAAGAAAGTGTTGAACTGACATGTTGATGGGTCTTGCTTACTGAAAATAACTTTGCTAACGTTTGTTGCACAAGTTTGAAGGGTTTATCTTTACAGCTCTAGAGTTAGTTCACATGAAGGTTGTGCAACTTTGACAATGCTTGTAAGGCTGTCAAGGTTCACTGGGTTGTTATGAAAGCTTGTATAACGTGTGCTGGACTGAAGCGTGAACTTGAACAAGAGATTTTTACCATAGAATTCATGGAATCTCCTCTAGACACAGATTTTCAGTGTTTTATCACTGTTTGCTTGTTATTCCTTCAAGTACAAGTATGTTTGCAAAAGTACATTTCGTTTGTTTCTTTCTACAAAATCTAAAACTAAACCTCATAGATTATCAAAAATGTTATGTTAACATCGATTAATAATGTCACACCCATGAATGCCTGTTGAATCTGTTGAAATCATCTTCGTTGTTGTCAGTCATGTAGAGGATGTTACATAATGCAGATCTGTTATAAGACTTTATTGCTAGTGGCTTTGTAGAATGGCATGACATTTAGGTAACCTAACATTCCATGATTATAGTTAACATGCCTCTGATAGCTGATGTTCCAACTGATGTGATATAAAAAATCTGGTAACACTTTATAATAACTTTCAATTATAAGTCTTTAACAAACATTATACAATGCTTAACAGATCATTAGTTAATATATATATTCACGTAGCTAGAAATATGAGATAATGTTCTTGTTAATGTTTACTAATGAACTTACTAAACATTAAACACCTAATGATTAACATATGATTATTTAATGTAAATTGAAATGCTTACAAATGTCAGTAAACTTTCAGATCATATGATCTTCATTTGTTGGTCTTTGTATGTTGTGTAGACCTCTATTTACACATCTTAACAAATAATCTATTAATTATTTGTTCATGTTTTTGCAGTACTCA
>NW_015552552.1:1629642-1633603 GCF_001515605.1 Sinocyclocheilus anshuiensis
TATTAATCATTTGTTCATGTTTTTGCAGTACCCAATCTAAAGTTGAAACTATTCATCATTTGTAAATGTTTATAAACGACTACTAAACATTTAGTATCTTTATGGGCATTGGATTTTTAGCTAATGTAACAAGGTTTGTGTAAAGGGTGGCTGGTTGTGTTTAGCTAAATGCTTGCTAAAGACATAACAGATTGTAATTTTGGTAATGTTTTTATTACCTCAACACTCACAGTATACTACTGTTCAGTATATCATTAAACAGGATATTCCTTGAGTCATAAATAAACGGGAAAACAAATAATTTTTTAAAAAGAAAACACTTGTTCATTTATCAAAACAATATAATATAAACAGATTGAACCGTGTTTCATTATAATAATCAAATTGACCCCTGTGCACTGTTGGCCCCTTAAAGGGATAGTTCACCCAAAAATGAAAATTAGCCCATGATTTACTCACCCTCAAGGCATCCTAGGTGTATATGACATTCTTATTTCAGACGAATACAACCGGAGTTATATTAAATAATGTCCAGGCTAATCCATGCTTTATAATGGGAGTAGATGGTAGCCCAAAATTTGAAGTCCAAAAAATTGCACTCATCCATTATAAAAGAAGTCCACACGGCTCCGGGGGGTTAATAAAGGTCTTCTGAAGTGAATCAACTTTATAAACCTTAATCTCTAGCTTCCGCTAACTGTGGTACGCGTGCTCACGAGAGAGTGTCGTCCAGCGGATGACGTAAGATGTAGGCGTAGCATAAGCTCCGGTGAGAATATAATAGTCTCGCGAGAAACCAGTTTTGTTTACAGCAAAACTGGAAAACTAGTGTCCTCTTGGCTTGTATCGAAATCCGACATTTTTCTTTCAAAATCCTCATTTTGTACTACTAATTTGTGACCGGTGTTTTGTTTCGCTCTCTCCTCTGCGCTGGACGCCATTCTCTCGTGAGCGCGTGTACGACAGTTAGCGGAAGCTAGAGATGAAGGTTTATAAATTTATAAATATGGATATTTTTCTTACACAAACGCATTGATTCGCTTCAGAAGGCCTTTATTAACCCCCAGTGTGGAGCACTTTTATGTTAGCAGCAAAAGTGTTGCCCATTACACAAGCTTTTAATCATTTTATAACATCTGTTAAAATAATTTGTAGATTTTCAATAAGTACTTGATCATATGGAACTGAAAGTTTAATGACATTTGTAAGCATTTCAGCTTACATGAAATAATGATTTGTTTGAACATTATCTAATGTTTAATAAGTTTATTAGCAAACATTAACAAGCACATTATCTCACATTTCTAACTCTTTGAATATATATTAACTAATGATCCATAAAGCATTATTTAATGTATTATGTTAATGATTTATTAATGAAAGTTATTATAAAGTGTTACCAAAAATCTGATATGACAATGTTGTAATGTAATTAAGGTGTTTAGTGTTTGAAATATTGAAACATTTTAAAAATTTTTGGCCAACAAATCTGTTGTTCTGCTGTAATGGTACAGTATATATTATATTTCTGTACAAATACCAAACACATTTTTGCTGTAATTGACTCCAATACTTGATTCAATGACATTAAAAACACTCACTTATGTTCGTTCTCTGCAGATCAATGTCCGTGTCACCACAGTGGATGCCGAGCTGGAATTTGCAATCCAGTCGGTTACAACGGGCAAACAGCTCTTTGAGCAGGTGAGCAGTGGTCATATGCTCCTGAAATCCTACTGATTGTTTATTAAAGCTAAGCCAGTGAGTTGGCATGTGAAGAATCACCTGTCTTATGTGTTTTTTTTAACCCTATACAGCTTACTGCGTCATATTTGATATGCAAATAAGACCTCTAAATTATCAATATGATCAATAATTCACTTCAAAGGTTTACGTGTCTTGTTGTTGTGAAATCTTGGTAACACTTTAGTATAGGGACCAATTCTCACTATTATTTAGTTGCTTATTAACTTGGCTAAAGTACATATTCTGCATGACCATATTCTACATCCCTAATCCTGCCCAATACCTAAACTTAACTTAACTTAACTTAACTTAACTTAACTTAACTTAACTTAACTTAACTACTTTACTAACTATTACTGTAATAAGCAGCAAATTAGGAGTTTATTGAGGTCGTAGTTAATGGCTTGTTAATGGCGAGAACTGAACCTTAAAATAAAGTGTGACTGAAATCTTTACTAATTTTTCAAATATGATACAGCAGGCTTTTGTGGAACATTATTTGAACATTTATTATTGATATTACAAGGTAACAAAATGGGTTAAGGGTAGGTTCAGGGTTAGTACCTAGTTATTACCCAGTTATTGAGATTGTTATAATAAGTACATAGAATGTACACACAGAAAAGGACTGTAAAATAAAGTGCTATTGACAAGATATTAGGAGATATAAAGTGACAACTGATATTTATATACTATGCTATACCATTTTTACTACTTTGCACTACTATGCAATCTAAATGCACTACTTTTGTTCTATCACAATGACTCATCAACTTGTAGCAACTTGTATCTCTTTTTTGTAACGAAACTTTGTAACTAATTGCAAAAGCATTTTTCTTACCTAAGTCACACCCGAATCCATGCTCATAGTCACTGGCTGTAAATCATTTTTCAGATACTGTTGAGATTAGTAATGCTAAACTACCTTGTTATATGGTGATTGGTGAGGCTCATGGTATGACAGGACATACCAGGTGGAGGACACCGTCTCTGCCTATTTGCACACACCTAACTGATAAGAGGTCTGGATGGGTGGTATTTTCCCTCCCTGTTGATTGCATGAACGTTTAGTGTAGAGTTCCTATTCTAATCTACTAAAACTAGAGACTCCCGTTGTTTGAGCTACAACATAACGTCATGCTAATCAAGTGCTGAGGTGATTAGGTATATGTTTTCAATGTACGCCATAGTCGATATCACAGTTTACACTCATACATTTAGCATGCATATAACTGGTTGATTTTTATCCTCTGTGTTGATGCATTCAGGTGGTGAAGACGGTGGGTTTGCGTGAGGTCTGGTATTTTGGCCTGCAATACACAGACACCAAAGGCTTTCTGACATGGCTGATTTCCTGCACTATGTTGTTAGACAAGAAATAATGCTTAATATTAACATTGTGTGGATTAACGTTAATAATACATTAATAATAGGTTAATAACACATTAATAATATGTTAACATTAATGATATGCACAGGCAATTCTAAAGTGGTCAATTAAAGGCTAAATTTCATTATTCTAACAATTTTCTAATATCATACATGACACACATACAAGCATTTTATTAGTAGCGCTTCTAAGGCGACCAAGCGTCACTATTATTATCGCCCATTTAACCCTAAGTATTAAACTTTGGTGCATAACTTGCTTGCCCCATTTGACATGAATGATACCATAAATTATATAGCTTAATGAGGAGGGAATTGATATCGCTTGCATTTGAGACTAAAGAATAGACAAAAGAATCCCATAGGGCTCTATCATACACCCGGCGCGACGCAAGTGTTTTTTGCTAGTTTCAGCCCGACGCAGTTATCATTTTCACGTGCTGCGCCACGCTGTTTAAATAGCAAATGCATTTGCGCCCATTTTTGCACTCATGGGCGTGCTGGTCTGAAAACGAGGTGTGTTCAGGCGCACTGTTGGCGCGTTGCTATTTTGAGGCAACTGAAATAGACCGTGCCAATGACCAACTAAAACCTGGTCTAGGGCCCTATTTTAACGATCTAAGTGCATGGTCTAAAGCGCACGGCGCAGGTGCACTCTGGGCGTGTCCAAATCCACTATTTCTAGTTTAACGACGGGAAAATGGTCGGCGCCCGGGCGCATGGTCTAAATGGGTTGTCCCTATTCTCTTAATGAGTAATGGGTGTTTTTTGGGCGTAACGTGCAATAAACCAAACAGGGTCTCATCTCTCATCCCCTTTAAAAGCA
>NW_015552552.1:1633822-1640512 GCF_001515605.1 Sinocyclocheilus anshuiensis
AGACCAGCACGCCCATGGGCGCACAAATGGGTGCAAATGCATTTGCTATTTAAACAACGTGGCGCAGGATGGAAAAATGAGAACTGCGTTGGGCTGAAACTAGCAAAAACACTTGCGCCGCGCCTTGCGCCGGGTGTATGATAGGGTCCCTAAAGTCAATGGCGCAGTATTTTTTTATTATTTGAAGAGCGCGTTAGTATAGGCGGGTGCACAACGCACGTACACTCTGCTTATTACACACACAGGGATGCGCAGCAGCACACAAACATTTTTAAAAATTAAAGTTGTCTTTGCTCTTGCAAATTCCGCCGTGTAAATAGCAAATTCGCCATGGCGCGAGTGCAACTGTCTCTTAAAGGGGATGGGAGATGAGACTCTGATTGGTTTATTGCATGTTATGCCCAAAACACACACATTGCTCATTAAGAGAATAGGGAAAACCCTTTTAGACCATGCGCCGGGCGCGCCGACCGTTTTTCCCATCGTTAAACTAGCAAAAGTGGATTCGGACACGCCCTGAGTGCACCTGCGCCGTGCGCTTTAGACCATGCGCTTAGATAATTAAAATAGGGCCCATAGACTTACTGGCACCCAAACCATATCTACAGACTAAAATATCATAAATGTGGGAGGGGGCTTTTTTGACCTGAGTCAGTATTTAACCACCCTAGCAACCACCCCAAATACCCTAGAAACAGCACAGGAAAATTAAAAAAACACGTTATCTATGGGTGGGAATGTAGGTGTTAGTGTTATTTTACTACTCTTACATTTACTACTCTCTTTCTGACAGACATGTGATTGCATTTGTTGAATGCTTGCAACATATGACACTTTTGAAAAGATTAAGATTGTTGCTTGTAATGCAGTTGGGGCACTAAAATGTAGGTTTTAAAACAATACTTCAAATGGTTTGCCTTTAAATTATTAATTACAATTCACTCTTCACTCATATTTTATTGTAACTGTATCATCATATAGTAATACATATCATGTTTTGTCACTAAAATATCTGCATTGTATCATAGTATCTAAATAAACATAGTACTGAACATTGCCATATAGTCATTCATTTTGTATATTAATACTCCATATCACAAAATGTTCATGTTATAAACAGATGGGAGGAAAATTTGTATTTGAATGCTTTGGTGAGCAAACACAAAGTTTCTTGGGGGAGCCTAAAAGTTCTGAAAACATTTCTACAATTACAATTAACATACAATTTTTATCTACCATCTCAAATTATTTTCATTTCCAATTTTGAATTCACAAATGTTTTTGTAATTCTTCATTATGAATTCATAGGTGTCTTCTCAAGAGGTGAAGCAAGAGAACCCTCTGCAGTTTAAGTTTCGGGCCAAGTACTACCCTGAAGATGTGGCTGAGGAGCTGATTCAGGACATCACAAAGAAGCTTTTCTTCCTGCAAGTGAAGGAAGGCATCTTGAGCGATGAGAACTACTGCCCTCCAGAGACAGCCGTTCTGCTGGCTTCCTATTCTGTTCAGGCCAAGTTTGGAGACCACGAACCAGAAACCCACAAACCTGGATACCTAACGACCGAGCGGCTTCTGCCTCAGAGGTGAGTGGGGAAACTGCTCAAAAACATTCATTCAGTGCCTTCTAATGATTAAGCCATTTTGAAATGACTCACAGGTGCTTATTCATGTTCCTGGAGGTCTACTTTCCTGTAGAGTTCAGTTCCAGCCCTGCTCCAACACACCTGTTTGTCATTATCAAGTGTTCTTGAAGATCTTAATTAGCTGGGCCAGGTGTACTTGATTGGGTTTGGTGCTGAACTTTGCAGGAAAGTCTCCTGAAGATCTAGGAATATAATTGAGCACCCCTGACTTAAATAGGTTACTTAGTTAAAAAAAAAGAATTTAAACTTTTTTTATATAAAAAAAAAAGAAATGAATAGTTTGCAAAGAAAATGTATATTTTTAAATCAGCACAGATTAAAATCAAGTTGGCTAAACATATTTCCATTACAAATGCCATCATTTGGACATGTCAGCAGAATGCAGAGTTTTTAATCACAAACAAAATTATCAGAATTGAACATAATTTGACAAGGTTTAATGGTAACTTGTTACAAAATAATACTTTATTCAGAATTTTTTTGAAAGCACTTTACTATTGTTGCTACATATTAATGTAAAAATGAAAATAACCATATAAATATACACTTATCTATGCTTATTGTTGGTGCTACTTCTAACAATCTAAAAATTTTTTTTAGGTATGTTTGAAAGACTTTTCAGCTTTATTATTCATTAACATAAACACAAGCATTTACAATGATGTTATGTAAAATTATACCACATGTGAAAATGAAAATAAAATTAACAACACTTAAAATACATAAAGTTGCAAGTTTAACAAGCATATTTGTTTATTTATAAAAAATGTAAAAAATATTTTGTTTTTAGAATATAATAATCTTGTCAGATCTACAAAGAATTTGCAACTCCATTTGCATGTTTTGACCACTTTCAATTACTGATAAAGAAATCTGAGACTCTGAGGACCCTAAATAGACAGAAATTATTGTGAGAAGACAAAAATAGAAACAAATATGTTGTTGTAAGGTAATGATGAAAACATGTGTGCAGTTTTTATTATGTGACATCTTGAAAATGTGGTTCATATTTATAATATATCATATTTTAGCCCCAAATATATATATGTAATATGGTCACAACATTTTAGTCATTTTAGTCATTCTACCACAACCCACATGAAAACTAAGCATGATTTTATTATAGTAAAAGTAGTAACAATGGTTTTTGGTGAATTGTTTTACTACAAATACCATGGTTAAACTATGGTTAGTGTAGCAAAACCGTGGTTAATTTATGGTTACCATGGTTTATTTGTAGTAAAACCATGGTTAATTTTCAAAATGGAAGGTGTGTTGATTTGATATTCTGTGTTTTCAGAGTGCTTGACCAGCACAAACTCTCTAAAGAGCAATGGGAGGAGAGGATCCAGATTTGGCACGAGGAGCACAGAGGCATTCTCAAGTGAGTCTGACTTATATACTCCAATTCAGCTCGTCTTCATGTCATTGCACAAGCTTATAATTTCTTTGAATTTTGTGTCACCAGGGAAGATGCTGTGCTGGAGTATCTAAAGATCTCACAGGATTTGGAAATGTATGGCATCAACTATTTCGACATCAAGAACAAGAAAGGAACAGACCTGTGGTTAGGCGTAGATGCTTTGGGACTTAACATCTGCTGTCATGACCGTGTGGTTAATGACCTGCAGAGTAACTCTCCAAACCCACAACAAGCCAAACAAGTCAACACGAACACATAGTGCTTACTATTGAGAGGTCGTTGCAACTAAGGACTAATGGACCACAAAAAAAAAGACATTACAATAAAAAAGTTACAAAACTGTCAGTTGCATGAAATACATTTTGGCTGTTCTTCATTACTCAGGTTGACTCCAAAAATTGGATTTCCTTGGAGTGAAATAAGGAACATCTCATTCAATGACAAGAAGTTCATAATCAAACCCATTGACAAAAAAGCTCCCGTAAGTCTTTGCATGAATGATTTGACGCATTTCTGAAATTATTGTATGTGGGCCAATGGCAAATAACAGCACTGAAGATGAAGGAAAAATCTTTTTAAAAAAATCACGTTTAAAATATATGTGTCACGTTTGTTGAAATTAACTCTTTGTATTCATACTGGTTTTGTATGGTTTAAAAAAACGTTTATACATTTTCATAAAAAGTTAAATTTAAATGATTAAATTATCATTTTCATGTGGTGTAACCATCAACAGTAAAATAATGTATTTTCCTAACACCTTGAATACATGTAAGTGAACATATCTTAAGTATTATTTTCCAAAACATTTTTTAATAATTTAAAAATTGTAAAGATAGATAGATAGATAGATAGATAGATAGATAGACAGACAGATAGATAGATAGATAGATAGATAGATAGATAGATAGATAGATAGATAGATAGATAGATAGATAGATAGATAGATAGATAGATAGATAGATAGATAGATAGATAGATAGATAGATAGATAGATAGATAGATAGATAGATAGATAGATAGATAGATAGATAGATAGATAGATAGATAGATAGATAGATAGATAGATAGATAGATAGATAGATAGATAGATAGATAGATAGATAGATAGATAGATAGATAGATAGATAGATAGATAGATAGATAGATAGATAGATAGATAGATAGATAGATAGATAGATAGATAGATAGATAGATAGATAGATAGATAGATAGATAGATAGATAGATAGATAGATAGATAGATAGATAGATAGATAGATAGATAGATAGATAGATAGATAGATAGATAGATAGATAGATAGATAGATAGATAGATAGATAGATAGATAGATAGATAGATAGATAGATAGATAGATAGATAGATAGATAGATAGATAGATAGATAGATAGATAGATAGATAGATAGACAGATAGATAGATAGACAGATAGACAGACAGACAGACAGATGATAGATAGATAGATAGATAGACAGACACAGACACAGACACAGAGACAGACAGACAGATAGATGATAGATAGATAGATAGATAGATAGATAGATAGATAGACAGACACATAGAAGGACGGACGGACGGACGGACGGACGGACGGACGGACGGACGGACGGACGGACGGACGGACGGACGGACGGACGGACGGACGGACGTAGATAGATAGATAGATAGATAGATAGATAGATAGATAGATTTGATGTTATGCATCCAAAAGATATCACAGATATCATGCAAAACATTCTTCATGTGAGAAGTGTATTAAAGTGTATAATGTTTTTTTTGGTAACACCTCAGTATAGGGACTAATTCTCACTATTAACTAGTTGCTTATTAGCACGCCTATTATTAACATACTGGCTGTTTATTAGTGCTTATAAAGCACATATTCTGCATGACCATATTCTACATCCCTATAATCCTACCCAATACCTAAACTTGACGTTTATTGAGACAAAAGTCATAGTTAATGGTTTGCAAGAATTGGACCTTAAAGGGCTCTTCGGATGCAAAATTCACTTTTACATGTTGTTTGAACATAAATGTGTGTTGGCGGTGTTTGTACACATCCAACATATAATGAAAATCCACCCAGTGTTTTTTTTTTTAATCCCTATAAATAATATCCCCTTTCTCAAATCAAGCCGATCTCAGGCCCCTCCCACGATAGTTGATTGACACTGGCGTTTTATCTTAGACCCGCCCTGAGTGAGCTGTGGCGAGTCCGCCATTGTTTTGACACCGGAGCAGGGGTAGACAAGAATGACTCCTAAGCGATTTTGGTGTTTTGTTGTTGGATGTAATGATGAACATAGCAGTCGTCATTTACTCCCGACATCTGAGCCGCTGAAGACGCAGAGGATTACATTTGTTTTTGAAAGGAATGCGTCCCCCGATCTGCCTAAATGCGTCTATGTTCGCGCGAATCATTCGTGATCCAGCTTCACCTCCAGAAGAAGTGAGTATAAGGTTCTTTAATGAATCTTTGCAAATCGCCTTTCCTAATAACGTGCAAGTTAGCAAGTTCTGCGGCTAAAGTTTACAGTCTCTCAGTGAAAGCCTAGTCACCCCACAGAAGAAAGGGGCGTGGTCAGCAGAGCTCATGAGCATTTAAACAAACATGCACTAAAACGGCTTGCTGTGTGCAGAGCTGTTTTTGACAGCGTAAAAAGGGTGATGTTTTACACTACCAATGAGAAATTTTAACCGAAGTATGTTATAGACATTTCATTAAGACCCTAAAGAATCATATCAACTTGTGGAAAATGGGCATCCGATGACCCCATTAAAATAAAGTGTGACCTTTTTTTTTCAATCAAGAAGGCTGGTTGGAATATATTTGACATATTATTTATGCAAAAGACATTATGAAATATGACACATTCTGTTCTCTCTCTTGTTCTTACAGGACTTTGTGTTCTATGCATCTCGTCTGCGCATTAACAAGCGCATCCTGCAGCTGTGCATGGGAAACCATGAACTTTACATGCAGCGCAGGAAACCTGATACTATTGAGGTGCAGCAGATGAAGGCTCAAGCCAGGGAGCAGAAACACCAGAGACAGATGGAGAGGTGAGGACATAATATTTATTGCCCAGAGTGGGTCATTATATAGCGATGACCACCAGCTGCCACCAGGAAAGTCAGGGCACTAATTTTATTTTTATTGGCCAGTAAACATACATACATACACAAATACATAAATGAAATAAATAAATAAATTTTTTGTTTATTTACTTTTTATTTTTTTACTTTATGATTTTTTTTCCATTTAGTGGTACATTATTAAAGGGGTCATATGATGCGATTTCAATTTTTCCTTTCTCTTTGGAGTGTTACAAGCTCTTGGTGCATAAAGAAGATCTGTAAAGTTGCAAAGACTAAAGTCTCAAATCCAAAGAGATATTCTTTATAAAAGTTAAGAGTCAACCACGCCTACCTAAAACGGCTCGTTCTAACACGCCCCCACATGTCTACGTCACGATGTGGGAAGATTTGCATAACGCCACCCAAATGTTCACGCAAAGAAAGAAGGCATAACTTTTATGCTCGCTGTAGTATTGTTGCTGCCGCCGCCGCCATGTCGTGAAGACGCTGTGTTTCGTTGTGAAAGCGAAACTACTTTGTTTGG
>NW_015552552.1:1640955-1647006 GCF_001515605.1 Sinocyclocheilus anshuiensis
AAATAATGTTTTTTGAACCTTAAACCGCATAAACACATTTCATTACACCAAATACACAAAATAATGTTATTTTTATTAGCATCATGTGACCCCTTTAAATGTGTTTGCTGCCTTGCTACCTGTTTTCTTCCCAGAGCCCTGCTAGAGAATGAGAAAAAGAAAAGGGAGGCAACAGAGAGAGAAAAGGAGAGGGTGGAGAGAGAGAAGCAGGAGATGATGATGAAGCTTCTCCAGTTTGAAGAGCAGACCAAAAAGGTTGAAAGAGGTAAGAAAAAAAGTCTATTTTTCTCTTCAAAAAAGTAATACATATTTTCTTTAATGGTCTTGTTTGAAATTAACATTGAAATCCCAATGAAAACTGGAATGTCTTGTATCACCCTGAAGGTGTATATATATATAAATGATTTTTAAATATTTAAAAATCAAATATAATTATTATTTGTAATAATACTTACATTGCATTATTACATTGCACATTTTATTGTATGTTAAATATATATTTAATTAATTCAATTTAGTTTTAAATATTTAATATTTAAAAAAAAACATAAAAAATAATGATTTGTAATAATGCTAATTATCATTATTATTATTAATATTATTATATTGCATATTTTATACAAAATGTATCACTGCAGAATGCTGTGATTGACCACCATACTAGTACATGCTTGCAATAAACGATGTTGTATAATTGAATGACTGCTGCCCACTTATGGTTGATTTTGTGTATTGTTCAGATCTGAAAGAGCAGTTTGAGAGGGCACGGATACTGGAGGAAGAGAGGCGGCGGGTCGAGGAGGAGGCGGCTCGTCTGGAGGCTGAGAGACAAGCGGCGCTGATGGCTAAAGAAGAGCTGGCCAGGCAAGCTGAGGACCAGATGAAAACTCAGGAGCAGCTGGTGAGCGGGAGACACCTTCACACACACAAAACGCACCTTAAACAGTGACAGACTACATATACTGTGATGAATTGTGTAATGTAATTGGGAAGACCTTTTATTTATAGTGAACTGAAGCTTGATTGTTTTTTATACATAGGCAGCAGACCTGGCAGAATACACTGCAAAGATTGCCTTGCTGGAGGAAGCCAGGAGAGTCAAGGAAGAAGAAGCCAATGAATGGCAGAACAGGGTGAGTTTTGAACAGTATACACTACTAGATTAATGACGTTTTTTTTTAATGTGTCTATTGTTGAAATCATAAAAGTGGAAAATATAGATACATTTTTCACCTTACAATGGACCTCTTCAATTCTCTCAGGCTAAAGAGGTACAGGACGATTTGGAAAAGACCCGTGAGGAGTTGCAGCATGTTATGTCGTCTCCTGTGGTTGCTGCCCCCATGGCTGCGCCCATGTCCCGGGCCATGATGGAGGAACCCCTGGAGAACGATCATGATGATCATGAGGAGAACAACAGCACCTACAGTGCTGAGCTGCAGGTGGAGGGCATTGAGGACCACCGCAACGAGGAGGAGCGCGTCACAGAGGCAGAGAAGAACGAGCGCGTGCAGAAACAGCTCATGGTAACATGCCTATCACGTTTCCTCAAGCATGAATCTGGATTAGTAGCAAGGATTGTGATTCATTCCAATCATTCATCGAATTCTGATTCTGAAAAACACCTAAAACACAATCAGATTCATTCATTGATTTGTTCAGTAACTACTTCTGGAGGTTCTGCAGTTTTTGAGGATTATGATTTATTTTAGAATTCATTCAAGAGATTTGTTCAACACAGAGACGTTCGAAATTAAAACTTGTCTTATCTTATTTTCAGTTACATACATAACACTTGTATTGGGGATTTTGATTCATCTTAGTGATTCATTGAATCTTTTGAAAACCTAAAAACAGATCCAGATTGGTTCACTGATTTGTTCAGTAACTATTTCTAGAGGTTATGTTATATTTTATGTTTTGAGGAGTTTGAGTCATATCATTTATTCAGGAGATTCGTTTAAAAACAGAATTGTTCACATTTGATCCGTTTTAAGTTCATTCACATGCATTTACACACATTACACTTACTTGCAGTGGGGATTTTGATTCATCTCAATGATTCATTGAATCTTTTGAAAACCTAAAAACAGATTCATTCACTGATTCATTCAGTAACCATTCAAGAGAGGTTACATTTTTTTACACCAGTGAGTGGTGTCCAGTGAATTTTTTTTTCTTGAAGATTGAGTCATTATATCATTCATTCAGGAGATTAGATTTTTTTTTGTTGTTTTTGGAAAACCTTAAAACTGATTAGTTCAGATTAGTTATATTTCTGTAGGCTACATTGTTAATCACGTAGGCGGTGACCAGTAAGTTTTTGTTTTTTTTTGAGCATTATGAGTCATTTTAGCATTTGTTTTGGAGATTCATTCAAAAACATATATTCTTTCATTATTAGTCTTTCAGGACTCATTATTATCCTTTGTTCTCAGTGACTCAAATCAGCGACTATAAAGAAATAAAAAAAATGTAATAAAATCAGATTTGTTCATTGATTTGTTCAGAGAGCTGAGTGTTTTTTTTTCTTTCAACGATTTACAATTTGTTTAAAATTTCAATTCTTATTAACCTTATATTAGTCTTCGTTAAAAGACATGACACAGTGTGTATATGAACAACACTCCACATTCATTTGATTCATTAATGAACAACACATCTCGTTCAGTGGACTGATCTCAAATCAACACTTTCAGATCAAAAGCTGTTTGTTCAGTTCTCAATTTTTAATTTCACTTGTCCCATTTGGGATGTACATTGTGACTAACTGTATCTTAAATTGCTTTTAGGCCCTGAGCTCTGAGCTGGCTGAGGCGCGAGATGACTCTAAGAAGACTAAGAACGACATTCTGCACAATGAAAATGTACAAGCCGGGAGGGACAAGTACAAGACGCTGCGTCAGATCCGCATGGGCAACACCAAGCAGAGAATAGATGAGTTCGAAGCCTTATAATGGCTGATAAATTCTCCAATAAACCTCGAGTACCAGCAGCACTTGCTGTTCAAAGGTGAATTTATCTAATTGCCACAAATGGCCTCATTTGTCCTTGTCATTGAAAAGACTGGATTATTTACACAGTCTATGCACACTACACAAGTAGTGTAGGGTTTTTTTTCTGACAAATATGGAAAACACAGTTATTCAAGGCACTAAAATAATATGTGTATGTTGTTCAAGTTTGCCTTGAGAACACTCTTGAGATCTTATTTATGCTAATTGTGCCAAAGGCTTTGGCTTGAGAAATCATGTCATCTTATATGGGAACCTTTTTATTAGTGCTATCTTAAGATCTTTTGCATTCAAAATGTGGTGCAGCTTCATGTTGTGTCCTGAAACACATCACTTGCTCACAAAATGGAGGTTTTATGTTTAAAAAGGCTGAAAAGGACAAATCCAAAAACAAAAAGTGAAAATATATTACGATAGAGAATTATAGATAATTAACATGAATGTGATCAAATAGTGGCCATAACAAACAAGTCAGTTGTTTTTAACAGATTTTGATTAAAGAAATGCTGCATAGTAAATTAGATTTGTATATTTTCTATGTAATATTTGAAAATAAATATATTGATTTGAATTAATTCTGCTGTCCGGTTACTGTGAGACGTAAAATGTATGGTTGTTGTTGTTCTTTTTACGTTTTGGTAAAGGTTGTTTTTCAAATAAAAGAAAAAATGCAATCTAGGACGACAGGAGCACAATGTCTTGACAGCGGGATTGTTCAGAATAGCAGAAAGGTCTGCGTTGTCTGTTTATCCAGATGTCCTCCACTTATGCTGTGACCATTAAAAGAACTACAGTTTCATTCGCAGTGATGTGCAGAGAAGCTGTTAGAGGCAAATTGTTATGCAAAGTGTGCGCCTGCAAAAGCCCACAAGGACCACTGATATTTACTCAAGGACTAGAATGTTAATTATGTTGCTAGACAACAATTTGTGAAGCCTGGAAACCATTTGTTGAAATATGCAAAGGGTCAGCTAACAGTGCACGGGGTCAGGATTACTGTGTTCCATTGGAAAACGTTTCA
Organism: Sinocyclocheilus anshuiensis; assembly: GCF_001515605.1. Classification (NCBI taxonomy): domain Eukaryota; kingdom Metazoa; phylum Chordata; class Actinopteri; order Cypriniformes; family Cyprinidae; genus Sinocyclocheilus; species Sinocyclocheilus anshuiensis. The sequence continues at coordinate 1,644,991 of NW_015552552.1, forward strand.
GCCTTCATTAGCTACAGTGGGTTAGTTCCCTGAAAGCCTCCCATAAAAAACATTCCATGGACTACATGTGCAGTGTTTTGACCATATATTATATTGGTAAGACATTACCAATTTACTTACTGATTATTAGATACAGTTATTACATTCAGGAATCTGTGCATGTGCAGAATGTTGTGAATTATATTAATAAGACAACTTTTATGATACTTTTTTTATTGGAGATACCTTATGTGACTGATTATTAGATACTTTTTTCAATTTAGGAATCTGTGCATGTGCAGTATGTTGTAACTAGATATTATATTGGCATTAATAAAGCATAAGCAAACTCTTAAACAAGAATTGTCTGCAGAGCTGGATTTAACCCTTGTGCTGTGTTGAAAATCATTTACATAATTTGGTGTTTCTGGTCAAAAATGTTTATTGAAACTGCTTGTAAATCTCTCATTATGCTATATTATTGGCAAATCTTGGATTCAAGATTTTTGTCATCTTGTTTTCTTTGCATTTTTTTTTTTTGATACTGATTGGTCATAAGCCTCATTGATCTGGGCTTGTGCACCTCAGTTTTTGAGTGAAAAAAAGCATTATTTGTAGATAATTTTGGCAATGTTAAATAAAAAAAAAAAGAGATGCATAAGTTCAGATCAGTAAGGCCTGTGATTGATCAGTTCCAAAAAGAAATACAAAACCTGTGTTAATTGAATGAAAACAAGTTGATAAAAAAATTGAATACAATATTTGGTACTAATATAACCTAACAACACATTTATAAGCATTTTTGACCGGGAACACTACAAGTGTAACTGGGTGGGGGAAAATAATCCACAAAAAGTACAAAAATTATGAATTTGTTATACCCTGAATGAAGTTGTTTTGACCTGTGAGCAAAGGTAATTAAGTTTTAGTCCATTTTTAGGGAAAAAGAAAATCCTCTCCGGGTCAAAATGACTGTAACACCGTATGTTGGGGTTAAAGCTTATTTAAAAAATAAAATAAAACAATCTGTTCTTAATGTAAAAGAATAGGTGTCTATGTTACACATCATTTATAACATTAATAGTAATAGCCTCTTAAAATAAAGGTGACATCAATGGTTCCATAAAGAACCTTTAACATCAATGGAACCTTTCCAATGCACAAAAGGTTCTTTGTAGTGGAACAAGGTTCAACAATATTCTTCACACTAGAAAAAAAATGTTCCTTTTACGAACTGTTCACAGAAAGGTTCTTTGCGGAACCCAAAGAAAAAAGGTCCTTAACAACTCCAAAAAGTGACATACAATTAGTAATTACTTAATAATTACAATGTAATATGGTCTATGATGCGTGACAGTCAGGGGCGTAGATTACGCGGGGGACGCGGGGGATGTGTCGCCCCCACTTTTAATATCATGTAAATTCGTCCCCCGCACTTTTTCGGGCAAGTGTGTTCGCATAGAGGTTTTCAAGAGCCGGTGTGAATAAATATAGATTTAAATTGAAAGAGACAGGATAGTCTGTGCATGATCTGATGTTTTATTCGGACCCAGAATAAGGCGAGATGAACATCGCTGAGCGCTAAACACTCATGCAGTGTATGTTTCATTCATACTCGTAGCCGGAGGCGCTCTCGCGCAGAAAGTCGTACCAGGAAATTCCTAATATGGACAAAAGCGTCCAGCTATGGCTGTACGAAAACAGTTGTTTTCACAGAAAAACAGAAACGTTTGGAAACATGAAGACATTAAACATACGACTGCGACAATATATGGTTTATTTGTGTTTGTCAAGTCATCTCCAGGTAATATATAAAGTATATGAACAATGCAGTGCTAATTGACATAGCATTTATTACAGTATAGAAACTATTCTGCCTTATTATGTGATAAAAAAGTGTTTGTAGTATATAAACAAATCATTATTATTGGTTATTGTCCAGCAGGTATCTGATTTCTAAGCCAATTAAAAGCTAGAAATTAGAGAACAATTAAAGTTGCCTATACACCAGTCAAAAGTTTTTGAACAGTAAGATTT
>NW_015552552.1:1648557-1648780 GCF_001515605.1 Sinocyclocheilus anshuiensis
TGTAATGTTTTTTAAAGAAGTCTCTTCTGTTCACCAAGCCTGCATTTATTTGATCCAAAGTACAGCAAAACAGTAATATTCTGAAATATTTTTACTATATTTAAAATAACTATTTTTTATTTGAATATATTTTAAAATGTAATTTATTCTGCGATTTCAAAGCTACATTTTTAGCATCATTACTCCAGTCACATGATCCTTCAGAAATCATTCAAATATTCTG
>NW_015552552.1:1649804-1657821 GCF_001515605.1 Sinocyclocheilus anshuiensis
TAAAAGTGTTCATTTATTTAATTTCCTAAAAAAAAAAATTATACTGACTCTAAGCTTTTGAATGGTCTAGTGTATAATGTTACAAAAACTTTTTTATTTCACATAAATGCTGATCTTTGGATCCTTCTATTCATCAAAGAATCCTGAAAAAAATTACTCAAAGTAGCCTATACGTTTTGTCGTATTCACACTGTAAGAGAGAATATTGTGAAACAAAAATGAGAATAAAAATAAAAAGTTTTCTAAACCTCAAGTTAATTGCATTAGCTCATAGGCAAAACAACAGGCTAATGGCTGTCTTCACTAATTAAGTTCACCAGTTAGAATTGAAAAATTACCTATGGTCGTTATCACAGTGATGGCGAAATAAAACGAGCCGGCGAACTTCCACTGGACTCCGGCTTTGTGAGGCTTCAGAAGCAGCACGACCTTTTCAATCTGATCAAAGTCAAGCCTGGTGAGATTATATTTATGCATAAGTAGAAATTTTCGATAGTCTAGTTTGCTCTTGTGGCTTTTCTCTTGCTTTGACTCGAGAGCGTCGAAGACTCCCGCTCCAATGAGTAAATAGGACAAAGTGCAGATAATTAAGGCGAGTGTCCGCACGTTTTGTCTCTTCATCTTCTCATAGTCGCCTCAAAATATCCCTCAGGTTTCAAAGCTCCGGTCCGGCATGGAAACGTTCCTGATACGTGGCTTGTCATATCTCCCTTGTACCCCTTGGCAGAAAGAATCCAGCTGAGGGTCTCCTGAAAATCAGCCACAAGTGACCGTTAAGAAGTCGTGTTTAGTGGAGCTGTTCTTTCAGCACCACCCCCAGAGACTCACACACGCTCCTTATATGGGCATTTGTTCCTTCCACTGATAAGAGAACCATGACAGGTTTATACTGTCACCAGGGGCGTAGCCATCATTTCAGAAGTGAGGGGGACAGAAATGTTATATATATATAACATTTCTGTCCCCCTCACTTCTGAAATGATGGCTACGCCCCTGGTGACAGTATAAACCTGTCATGGTTCTCTTATCAGTGGAAGGAACAAATGCCCATATAAGGAGCGTGTGTGAGTCTCTGGGGGTGGTGCTGAAAGAACAGCTCCACTAAACACGACTTCTTAACGGTCACTTGTGGCTGATTTTCAGGAGACCCTCAGCTGGATTCTTTCTGCCAAGGGGTACAAGGGAGATATGACAAGCCACGTATCAGGAACGTTTCCATGCCGGACCGGAGCTTTGAAACCTGAGGGATATTTTGAGGCGACTATGAGAAGATGAAGAGACAAAACGTGCGGACACTCGCCTTAATTATCTGCACTTTGTCCTATTTACTCATTGGAGCGGGAGTCTTCGACGCTCTCGAGTCAAAGCAAGAGAAAAGCCACAAGAGCAAACTAGACTATCGAAAATATCTACTTATGCATAAATATAATCTCACCAGGCTTGACTTTGATCAGATTGAAAAGGTCGTGCTGCTTCTGAAGCCTCACAAAGCCGGAGTCCAGTGGAAGTTCGCCGGCTCGTTTTATTTCGCCATCACTGTGATAACGACCATAGGTAATTTTTCAATTCTAACTGGTGAACTTAATTAGTGAAGACAGCCATTAGCCTGTTGTTTTGCCTATGAGCTAATGCAATTAACTTGAGGTTTAGAAAACTTTTTATTTTTATTCTCATTTTTGTTTCACAATATTCTCTCTTACAGTGTGAATACGACAAAACGTATAGGCTACTTTTATGATAAAATGTGTTACAATTTCTTAAAGTTTTAACAATGAATCGCCTTGTTTAGTTTTATAAGATTTCTTTTTATTATTTAGATTATAGCATCATTTTAGTGCCAAATGTTTTACTGATGCTGTTTTGTGTTCGTGTGGGCGACATTGTTATTATTTCGATTATCTTAAAGGCATCGTTTGATTTTCCATTGCACCACCTGTGTTATTATCAGCATAGAAAACAACAGGTGAAATAGGTTAGTGTATTAATATGAATAGGAACTCTAAAATATAGACACAGTATTATACAGTGTTTATAGTATCCCTATAAACACTGTATTCCCATGGAGAAGTTCTGGCAACTACAGCTGAACTTTTTTTTAAACGTAGAATTAACAGGTAACTGTGTGCTTTGTGTATAAAATAAAAATTCAGTTCAATCAGATTCGAATTCAATCATGTTTATTAAGATTGCTTAAGACATAAAATGAAGCGAGATTGTAGGCTAGGATGCGACAAATGAGAACATTATAAGAAGAACGCTTCAAACAGTCATCATTGAAGTGCTTGATCCTGTGTTACTGTTCATGGTGGTGATTTCGCTCACTGCTTCCGGTGGATTAATTCAAAAATGGTCATGCATGGGTTATTTTTAAAAAGAGCACCCTACAAAATTCTAATGTATGTTTTCTCTCTGTGCTTTCATTGCATTGCATTGCTTGTGTGAACGACAATTAGGCTACAACTAACTGTATTTACCTTTAACCCGCAAAGACCACAAAGAGCTTTTAAGAGTTCAAAAACACTTGTGGGAAGTGATTATATACAACACAACATAATTTGATACACTCAGATGAAAAAAAAGGTACAGAAGCTGCCACTAAGGCTTGTACCCTTTTAAAAGGTACTAATAATATATGTACAATTTATAGTATACTAATATGCACCATTTAGGCATTAATATGCACTCCCAAGGAGTAAATAAGGTAAAAAGGTGTATCGTTTGAAAGAAAGTTTTTTTTTCTCCTGAGAGCATATCTTCAAACATCCTTCATGAAAAATATAATGAATTAAATGACTTGAATGAACCAGTTAATTTTGATGTTACCATTTTTAGATTAGCATTTTCATTTTGAAATTATGATTATTATTCATTTACATGTTCCTGTACATAAAAAGTATAGTCACACACAACAGAACATAATGGTACTTTATTTTATTGGTTGTGAATTATCATTGCCTTTGTCCGGATAAAAGTAAGAACAGCAATTCTGTAATGTTTTAGCTACATAACAGTAGATTATTCTTAAATAATTTGAACTTCATTGTCCTAATTCGCTTGTTGAAAACTTGATCCGTGAGTCTATTTGGTATCCCAATACTGACAGCTATGTGCATAGCTTTAACAAATCTCCAGGCTAATGCTGTATTAGCCTGCCCTCATTGGGGAGTTTACAGCATCATCATTACAAAATTGGGATGGCTAAGTGTAATGAACGTCTGTAATAATATTTACGGGATTTTAAAGAACATCTAGTACAAATAAGCGTGGGGTGTGTGTGTATCTGATGAATAGTTTGATGATTCTGACCAATAGCACACTGTGAAGTTATTGAAAGGCTTGTTTACCTTATTAAATTTTATTCTGACTTATTAAGAGGTTGTTTAACTGACATCCATCCCCAAAGATCACAAATGTTATTCTATGCGCAGCTGAATTATGCCAGTAAATCTCACGCTGAGTGAAACCCAAGACCTACTGACATTTTATGGTAGCTTACTCTGGTATGGTCTTCTTGACTATCCATTGTTCTACAAGTCTGAAAGATCTTCAAATGAACTTATCACTTGATACCATTACGATTACAATAGGTGAAACTTGATGTGACTAGCATGATCATAAATTAGCATACAAAAGGTAAAATAGAAGCTTTCCCGTCTAGCTGGCCAGGCATTACTCATATTATTAAAAATATACATTTTTATTGGTTTAAACAGGGGTGTCCAATCCCATTTCTGGAGATCTACCTTCCTGCAGAAATCCGTGTCAACCCTGCTCCAACAAACTTGCCTGTAATTATCAAGGCTGTGTCCGAAAGCTGAAAAATGCTGCCTCCGTAGGCAGCAAACAGAGGTAGGAAGGCATATCTGAATCCAATGATGTTACATTGGCTGCATCTGAAAGCTGAAAAATGCTGCCTTTGAAGGATGCATTCAAAGGCACGTCCAAATCCAATGTCAGCTTCACTTCCTGCCTCCTGAGATGCCTGAAGATGTATCCTTCAGGGCCTTTGATATCCGACAATCCTGTGCGTTCCATTCCATGATGGTTGAGCTAAAAAATTAAAGATGGTGTCTGAAAGTTGCATTTGGTGTTCAGTTTGTGTGTAAATATATGTTTCTGATCAACTTTTTGCACTTTTGATGTTATTTCTAGTGAGAAATTAAATATTTGCTTAGTTATCACCAAAGCTCATTCTATTTTGTTGTATAATATATCATTAAACCATTACGCTGCCTCAGAAGCATTTTGTGAGGTGCTTTCGTGTGCAAACGCTGCCTACAAAGCCATTGCCTGATATAAGGCAGCGAGGCAACAAGTCAGCAGGCTAAACTTACGGACACAGTCATCCTGTTGGCTGAGATACATCTGATCAATTTTTGAAGGCAGCATGGATGTATCTTACACAGCCTTTCATATCCCACAATCCTGTGTGTTTGATTTCGTGACAGCTTTTCTGAGCTTTATTTCTGTGAATGAAGATGGTGTCTGAAAGTAGCAGTTAATGATCAGTTTGTGTGTGAATGTATGCTTTTGACCAACTTTTACACTTTTGATGTTATTTCTAGCAAGAAATTAATATTGTAGTAATTAAATATTTGCTTAGTTATCACCAAAGCTCTCTCTATCTTATTGTAGACCACTATTATGCTGCCTCCGAAATCAGTTTCAGGAGGTACCTTTGTGCACAAATACTGCTTGCAAAGTCATTGCACAGCGTGGCAACAAATCAGCAGCTTAAGCTTTCGGACGTAGCCCAAGGCTGTGTCCAAAATCGCCCCCTATACCCTTAAATAGGGCACTCTTTGAGAGGACAGCCATTTTTAGTGGTCTCCGAAACCTTAGTGGACATCATCAAGTGTACTCATTCAATCCCACAATGCACAGCAATAACAAGTGTACAACTGATGTACACTGAACGGCGAGAGAATACCCGTAATGCACTGTAAGAGCCGCGCGCCGAATGAATTGCTGCATCTCGCCAGAAGATGGCGCCTGCAGCTGAATCATCCATCCAATCATCCATTTATTTTACAAAGTGTTTGTCATCATGATTTAGGTTTCAGCCCAAATGTTGCTGAAAAGCTGGTTCAGGCGCATTTGATTAGGGTTGGAGCTGAACTTTGAAGGAAGGTAGATCTCCAGGAACAGGATTGGGCACTCCTGGTTTAAACCATTCCAATTGATGCAGGGTCTAAAGGGGTTAAGGTCTGCAGACATCTAAGCATACAATGTCACATCAAGTCATCTATGAAAACATTGTTTTTTTTTTGGAAACTCTTATCTTGTCCTGCTCTTCTTCCCAAGGTTATGGCCATGCCGCCCCCAGTACGGATGCTGGGAAAGCGTTCTGCATGGGGTATGCGCTTCTGGGCATCCCCCTCACGCTGGTGATGTTCCAGAGCCTGGGCGAACGTATCAACACCTTCGTCCGCTTCCTGTTGCACAAAGCCAAGAAATGCATGGGTCTGCGGCGGCCGGAAGTCTCCATGGCCAACATGGTGATCATCGGCTTCTTTTCCTGCGTCAGCACCTTGTGCATAGGAGCAGCTGCCTTCTCCCACTACGAAGGCTGGACCTTTTTCCATGCCTTCTACTACTGTTTCATCACCCTCACCACCATCGGTTTCGGGGACTACGTAGCCCTACAGAAAGACAACGCTCTCCAGAATGACCCTCATTACGTGGCCTTTAGTTTTGTCTATATCCTGATGGGCCTCACGGTAATTGGTGCTTTCCTCAATCTAGTGGTGCTACGGTTCATGACGATGAACACCGAGGATGAGAGAAGAGACGCAGAGCAGAGGGCGCTGCTCTCCAAAGATAAACCAAGAGGTCCAGTTTCACGGCGTCCGGACCCTCCGAGCCCAGCCGCCGTTGGGCGAGATAAAAGGCGAGGGCTGAAGAGCGTCTACGCTGAGGTGCTCCACTTCCAGACAGTGTGCTCCTGCCTGTGGTACAAAAGCCGAGAGAAAATGGTGATCCTCCCGCAGGATATGTCCTTCACTGATGCGCTAATGGAGCAAGGAGACGTTTCGCCCCACCACTTCTTCGAACCCGGCCCCACGGGCTGCGCGTGTAACCCTCAACGCTGCTCAGCCATTAGCACTGTGTCTGCTGACCTGAGAAATATCTCACCGTTTAGGCTCTTCTCCAAGAGACGCAGCTCTGTCTGAATCACCTCACTTTCTTATACAGTCACTGTAGATTTTTAATGAGTCACATGAGTTATTTTCATAGCATTCACATAAAGATGCTTGAACGGACCACACAAGATTGAGGTGGACTGATGAAAGAGCTCTGCTAGGAGTCTTTTTACACAAACACATCTATTCTCATTCAACACTTTGATTACTATTATGAGAATTCAAATGGTCTTCTACTTCAAATAGCTCATTTACACCTTGATATGGTGCAATAGACAGTAGTTCTTTACAAAGTTTGACCAAAAACGTCTAATCTGCAATGTGGATCTATTTTGTTCAGATTAAATGTTTATGGTATAAGAAGTGTGAATTTGTTAATTTTCATTCAAGTCATTTTTTGCTTTGCATTGCAGGGTTTTGTGCTATTCATTATTGGACTGAGAACACCTTTTAAATTTCAATTCTATTCTTGAATTTGAGTTGAGTTGGAAATGAGATAGCAAACTGAATGCATAACTGCAATTTGAATTTGTACGAGGAAGTAGGCTTAAAATGAATTGAAATTCAAAGAAATTTACTTCATTTTACACAAGGAAGTAGAGCTATGGCATTAAAAACATTTAAACAGACAGACTCACAATAAATAGATAATTAGATATTTTATTTTAATAAATAAAATGCATTAAAGTTTGGTGGATGAGGGTGGAAGAACACATCATTTCATTCTATGGAAAAAAATATGAGATGGAGGAAAAAAATGATATTGCAATGCATTTCTGTTCATTCATAAAATTTTGCATGCACTCTCTAAACTGATGATGGAAATAATATGAGATAGGAGGAGAACTATATTTTAATTCCTTTGAGCAAAACGTTTCAGGGGAACGCAAAAGTTCTGTGAGCGAACACAAAGCATTTGATTATAATAATGATCATGGCCCTTTGGCGAATAAATTATCTGCGTTGAAATTCTTTGAATTACAATTCAATAAATTACTTTTCCTATCAATTCAACTTCGTGGGGGTGTGGCCAATTCAGCTCAAATTCAACTCCTTGAAAAGGAGTCAGTTCTGCAATTCTGCAATTTGCACAACCCTGTTGGATCAATAGTTTTCGCAATGTTGCGATGTTGAGAAAACCACATCTGACACTCTTTATTAAGTATACTATGATCTGATATTATTACCAGACTGCCACTCCATTACTGTAATGAGTCCTCTAAAATACGCTGTGCTAGACTTTAGTGTAACCAGCAAAATGAAACACCTATCAGGTATTTGCTGATCCAGATGGCATACCGACATGACTCCTGCTTTCTGCCCAGCTCTGTACAGTGTGTTAAAGGAATAATCTGACCTTTTGAAAGCTCCTAAAGTATATTAACCTGATGGAGGTCACGTGGAGTGATAAAACGATATTCGGATTGACAGCAGATGACTTTGTTTTTCAAAACTAGGACAGAGTAGTCTATGTAACGGGGATTTCAGAGTCAACATCTCGGCACGGCAAGTTTATTAGACTCTTGAACCTGAGGTATTTAATTACTCTTGATGTTTAGCACATAAAATTCCTTTGGAGATAAAGTATAAATATGACCTTGGTCTGAACTAGAGCTCTAGGAAAAACAGCAGTTATCGCATACGGACTCTCCAAGTGCTCTCAGCACTGATCTGGACATTGTGTCCTGTGTATCCCCCATGATTCAGAGAGGCCTTGCTGCTCAGGCTATGTTTGGCCCACACAGGAGTGTGTGCCATCTTCACATCCTGCCAAGGAGAAATCGCTTTGTGCCCAAGACTTTGCCTTTAGCTATTAAACCTGCATGACACAGTGACAGAAGGAACGCCATTACAACAAATGCCTGCATTGACCC
>NW_015552552.1:1658057-1672748 GCF_001515605.1 Sinocyclocheilus anshuiensis
CTTTTCCTTCTAGATTTTTTTTCATTTGGCATCTACATCCACGTGAAAGGTAAAAAAATATCTTTGACCAGCAGGTCAGTGGAGGCAGGACAGAATGTACATTTATGTTTCTATTTTTGTCCTTACTAAAGGAAACGGCAAAAATAACTCTTTGCTGAGTAGAATGATAATAAAAAGAATAGAAAAAAATAACAGATTTCTTTTTGTCCATGTCTAATGCCAGTGAAACTATGGAAAGGGATGTATTTTCACAATGGTTATACTGTAAAAGGCCTAATAAGGAATATGTTTCAAGTTTTTTTTTGTAGAATCTGTAACATGCTGTCAAAAATAAGCACTGTGGCCAACAAAAGTTTTGTTTTGTTTTGTTCATCATGATAAATTTCACCAAAATACAACCGTCAGAAGTAAAAAGCTAATTGTAGGCTATTAACCAACTACACCAAGGTCACATGACTCAGCTTCTGACAACTTTTACAAACTGTATTTTTAAAAACATTTTCTTTGAAAGTTTGAGTTAGAATAAAAGTGGTGGACTAGTAGTTAGATGAATTTACCTGTTCGGTTTGACATTTAGTCATTTGTTGGCAACCTCTTTTTTCAAGACAAACTAAATCACAAGAGGGTATTACTTACCCTTATGAAAATTAACCATGGTTTTACCACAAATAAAACCAAAAAACCATGCAAATTAACTATAGTTTAACCACAGTATTTGTAGTAAAACTGTGGTTATACAAATGGTAATCAATACGTCAAAAAAACATGGTTACTCTACTTTTACTACAATAAAAACATGGTTAATTTTCATAAGGGTATGTATTTTATATTGTAAAATAAAGCATGAAAATATCTTGAGCTTGTGTTCACCACAGACCTTATTTCAGGCATTTAATCAAAAATACATTGACTTTAGGACAATGGAACTAGAAGTGCTAAAATGCTGACTTATTTCAAGGGTTTGACCTACAACAATACATCATCCCTGCAGCACTGTATTAGCATGCAACAAACTTGATTTGAACTCTGAACATTCCTTAAAGTCAAAAAGCATTTCCAACCCATTTAACTTGTAATGTAACATTATTTTGGAGTGAAACAGGATATTGTATGATGGATTTATATTTTATCTGTCCAATTCATTTAAACGGATTGTTCACAAAATGAAAATAAAATTAATTATCATTCATATTGATTAATCATTATTCACCCTTAAGTTGTTCCAAACCTTTTTTTTTTCTGCTGAACACAAAAGAAATTATGAAGAGTGTGGGTAACCAAACAGTTGCTGGTCCCCATTGACTTCTAATAATATACTCGTCTATATACTAAATATACTCGTCCAGAGAAGAAGTTAACTCAAGTGGGAGTCGTTACCCAGCTGCTGGTTCATCCTATGAAGTCTGGGAAAGCAGCGTTGGTGGAGACAGCAGAATGTCTGCGAATGGGGCTGAAATATGGCGAACTGCGGGATCGGTGAGGTTTTGAACGCAAATATACCAGTATACGCTAATAATTGTACTTTATTTTTTTTTCTGTAATTATGTGACGCAGCACAATTTGTGAATTCCGTCTCGTGCAAACGTATTTTGGAGCCCCTAATGCAGGTAGCCAATATGTCTTTCTTAAATCGTTTTTACACATTTTTGTTTTGTCTTATAAAATGTAAATGTGAAATAACACTATGAAAATGGCAGTATTTATATTCTGATGAAATACCGTCTGATAAAGTTGCTAACGGAAAGCGCTGGAGCGGTCTGTTGCTGCTAGTTTGTGTATTAGCGCTCTGATAACTTTTGTGGCTACTTTGAAAACTTAAAAAATATAAGTACTTGTATTTAACAGAATACGCACTATTGTCTGTCTTTGTTTTGACATTCTTTGGAAGGGTACAAGCTAGGCTTGTAAAGGTATGAGATTTTTACGGTACGATAATCGTATCAGAAAATATCACGGTTAGCACGGTATACATTAAACAATAATTCTTATCAGTAACAATGACTCTTAAAAGAACAAGAACAAGTTATTTGAGTGAACAAATCCTTTACTACAACAAACGAAACAATTTTAATGAAAGTATTGAATCCCTTCTGAAAAAAAAAATAAAAAAAATAACAATAAAAAATAAAGCTGTACACCTTATGTATATCTATATCACACTTTAACATTTTAATTAATGTTTTAAAATGTTTTTAAATGAAAATTTACAACAACTTTTATTTTTGGCAAGGTTAAAACATGGACAAACATGATATTCCTTGAAAACAATGTTTAAATAAATTATTTTATTATAAAGAATAATATTATTGTTGTTATTATAACTTTGAAGTACATTGTACAATGCTAATATATTTCTGTCATAATTTCAAATTAAATCGAACGTTTATTCTGACGGGTTGTAGTGGACCTTTGAGTTTCAGAGTGTATTTGACAATGGTTTTTCTCAAATAAAACTAGGAAATGTTTATTTACGTTTTCTCTCAGAGCAGCTCTGCTGATGTTCATGTTTGTATCTTAGACGCTGAAAACACCATTTATGTAGCCTATGCGTACTTCAGTATGCAGTAGATAAAACGGCGCCACTCAGAGACATGCAGAAACGAGCAGATTATTCATATAGCAGTCTCTTTGTGCTTTAATATCACAGCAGGGCCGTCCTTAGCTGACGCGGGGCCCGGTGTGAGGTAGGGAGCGGGGCCCCCCGCGGTCCGTTCGCAATCGCGTTCCAAATCACAATCTAGCAAATATGTAACTGCTGCCCCCTCAAGCAGGGGGCCCGGTGCGACCGCACCAGTTGCACCCCCCTAAAGACGGCCCTGATTCACTTACATATATGATAACTACTTTCGATTTATCCATCCATCCGATTGCGTGTTTTACGTGATATCCTCGTTATACTGTAAATTCCATGTTCACGACTGCACCGGGATTCCCTCTGCTTCACGGATATCATACAGCCTTAACTTATAACTTGTTATTAATGCGACATACCTTTATCTGCACGGAGGGATGGTGTCCGTGAATATGAGCGAAGATGTTGGATGTATTGCCTGCTTTTGCATCCACTTTGCGTCCACATTTTTTGCAAATTGGGTCCGTCCTCAAGGACAACCCCGCGTTGTTTCTTTTTAAAATATCCGAAGTATTCCCATACTGCAGATATTAACTTTTTTTTCGGCAGGGATGGAGATTAGATATTATCTCTGTCTCTGTCATTTTCTCTGCTGCAGGTGCGTGTAACGTTAAGCAGCCAAGTGAATGCAGTGAAGCAGCCGAGCGGAAATAAGTTGCATGTGCCTGGGTGAATTTTTCTTTTATTCATAAAAAAAACAAAAAACGTAGATATGCAAATGTTTACGGTATGATAATCGTGCACGTCCAAACCGTGATAAACCGTCACACCGGTATATCGTTACAGCCCTAGTACAAGCCTTATTTAGAGGGGTCAGACGCCCTTTAAACCCCCATAATTCGCGCCATGTAGTCGTAGGCCTGACTTTTTTTACAGCCTATGTACGTTACAGATTAACATGGACAGTTATTTTTATTAGCAGTAGAGTTAATTCTACAGAGAGTTTGTTACAGGCACTGGCTGGTGATCACGGAGGACGGCCGCATGGTGACGGGCAGACAGCAGCCTCGTCTGGTGTTGGTGTCTTTGACCTGTGAAGGTGGCCAGCTGTGTCTCAATGGACCCCAGATGGAGGAGTTGAGGGTTCGTCTTCACCAGCCCAATAATGCAGTTGTGGACTGCAGGTACTTAAGTTTTACATAAAGTTGCCCTGTAAGTATTTATATTTACATTATAATGTATGAATTTCACTGCATAGTGTAACTGGCCTCAGTGTGATTATAGTGGATGTATGAAGCACTGCTATTTTGATTATTATTACTATTTATTATTTATATTTCTATATTATTATTATGAATAATTTTTTTTATTTTAACATTTTTTATGTGCTTTTGTCATAGTGTAACTGGCTTCAGCGTGATTATAGTGGATATATGAAGCAGTGTTATTTTGCTATTATTATTATTTATATATATTATAGTGTTTATTCATGTTTTTAATTAGTTAAAAAATAATATTTTCAGTTTTCGCTTTACATATTTGTATTTTTATGTGCTTTTGTCATGTTTTACTAGTTTTCATATATTTATTTAGATTACATTTTTTATTACAGTTTTATTTTGAGTCATTTTAGTACTTTGAATTTAACTTATTTTAAGTTCATTATCAAAGCAACATTTCTATTTTTAAATTTTTACATTTAATTCAATTCTACATTTTCTTTTAGTTTAGTATGTAGTTTTTAAACAGTACTCTAATGAATTCAGTTCTCTTCAGGTTCAAACAGGGGTCTAATCAGAGTTCATCATCACATTAACTGCACATGTTCCACTAACCAGAAAGTGTCCAAATATTTTTGTCTTCAATTTTAACTATATATATATATATATATATATATATATATGTGTATATATATGTGTTGTTTTATTCTATAATCTAACAAACTCATAAAAAAATGTGTCTTTGCTAACTTTCTTTAAACTACATTCCACTAGTATGGTATTTTGTGATGTAACAGAGTGGCATTCATTTTTTAAGTGTGGCCATAATTACCTTTTTTGATTGAAATTGAAGTGGCATGCTGACAATTTAAAATAAATTTGCTTGTGTGCCTAGAGTCTTTAGTGTAGACGTTCAGGGCAGGGACTGTGGGGACGATGTGTCTAACTGGCTTACTCGATACCTGGAATCAGACAACACCGTTCGTCTGGTGCATTTTGAACCTCATCTGAAGGCCCAAAGGCCTTCTGAGAAAGAGCCCCTCTTTCCTAAGGATGAAAAGGTTTGATGGAGAGCACTGTACATGTCGCATACTACAAATAAAGGTTTAAAAAGTAAAGACATTTAACCACAAAATGATCTCGACACGAGAGTAATTTATTTTTAATATATATATTGTAATATATATATATTCACAGCTGTTTCTACCTCATTTTAAAATGTTAAAATTCAGTAGTTTCTTGCAATATAAACTATTTTTTTCAGTCTTCTAGCTTTTTAGCTTTGTCAAATGTCTCAAAAATCAGTGACCCAATAATACACAAAACCAACACTATTTTGGAAATATTGTGAATCACAATTGTAGTAAATAGCCATCATGACTTTAAAGAAGAGATCTAATGTCTCCTGTGACTTTCTTAGTGTTTCTTCTTATCTGTCACTGCCATTATCTAATCTGATATTTCACAATTTTTCAGGTGGCCTATCCTGATGCTGCTCCCATCATGCTAATGTAAGAGGCCTCTGTTAGGGACCTGAATACCCGATTGGATAAGGATGTTACTGTCTTTCAATTTCGTCCCAGTATTGTTGTCAGTGACTGTGAGGCCTTCACCGAGGTATAACGAAATATAATACAGTATTATGCAATGTAAGGGGTGTTGTAAAATAAAACTCTGTTATTCCTTAACTAGGACACATGGGATCATATTCAGATTGGCCAAGTGGAGTTGAAGAGAGTCGTTGGCTGTGGAAGGTAAGGTAGAATATACACTGTTCTCTAATACATTATTTATTCATGTAAAATAATTAATTCTGTGCATTAATATTCAGATGCCTATTTACCACTGTTGACCCTGAGACTGGAATCATCACCCGGAAAGAACCACTGGACGCTCTCAAAACGTAAGCACACACAGACAGAAACATTGCATTTCATTTCACTAATTGAATTAAGATTTACCCAGAGCACATGCACACAGGTTCATGGCTTTTCAGTCAAACATTTTCTTCTTGTACTACTTGCCAAAGAACTTGGCTTGTTTTTCTTTTGTTAATCAGTTACATGTTATCAGGCATGTTAAACTTAAAGCTGTTCATTATTACAGAATCTGTAAAAGAATCACATTATACAGCAGTAGAATAGTTTGTAGAGCACCTTATTAAATTAATGATGCACCAAAAAGAAAAGTCTGGGCATAATATTTAATTAAATTGCATATATACACACAGATATTTGTGTGTGTATATATATATACACACTCACATACATGTACATACATATATATATATATATATATATACATACAGACATATGTGTGTGTGTTTGAATTATGTCATACATTGTGTGCGTATAAATAGGAAAATCACATGCAATTAAGTTTCAGAGTTTTTTTTTAATAGGGTATTTTATTTTTAAATAAAAAAATAGTATTGTTTACAGTTGTGCAAGAAATCTTATAACATAAGAAGCACTTGCACTGTGCATAGGTTAATTTCATAATATCATGTTGTCATCCAAAGTTTTTATCGCTTATTTTTTTTACTTTATAGCTATCGACTGACTGACCCTAAGCAGAAAACTGCGCCAATATTGGGACAGTACTACACTGTCAAGAAAACAGGTGTCCTTCATGTGGGTGAACCTGTCTGTAAGATCACCTATTGAAATAGCCAGACATGATGGAATGCAGAACCTTATATCAAAAATCTAGTGACTAATTTGCAAGCTGACATGCCACTGCTTACAAACACAGTTTCTAAAGTTAGACTGAATCAGTATTCTATTCATACATTTTCATTGAATAAGAAAAATAAAATTATATATAGATTTTGTAAAATGTTCTATATTTGCTGTAGAATTATGGTTGGAATAGATGAAATGTCTTACAGATTCCAAAACCGTTAGGTTTTAGCACTGTTAAAGGATAGTTTACCTAAAATTAAAATTGTCATTATATACTCCAAACTGTTATTTTTTTTGTGGAATACAAAATCTTTTTTTGTGTTCCTCAAAACAACACCACAAGGGTGAGTAAATAATGACCATTTTCAGTTTTGAGTGAACTAATTCTTTAATGTGAAATGAGAAGATGTGAATTCTGTGATCTGCATTCTATATTTTAGGCACCTCAAAATTACCAATGCATTGAGAAGATAATTATGTTTTATTGTAGTAATGGTCTGGTTTGTAGCTGCTCAAATGTAACCGCTCAAATCAGTGCCTTAATTTAAACAGTCTGTGACTCGTATAAGGAATCTGTCAGTAATCAAAACATTGATGTTTTTTCAGTATTGATTTTTCTAAACATATTAAAATGATTCCAACTATTAGACACTGAACTACTGAATAGAATTACTAATACTGTGATTCTGAAAGAGACCAGTCATACTGAACATAAAGCTTTTTGAAACTTAATTGGTACTGTGTTCTTTTGGAAAATATCCAATAGATGGCGCCATTTCAGTGATTTCAAGAGTTTAATTTGTCGTGGACAACCAGTAAAACATAAACTACCCCTCTGCTTTTCTGTATTTACAGTGTTTAGTTGCTACATAGAGTGCACTGTGGAAAAATAAATATGGGAAAGAATGTTTTAGTTCATTATTATTATGTTAATGAGGGGATTTTCAAGAATGGTTTTCTAGGTACAGAATTCTCAAAATATTTTATTTATTTAATATTTTAGAATGCATTCTGTTTTATTAGAGTGTTGTCATTTGTTTATACAATCTGTTTTGTGTCAGCAAATAATGTTTTTTTTTTTCCCCACACATGCATTGTTCATATCAGTTAAGGCTGTCTGTGACCCAAATTCTCACAGTACCTTCTATCTTTGGTACGTCAAATCGCTTCCAGTGACTGTTTAACTTGGCACTTTATTGTTTTTCAGCTTAATAGCATATTGCACTCAAAAATAACATATATATGTTGTTCTAAGCCTATATGACTTTTTTGTTTTCTTCTGTTAAATTCAAAAGATTGAGATTTGAAGAGTATTGGTCACCAAACAGTTTTGATTAACACATCTTTTTATGTTCCATAGAAAATAGTCATGTTGGAACAACATGACTGTGAGTAAATGATGACAGGGTTTTTACATTTTTGGGTGAACTATCACTTTAAAGAAAAAGAAGATGTAACTTAGAAAATTAAATGAAATAATCATCATACCATTATCTTGGGAGAGAAAAGTCAATGTAGTGCAGACATCACATGAGAGAGAAGTCCTGTTGATTGTTTATTTAGTATATTTTTATGTGTTTTTGTTATCTTATTGTGTTTTACAATTGTAAATGCAATTATTGCTAAATCTATCCTTCTTCCCAAGCATCATCAATGAGAGACACACACTACCAGGGCAGATGGTTCCTGCCAGCATGTTTGTCACTCACTCCGTAAACTAACTCCTGCGGTTTTAAGCGGGAAAGAGAGTTCATTGTTTTCTTCCTGACGGAAGCCTAGCACGTTCACGTGAAACATCTCACTAACGTGACAAACTCAGTGAGCTGGGTAATGACAATCATATTTGGGCTTTACTCAATTCTGGCAGCATTTTTCTCACTGTTCATTTAAAAGTGTCCCATTGTTTCTTTTCTACTTTGATTTAGTGGCTTCTACAGTTCTTGAAAAGCTAAGCAGTTCTAAAGTTCTTTTAGTAACGCTAAACAGGTTACTAAGTTAAAATAACACTACACTGAGATATAAATCTTCTTCCATCATCATTGTATCCATGCTCAACCAGGCAGAACCATCCCCAGGGGGGATAATCGGGAATGCTTTCTCAGGCTCTGTGATGAGGGAGGCCCACCCATGTAAATGTTGTCCTGCCCCTTAGAATTTTCACGGCGGCCCTGTTACGGGTTGCTTTAGGGACTGTGTCTGTAATTCGTGTACTGGAAGACACCTACGATGAAAAGTGTCTGCTAGATGACAAGTAATTACAGACTCACAAATAATCACAGTGACACTGAATGCAACTGCATACTGTCGGGTCTTTTGTTGTTGTTTTTTCAGGCAATGGCCCGAAAACTTGTTTTGAGTGGATGCTCTGTAAATAGTTAAAAGGACAAGCTACATCATTAGTTGAGCCTTTTGTTGAGTTTGACAACCAGGGCCAATTCATGGGTTTGTAGAGCGCTTGGGGAAATCATAAAATTGGGCCCCACTGGTGTAAAACCAGCCCCACCAGTTGTCATAACTCCATAGACTTGATGAAAATGTGCTGAGCGGTTTCTTTATTCCCAGAGAAATATAATCACTGTACACTGTAAAACCTGATAAGTTCAGAATACTCAAAACTTTTGTGGAAACCGATTACCTAAAAAAAAAATCAGGGTGTACAGTGAGTGGTCATTGAAAATTGGTTCTGATATATGTTCTTCACAGAAAATGAGCCAAGGCCAATGAGTCGGAGTTTGAAAAAATAATTTATAGTATAATTTTTCTTTTGATAAAAAGTGAAAACGGGTCCCGCAGACCTGAACACCATACAAGGGTTAAAACTAATTTACCATACATAATATTTTTAATTGCAATTATTTTGATGCAGTAGTACTTCAATACAAATACTACCTTAAAAAATGCACCTACTGTATGCATTACTCATAAGCTAATCAGGCTAAGTTCAGCATAAAAAAAAAAAAAACGTAACTGCAGTTGTACAATTGAAGATTTGTTTATTCAGTCTTATTTTTTTAAAACACTGTGGGTGTTTGAACAAGTGTTTCTGAACATGTCAAACACACCGGAAGATCATCCATCACAGCTGCAGTGCTTACAGGACTTGTAGTGCTTTCATTGACAACAATAGCAGGAGCGTTAGTGATGTCTGGCTCTACCTCTTTGTTACTCTACCTGGAATAAACATAGAGTGTCCAAATGTAAGTTTAACTAACTAGACTAAAACTAGACAGTTGCATTTACTGATACTAGCAGTTCTGTTAATGCACTGAATACTTACATTTCAAGTCTTGAAGAAATGTGGGTCCTCTTCACACAGGGACACCAGGGAAGCACAAAGGGCAACATTGTGTACATCCTTCAATGACAAAGCAAACATGAACATGTTAAACAAGCAAGCTAACTTTCTTTTATAGATAGTGATGGAGGTATTAAGTGTTGACAAATTAAAATTCACCTGAAGATCATAAACATTTAGAATGTCACGCAACGTCTCTGAAATCTTGCTGGTGCTTGTTGCTTTCTGTGATATGTGGAACTCAGCACAAAACTAGAAAAGTAAGTAAGTAGTATATAACCAATAATGTATTTAGAAAAGAGAAAGACAAGTATTTGTCCACTGTCCAGATGTCTGAGGAAACATCACACAACTTGAATTTCAATGCAATAAGAAGTTACCTTAAAGGGATACTCCACCCCAAAATGAAAATTTTGTCATTAATCATTTACCCCCATGTCGTTCCAAACCCGTAAAAGCTTCGTTTGTCTTCAGAACACAATTTAAAATATTTTGGATGAAAACCGGGAGGCTTGTGACTGTCACATTGACTGCCAAGTAAATTACACTGTCAAGGTCCAGAAAAGTATGAAAGACATCGTCAGAATAGTCCATCTGCCATCAGTGGTTCAACCGTAACGTTATGAAGTGACGAGAAGACTTTTTATACGTGAAGAAAACAAAAATAATGACTTTATTCAACAATTCGTCTCCTCTGTCTCTTTGCATCACCTTAGCGCCATTTTGGAGAATATCCACTGAACGCAAGCAGCATACACTATTCTGTGTCAGCCGCGACACAAGGATACGTTTTCTACGTGTATTTACGCTTTGATTTGAACGAAAACAGTGCATCCGTGCAGCACGGCTCACACAAAAGAGCATACGCTGCTTGTGTTCAGTGGATATTCTCCAAAATGGCACTGTGGTGATGCGGAGAGACACAGAGGAGACGAATTGTTTAATAAAATCGTTATTTTTGTTTTCTTCGTGTACAAAAAGTATTCTCGTCGCTTCATAACGTTACGGTTGAACCACTGATGCATGACACTGCCACCTCTTTGCTGTCACTCACCCACAGCGTTCAACTAGGTCCTGTAGATCAGATATGCGGTGACGCAAACAAGCACTGCCTGCCACCGCCACTTTGCTCACAAACACTTATGACTCTTACTGTATGTCTGCTTCTCACATTCTCCCATTGGGGGCAACGGGAACAGTAGCCTTTGTTTTCTGACTATCCTGTTGTGCAGCGTGTTAGGTCAAGATAAATAATACATTTACATATGTAAACATATTTATATGTATTCATATACAGGGCACTTCAGAAGTGGATCTCCTCTTCCTGCCCTTTCTCACTATTATAGTATGGCAGCTCCTTGCCTTCGAGCAGCAAGATGCCTAGTGTTGAGCACGAAGTGATTTGGTTGCGGTCTCATTCATTCAAATGACGCATGGGAACAGACCCTCGCACATGAGTGGCCAAGGGACTGGATTGTGTCAGTGGACCTAAAATATGTCTGCTTCATAGGCATTGGCTCACCTCAGTCACCTGGTCTTTTATGCTAGAGCATTTGGACCGTGACTGTATGCCCTGTATGGTAATGCTTAAGCTTAGATACGGTTATACACCCAAAGTATAAAGTCAACGCTGTTTTGAGCCCAGCTTGTTACACTGCAGGTTGCTTCACCTATCCAGCTACCAGAGAAAAATGGAAGCAAGTGGTGGGGTGAGCAGTAGCATTATCATTTTAAAGAGACATGCACCGAAATGGGTAGCTGACAACCTGACAAGTTAAAAAGGAGTTGTTTTACACGACCATTGAAGAATTTTAACGAAAGTATGTTACAGACATTCCATGAAGACATGAAGAATCGTACCAACTTGTGGAAAATGGGCATCCTTCTGCTGCACTTTACTGAGATGTTTAAAAACAGCGCATCCCAATGGTGAAACATTTTATTCATTATGATATTTTTACAATGTTCAAAAAACGAATAACAAAACTTTTACAAATGTTTTTGTTTACTTACAAGTCGTTCCATAAGTCAGCTCTGGTCGCTTGCGAGTATCTGCCATGTTGAAAAGATTCTTCTGAAAGCGCCAGTTAGAGCATGTGACGTGGATGATGTCAGTTTATGTCGCTCAGTTTACTTACTGAATAAAAATATTACATACTTACATACTGAATAAAAATATTCATTGAAGTACTGGTGTTTATTCAGAAATGGTGAGCTACACAAAATTAAAACTAAATTCCTTGTTCAGCAAATGTAATTGTTTTGAGTTTCATCAGTGTAACAGATTTTAATTGTAGTGTTCTCAGTCTTTATAAGTTAGTAGTACTGTTCGGGTTTGCAGTGACATGTCATGGGTAAGAGCTTGTTTAAAGTTGTTTAACGTTCTTCATTAATAAAATTAAAACCATCAGTGCACAATTTTCCACACCACAATCTGTCAAGCAAATCTTACCAGCAAACATACACTCATTCACATTCTTCTCTTCACTCTCCGAGGTAGAAGTCTCCAAATTCATCCTTTCTAATCATCCTACTACTTGTCTGCTTGATCTTATTCCATCTCATCTCCTTGAAGCCATTTCTCCTGCAGTTGTACTTGCACTCCCTCACATCATTAACACATCCCTTCACACTGGTGTTTTTCCCTCAGCATTTAGACAGGCTCGTATAACCCCCCCACTTAAGAATCCCACCCTTAACGCATCTCTTTTAGAGCACTAAAGACCGGTTTACACTACATTCAATTAAGGTAAAATAGTACAAAAAATTATAATAGTTAATTTAAATGGAATTGGAACCGGAATCGTTAGGCAAAACTGAAACCGTAATCGGAACCGGAAAATTTCTAACGATACCCAACCCTACAAATGAGTGTGTGTGTAAACGCACTCATTCATGTATGCCTTTTGAATATGTTTTTTAAATGTGTATTTGTATATCTATTAAAGTGTCTCTCTTTGTTTTTTGCTCAGGGTATGTCGGTGGTGGCAAGCGGACCATGTGTGGAGACCCGTCCCAGCACTCTGGGTCAGTCTCGGTCTGTGATGAACATCTCCAAGATGTCCCCAAAAGTGGAATTAAAGAAACGAAGAGCTCCATCACCCCCAACAGCTCCCACACAGACTTTACCGCTGACATCACAGGTTTAAGCAATCACAGACACACACACACAAATACACACACACCATCATAATCATTGGCTGATATTTCAAACTACTATTAATACTTAATATTAAACACTGAGACTTGAACAGTAACACATCTTTGTGCCAAATATGCATAGACTCTAATATCATAGTGTTAACACTCGTACTACTTTTATTTGATTTGCTTTATTCAACATCAAGAAGATCAGGCCCTTTCTTTCGGAACATGCTTCACAACTCCTTGTTCAAGCTCTTGATCTGCCCAGGCTGGACTATTGCAATGCTCTCTTGGCAGATCTTCCAGCCAGTTCTATCAAACCTTCACAATTAATCCAGAACGCGGCAGCAAGATTAAAGGTGCGTTCACACCATATCGGAATTCCCGTAATTAAGAGATTCCAACTTGTAAAAAGCGTCTGTGAACAGCTCCGAGTAGAACATCACGTGCTGTCATCTCGAAATTACGGTAATTGCGACATGGCGTGAATGCAGCATAATTTTTAAAGAGCCGAACAGAATGCACGTCATACCTCTGTTTCAGGGCCGTGCAGAGACCTTTGGAGGGGCAGGTGCTCAAAGTATAAAAGGTGCACATGGAGCAAGGCTTTTAATAGGGCTGTGCTTCTTGCTGAGACATGTATCGAAACGGATGCTTCTGTATTGATAGCAGCAAATGCCGTGACGCAGTTTTTAAAAAGAAACACAATTGCTGTGTGTAGAACGTTAGCTGCATTTTTAATATTTAATTTTAACGAAATTTAATTTCGTCCCCCGCACTTTATTCGGGCAGGTGTGTTCATGTAGAGGTTTCTAGATTTAAATTCAAAGAGACAGTATCGATAGTCTATGCATGACTTGACGTTTTATTCGTATCCAAAATGAGGAGAAGTGAACATCTGGAGCGCTCAACACTCTCATGCAGTGTATGTTTAATTCATACTTGAAGCCGGAGGGCGCTCTCGTGCAAAAAGTCCAAAACAGACTCATAGATGTAATGACTTATGATGTGCAGGAAATCCCTAATACGGACAAAAGACACACGATTGCGAAAATATACGGTTTATGTGTTTTTCAAGTTATCTCCAGATAATAAATAAACTTTATGAATAATGCAGTACTGAAAGACATATCATTTAGTAGCCTACAGAAACTATAAATTTCCTGCCTTATTCTGTGATAAAAATGGGGAACAGGCTACACACAGCACAGCTGTGCATGCTCTCTTCACGTCATTCTTGTAAAATAATAATAATTTAATAATAATAAAAGTATACAAGCACACCGCTCAGCTGAGAACTCCACTTACCGGCAGCCGCGGACGTTATTGAAAGTTTCCTGGTAGGGCGCTAAATTACCGTGAGGGATCGTCCCGGATGAGATCGTCAGGTGAAAGTTCACGTGGATCATTTTATTTACGGCTAAATTATTATTAATTCATTTTACTAATAGTTAGATTGGGCAGGCCTTCACAAAATGGCGTTTAATTACAAAAAATGTTGTTTTTTTTATTGCCTTGACAAAAGGGCACTTTGGGCATCAAGGGGAAAGGGGCAGGTGCCCATCGCACCCCCCTCTGCACGTGCCTGCTCTGTTTAACAGTTTGCACTGGCTACCAATAGGTGCTCGCATAAAATTCATTCATTAATGTTTGCCTACATAACCACCACTGGCTCTGCACCCCTTTACTTAAATTCATTACTTTAGACTTGTGTGCCCTTTCGAAGCTTGCGTTCTGCAAGTGAACGTCGCTTTATTGTGCCATCCCAAAGAGGCA
>NW_015552552.1:1672787-1706245 GCF_001515605.1 Sinocyclocheilus anshuiensis
ACTCTAGCACTCTCTATTCTAATTCTATTCTTTAAAAAAATCAAAACAACAACTAACTAACACTAGCTTTTCTAATCTTTTTGTATTCTGTTTGTTTTCTTTTTATTTATTATACAATTAACAAAAACAAAAAAAGGCCTCTAACACTAGCTTGCTCTATTCTTTTTCTATTCTATTTTTTCTTTTTATTTAATAAAAAAAACCCTTGCTACGTGTACTTAAGCTAACAGACTTGTTATAGCACTTGCATATCATTGCTCTTTTGTTGATTTTGATTGCTTCCATTGTCCTCATTTGTAAGTCGCTTTGGATAAAAGCGTCTGCTAAATGACTAAATGTAAATGAAAATGTTTTAGAGCAAGTGCAGGGCATTGTTGCCACCAGGGTCGGAAATGACCAGTTATTTGACTTGTTGCACAAATGACCCCTAAATTCAAGATGAGGGGGCAAAAATACCCCTGCACAATTAAACTAAATCTATTATGATTCAAGTGAATTTTAATTATAATTTCTCAAACTGGGGTTCTTCAAAGTTTTTGGGGTCACTAATTTAAAGGTTTGAGAAAACCAAGTCTAAATGACTGTTTACATGCTACTTATTGGCAGTATAGTGGCCTGTATGATATTTGTTGGGGGGCATAATTTGGCAGTCCTTGTAGACATCATTTTTGAGTGTAGACAGGTGCACATTATCTGATGATGCCACAGCACATATATAGCAAACAACTTGTGTAATCTACCTTTAGATTCTTTAAGATTATCATAAAGATGAAGAAACTACAAAATATGAGTACCTCGAGAGGCAACCTAATTAAGATACGTGTTAGAACATGTGAACTTGGTGATAGAAATATAGACTAAAAAGACACGTAAGAGTAGCAACCAGGTGAAAATATTTTCTTGCGTGCTTCAGGCACTCACTGTAACCAGTCGTCACAAGCCATTGTCGTTCTGAAGACCCTTCAAATTGTGCAATACAACCCAGGGCTACTTGCCCCGGACACAATCTGGGGGCCCCTTTTAAACTACAAAGATCTTAAGTGTAAGAGTTGCATACAAGTGAACCGCAGTGCTGTTTTTACCAGTCCGACAAATCATCACCTTTAGGCAATCTCCTAGACGTCACCGGACACGATCTGGGGGCCCCATTTAAACAAATATCTCAAGGTACAAGAATTGCATAGAAGTGAACCTCACTGATCTTTTCACCAGTCCGACAAATCATCACCTTTAGGCAATCTCCTAGACAAGTCCTTAGGACTTCTGTCAAACATATGTCGTGCGGTGGCTTTTTGAAACCTAGTTATTAGTTGCTGCTTGCCGTGAATACAAATAATCTAGTTCCAGCATGTCCTCAGAAGCATTCGTAATGGTATGCCCATAACCTGTGCTTTAATTCCAGGATACAGTAAAGCTCTGTACGTGAGAATATAGACCTTTAATGTTTTTTAACATTGTTTGTGATCCTCGTTTTGCAGTTATGATCATCATCAGCATCCCAGTGTAGTTGAAAATGACACAATCTATAAAAAGTTTATAGTCTATATATATTATGAATAGCATAAAATTTGAGAGCAGCTTTCAAGTGTGTACAAAATATGTATAACATATATAGGATAGGCATTACAGGTATAAATCATGATTATTTATTTTAAGTATTTACCTACTTTACTTCAACCAGCAACAAACTTTTGGCCAAACTTTTAAAAAATGACCAAAGTAATAACCAGTATAGAAAGAAAGAATAAACATTTTAATGATATAATATCAAATTTAATATAAGCATTGGGTAGCTTTAGCATTTTGATGTCAAGGACGCAAATATGATTCCCTATAGGGACCCCTTCTTAAAATACACTGTATATCATAGTATATCATATTCGATAGAAACTTCCAATTTCACCTCAAATACTTCAGTGCCATAGAGTTCAATTCTTAATCACCTTCATCTTATACATGCAAGACTATTAGATGCATCACAGTATTGTACAAACACTGCAAATACAGTATTTAGGCAAATATGTGCATTTATATAAAATTGCTGATACCAAATATGATGTAAGATGCATAATTCAGATTGTCCATGGAATGCATGGCTTCTGCTTTCATGCTGTGATGAAGCTTACCTGCATGCAACATAAAGAAGAGCCTGTTGGCTGAAAATGATAAGGATCCTGAATGATGGATTGTTTTTTGCTTTGACAAGATGTCAGGTAAATGATGGCAGATCGCTAACTTGCTTGGAGTTTTTGAACATTTGTTTTTTCATGAACCACTCTTATTAAACGTTGTAAAAAAAAAGTGTTGGAAAATCTTTTTCCTTGGCACTTTATGGGATCATAAAAAAGGGCAAATCACGTTCACTTATAAGCTCAAGTGTTTTATTAAATGTTTTGTGGCATGACAGTTAACAAAAGCTCAGTTGTTTAGCATTAAAGGGGTCATTGGATGCTACATGCACTTGTACAAGTTGTTTGACCTGAAATGTGTGTTGGCAGTGTGTGTACACAACCACCCTATAATGATAAAAATCCACCCAGTGGTTTTTTTTAATCTACTAAAATCTTTACCCCTTTCTCAAATCGAGCCGATCTCAGATCCCCTCCCACGATAGTTTGATTGACAGTAGCGTATGTTTTTTTTTTAATGAATCTTTGCAAATCGCCTTTCCTAATAATGTGCTAATTAGCAAGTTTGATGAATGCAGCTAAAGTAAACAGTCCCTCTGAGAGCAGCTCGGAAGTGAGGGGCGGGGTCAGCAGAGCTCATTAACACTGTATATAGACCTGTTGCCGTTTGAAATAAATAAATAAAACAGTTTTTAATCATGTTGTGACATGGGTGTTCAGCTTTTAAACATGGCTGATGACAGCACAGCAAATCAACCAACCCGGTATCGCGTGATGATCGTGATCATGTAAAAAGTCCACAGATTTACCATATTTTTACCATAGTATTCTAACTGTTGCCCGACCATGTCATGTGTAGCCAATGCACAGTAACTACAACATATTTATCATGCTTCTCCCACCGTAACCGTAGTTTTACTGTGGTATTTGTAGTTACTAAAGCACAATAACCACAACATTCACTATGGGTTTACCACAGTAACCGTAGTTTTACTGTGGTATTTGTAGTTACTAATGCACAATAACCACAACATTTACTATGGTTTTACCTTTATTTATACGCAGATTGATGAGAACGGGTTGTTTTTAAACTACCATTGAGTAATTTTAACCAAACTATGTTACAGACATGTTACAGACTTTTCATTAAGACTCTAAAGAATCATATCAACTCGTGGAAAATGGGCATCCAATGACTCCTTTAAAAGTTGTACCATTTTCAAATTCCGTTTTACTTTTGGAATAATATGCAAATATGTGCATGTACAATAGCAAAAGAAAAAAGTATTTTAATACAGTAAAATTCTAAAGACCTGTTCAGCAATGGTGGTTCCCCTTAAATCTTCAATCACAAAACTACTTTTGTAGTTGACCTAGTGCTACAAACACCAAGGGTGTAGTAAGTAATATCTCATGTACACCCTCATACAGACTTGGATCTGCATTAAAAATAATTTTATTGTAAGCAAGACAAACCACTTTATTGAATAAACCATTTTTACTTGCACCAAGAAAGACTTATGCATGGTATATATAAGTTTGCTTTCTGCCTGTGTCTATTAAAGGAAAAGCAGTGCCACTTTGGGTTTACATTTCAAAAATGTGCATTTTGGACTTTCTTAGGTATGTCATAAAATTAGCACATTTTATAATTCAATGTATTTTAGTTTCAAAGAGTTATGTTTAAGAAAGTCTTTCAAAAGCATTTTTGTTTTTTTATTTAGAATTTATCCTTTTAATTTTAGTTTTGGTCTAAAATAAAGATCGTCGCCCCAAACTAATTACTTCACCACATTCCAAAAATAAGTCCAACATTTGAAGAATGCTTCTGTGTTGCATGCTAAACTAAATCAACTGTTGGCGCAGGACTGTTGTGGTTTTCTCTGTGGTCTTTCATATCACACATCTGACTGACCTCAAAACTGCAATTCAATTGATACATTGTTTGAACAGGATCTCTTTGAATTCTCTTTACTGCTCTACATTACTACCATCTAATTACTACACCACAAGCATGGTGTCACGGAAACGGGTGTGTGGAGGCAGGCAGGACGACAAGGATGACAAGGATTCCAATAATGACATTTATTGTAGACACAACAAGGCAGGTTCAGGTAGGTGAGAAACACTCGGGGTAACATTAACAATAACCGACACCAATGCTCAGACAGACAGGAACTAATATGGGGTGAATAATTAGAGGCAGACAGGTGAGCACAATGACGGTGATTAACTAATGATTAGACGGGCTAAACCAACACAAAGGGAAGAAACCACAACAAACAGTCCACAGGGGCGTTACACATGGCTTATTTAAACAGTTTTCTCTTTTTTTGTGAAAGGGATATTTTTAGTCTTTTTGCTTTTGTCTTGATTCTTTTTAGAAACAGTCACCTTGGGTTGGCTCTTCACGGGTTTCTTCACCTCTTTTTTAATCTTTTCAGTCTTTTGTAGCCAGACCTTGGGCTTTGTCACATCTTTTGGTTTTGTTGGTTTGAGAGGTTTAGTTTTCTTTTTTTCCGGAGCTCCTTTTATGGACAGTTTGGGATTGTGAGATGGCTTTCCTGTGGCTTGTTTGTCCTTCTTGGTTTGCAACAATGACTTCTTGTTAGGAGGAACCTTCTTTAGTGTTTTTGTGCTCGTGTTTATTTGCTTCTCCTTTGCCCGAGTCGTCTTCTTTAACTTTTCTTGGCTCAACTTTGCTGTAGTGGTTTTGGCCAGAATTTTTTTCTTTGGCGCAGATGTGGTGGGTTTGGCCCTTGTGGGCTGGCGTGTGCCTGGTGGTTTAGTGGGGAGTAAGATCTTTTCCAGTGGTGATCTTGTAGGGGTTTCACTTATGCCAAGCACAGTCACTTAAAAAAAATGATATATATATGTTTATGAGTCTTCGGGCAATTCTGTTACATAATGCAATTGATTTTCTTTGGTAATCTTAAAATATAATAATAAAATAAATAATAGAAAAAAAAATAAAATAGAAAATTCCACAAACAAGAAACAGCAAGTAACTGAATTAAATGTGAACTTTTGAAATCGATAAACTGAAGTACTATTTTCTTGTAAAATGTACTCCAGTCTTTATAGAAAAAAAAAAAAAATAGAAAATTCCACAAACAAGAAACAGCAAGTAACATTGAATTAAATGTGAACTTTTGAAATCGATAAACTGAAGTACTATTTTCTTGTAAAATGTACTCCAGTCTTTGTTTTATTTACAACATCAAAAAATTTTTTTTTTACAGTGTAAACAACACCAATAATTTTTTAGGATGTAAAATATTCTTACATTCTCGCGGTGTGAATGGCACTTTCTTCCCTCTGACCTTTACAGGAAGTGGCTTGTATTTGCATTTTCCTGGAGGTGCCCTCCTGTAAATAGAGACAGACAGAGGAAATGACTTCGTTAACCTTAAAACTGTAGGACTCCTTTAGTGCCGTGAGGTAAAAAATTTATTTAAAATGGCATCATAATTATTTCAACATAAATGTATATGGATCAAAGATGTTAAGATGTCAAAAGAAATTTACAAACATGATTTTATGTCAATAGAAAGCACATTAAATGTAAGTAAAGTGTCTACGTTTAAGGTTTCAAATATGTTTTTGGAGAATAAAATTTCAAAATTTGGTTAAAATAATGTTCCATTGTCATTCGGTGTAATGCAATATTTATGTAAAAATTCAAACAACGTGCTTATTCTGATGTGTACATATTAAAATATATAAAAGAATAAGGGAGCATATGAAATTTGTGTTTTAAATGAGTAAAAATTCTTACTGACAAATGGGCAAAACCTAGGATAGTGGCAAATTAAAAAAATGTAAAATTACGACTAATTAGTATTTGGGGTGAAAGTAATTAGTCTTTTAATATGTCATAAACTGATTTTTGTTGTAAATATGCCTGACAAGATTGTTACACTGAATGACATTATAGTGGGTCTCTTCTGTAAATCAGGGAAAAATGTATGATCTTTATTTTTTGCCAGGAAAAACAAGAACAAAATTGCAATTAAATTAAACAGAAAACTTTTTACATTTTTTGGGGAAAAACAACAACAATTTAAAGCAGTATTACACTTGTTGTTTTTATGCTTAAACCCTTTTTCGTCTTTGACCCATATACAAGGTTGTGTGTGTTTGTGAGGGCAATGACCTTCTACTGCTCCTATTAGTAATGAATCTCTGTTTTTTTTTTTCCACTTGGCTATTTAAGGAGGGATAAAGAATACAGAACAGCTGGGCCTAATGTATGGCATTTCTATTAGTGAGTGATTTCAGATGTGCTGATAATCTCCCGTAGTCTTGCTGCTTCCAGCAGGATGACTCTTGATTTCTCCATTGGTTAATTGTTTAAAACATCAAAAAGATCATGTTTGGTTCTTTATATTATTTCAGTCTCTATTTAAGTCATTTATTCATCCTTTACTAGATTCAACGTATTTTAAAGGCACTGTAATAAAATAAAAATAGTAAAATCGACATTTCAATATATCAGACCCTATCTCGCAGAATAACATGAACAAATCATTGCGTTATTACTGATAAGTATTTATGATCTGTGGTAGATAGCAGATTTCCAGAAGTCTGGATGGAAACCATTTGGTGGAAGCATGTGCAACAGATTCCAAGATTCCAAAGGAATATAGACCACATGACGCTTAAACTGACACGTCCTGTAGTCCTTCTGTCTCCCAGCATGATGTCTTAACTGAGACTTATCCGTTACATTTTTACTCTTTTTTTTAAATTTTTTTATGGGGAATTTTCCCATCATTGGTTATACAGTATAGACAGATTAGGCAAAGAAAAATGCTGTCATCTCATTTTTACTGTACTGCACGTGTGTGCATTTTAAGACTGTTTGAGTAAAAATGTATTCAAGTGTAGCAAAATATACCTACCTGGATGGATCCATGAATTTGTAAAGCGTGCCAAACGGAGACATTGCACTTGGGTAGGAGGTCGCCAAAAAATAAAGTTCTCCTTCAGGGGAAAAAAAAAAATAAAAAAAAATTGTATATTGTGCCTTATATTGTACTGTGCACAAACCCACCCGCTTCATCCTCTGCAAATGAGATGATGAACTTGTGGTGATGATTTATAAGGCCAGGAAAAGAGCAGGTTTTAGTGTCACCCATGCACACATTCTTTTCCTTCCAACTCCCAGATTTCTTAACCTCCTCCAGAGCCATTAATCGTCTGAATAGGAACAAAAGCTTGAATTGTCAATGCTCCCAGACATATTTTAAGAAAAAAAGTAGACCGATTGACCTAAAAATGACTCTCATGAGCTGTAAATTTTATAGCACTAATTGAGAGTTGATTGTGCATGAAAGACAGTTGGGTTTAGTTGTTAAAAAATGAAAGAGAGTTGGTCCGTACCCGCTCATAAAGTCTCCAAAAATATAAAGACCATTGAGGTTAGGTGATTCGCATCCTCTGTACACGTAACCTCCAGTTACGGATTTCCCAACATGGTGTCCATAGGCAAATATTGGCAGAATGTCATCTATAAAAACAAAAAATGTTTTTGTGTAATTAAAACAATGTGTAAAGAAATTAGAGTTTGTTCATTACATAATTAAAGTTAAGCAGTTTCTTTACATTACATCCTAAAAAGAACCGTCTGTTATTAGTTTCTCACCACTTGTGTTACTTTGATCCTAAATTATTCTCTTTCTTTAATTAAAATTAATTTAAAAATACATTCAAAAAATTTTTTTTTATGAATCCAGAATGTCCAACCTACTTTCTACATATTAAGATACTGCCAAGCTCTAAAAAGGACAGAAAAATCATAAATTTGATCCATGTAACTTGTGCATTATATTTCCAAGTCTTACTGTAGCTTTACTCTATCTTTGTCTGAGGAACAGACAAAAATTTAAGCCATTATTTCACTGAATTTACATTTTCATTGACATTTAGTCATTTAGCAGACACGTTTATCCAAAGCGACTGACAAATGAGGACTATGGAAGCAATCAAAAACAACAAAAGAGCAATGATACGCAAATGCTATAACAGTTAGCTTAGCTTAACGCAGTACACATAGCAAGGATTTTTTAAAATTATATAGTAAATAAAAAGAAAAAAGAATAGAGCAAGCTAGCGTTAGAGGCCTTTGTTTGCTTTTTTTATTTATTTATTTTTTATTGAGGTTTATTGCATTGTCACCAAACGTCATTGTTTCTTGTGTCATGTGTCCAATTGCGATTTAGCTAGATTGAAAAATGTTAAATTAAATAAGATCAGAGAGCTATGCAGAGGAAAAGATTATAAATGTGTGTATACATTTTCTCAAACAAGTCTATCATAGGAATTAAGAAGACTTGAAATCAAGAATGTATTAAAATTCAAAATTTCTTTTTTTATTATATGTTTTTTTTTTCCTCATTTGGGAGTTTGGCAGTGTAAATCATCAACTTTTCTTATATGGAAAACACAAGCTGCTCAAAAATGACAATGGAGTAAATAATGACTTTTTTAACGTAACTATATTCATTCAAGATCATTTAAAATGCTCAAAATGAATCTCCAGAAATCAGGAGCACAAATTTATTGACTGGCCAGTGGTATGAAGTTCTCCAGTGACCAGTTTCATCGAGCAGTAAAAATTTCTGGAATGCTCCATTTGATCTGTCATTTTCTCTGACCCAAATGTGTGTGTCATTATTCTACGGTCCAGCTCACCTAGAGAAGAGTTCTGGCATAATTTCATATCAAAGCATTCAAAGCCTTCTTTGGCTCTCCATCCATAGTTTCCTCCCTTCACAATGATGTCAACCTCCTCAAATCGATTTTGACCCACATCACCGCAGAATATTCTCCCTCTCCCGTAACCAGTGAGTGGATCCCCTCGATCCACTGAGCAGCGCCACATATTCCTCACACCATAGGCATAGACCTCTGGCTTTGCATCAGGCTCTCCGAGAAAGGGATTGTCCGGAGGAATCTTATAGGGCTTATCTATACTGCTACCATCCACATCAATCCGAAGCACTTTTCCTAACAATGCTGATCTGAAACATATTTGCATAGCAGGTAAAGCTTTTGTGATAAAAGTGTCTAAGAGGGAGTTATTGGACTTTTATCAAAGCACTATGCATGTTTTGTGACACTCATACTCTTAATTCTACACCAATTATTATAAAATGTTTCCGTTTTGACAGTTTAAAAACGGTCCTTACCTGTTTTGGGAATTTCCAAACTTTCCAAAAGGGTCTCCTGCTTTTCCACCGTCCCCTGTAAAGATGTACAGATATCCGTCTAGACCAAACAGAAGCTGCCCACCATTATGGTTTGCTGCAGGCTCCTCAATCTCAAGAAGAACTCTGTAGAAACAGATTTGTTTACAATATTTAAGAAGAAATTGAGAAGGAAACACATAAAATAGCCTACTATTCAAAACCATAAAAGCACCATTACAAAGTCTGTACCACAATAACCAAAATGTTCTGAAGTCAAATGATGGCTTTGTGTTAAGAACAGTCGGTTTTCTCTGAAATCAACTATGGCGTGAGTTTGGACTTCAGTAACATTTGGTCATGAGACTCGAAAGAACCAATGAGGTTTAATAATGTCATTAAAGCCTTCTACACACTGCACGATTTTAGCCATCCTATAAGATCAATGCAGATCACACTGTGACATGGATCTAATAAACTTGGGTAGAGACATACATGTAGACTGTATGATGATGTTCCTATGGAAGAATAAAACGTCATCAGCATGCGCTAGCTATAAACAAAAAGAGTAAGATGAATCACACTTTGGAAGTTGTTTTTATGTGTGCAGAAAAAAAGTGTAAGCAGCAAAAGAGGAAGGGATAAGAGCTTGAGGTAAGCAGTTTTATGTTTTAGCGTCATGTCGCGTTGATTTCATGTCTAATTTTTATTGGCTGGTCAGTAAACGTGGGTCGTAGCAGCAAACACACTGTGCGATGATCATGCTAAATTTCTGACACTGTCAGAAAATTATCGTAGGCTATCTTTGGTTGCAAGACTGACAACGACCGTCTTTGAACCTCTCTCACTGTACGACACAAGACCACCGATTAGGAGCTACAATCGCAGAAATTGCCACGATTGTTTCACGATGCCAATCTTTTGTCTGGGACAGCCGAAAATCGTGCAGTGTGTCTCAGGTTTTACGTGCAGCTTGACATGACATATCCTGAAATCTAAAGCATTTTTGGGACTTGACCGACACGTTGACAATGAACTTTTTACACAATTTTAAGACGCAAGAAGACTTTTAGTTTCACAGAAAAAATAACAATGTGCGCATATGGAACAACTCGGGGTGAGAAGATAAGAGATTTTTCATTCTTAGGTGAACAGTTTCTTTAACATGTATATTTTGACAGCACGTGCACAACAACATAGATCAAACCTATTAACCTCTCTGAATGGAGGTCTGCCACGTTCATGTCATGAGCCGAGACCTTCATCTCGCTGATGCGAATTTTCTCCAGCTTGCCGCTGATCAAAATGGAGTAGTAGATGAAGAAGCGCCCATTGTTTCTGTACTTCGGATGGAAGGCGAGACCCAGGAAACCTCTTTCATCCCCCAGCCACTGTGTGGTCAACACCTCCCCGCTAATGTCCAGGAAGGGCTGCTCTAAGCGGCTGCCGTCTTTCAGATACACCCATACGAAGCCAATCTGCTCTGCCACGAACATGCGGTGGCTATCATCTCCACTGTGGACCATCAGCACAGGGTTCCTCAGCCCATTGGCCACTTCCGTCAAGCACAGCTGCAGGCAGCCTTTGGTGTCCTCCACCACCTTGCCCAGATTGCTGTACAGGTCATTGTTCCTCAGGACGTTGGGGTAGCAGTAGTCCTGGTCAGCGAGGTTAATGAGGTTGCAGAAATGCAAGCTTTCCTTTTCGCACGTCTCCAGCAGGGTCCGGGTGTTGGTTAGATACTTGACCACAGAATGGCACTTGCTGTGAAATTCTGAGCAGTAAGAGAAGCACAGTCCTGGTAGGTGCCGCACTGGAGTGTACGGGTCTTCAGCATCAAACAAGTGTGCAGCGTATGGAGAACATTCCTGCGAAAGAGCAATACAAGTCTTACAATTAACTACATTTTCTGAAGCTTACTGGTTCAAGTCAAACGTCCCCACCCACAAGTCTCTCATGTTCTAGTCTATAACAGGGGCCCAGTTCTGTTCCTGGAGTTCTGAGTGCCTTGGACTACCATTATTCTTACAAGCTAATCGGTAAAGTCAGTGCGTCACTGCAGCTGCCGTTAGAAGTCCCGGTTGCTATAGAAACAGTCAGCGTTCTGAGATGTGCGCTTAGGACTGCACATGCGCACTGGCTGATCTAGCCCCAAAAATTGGCTTTTTATAATGCTATTTGAGAAAAAGAAACAACATTTATGATATTGTTGTCAGATTTCTCTGGTGATTTCAAATATGAAATCCAATAATAAGTTTAGTGAACAGTTTTGGAGAATTTCATGCTTCCCCATTCAAAGACATAGGAGTTGCACTTACATGGCCGAGAGGCATTTCAAAGATGGCCGCCGAGTGACATGACTTGTCTTAAAGGGACTTTGATAGAACATAGGCGTGCATTATGCAAATATGTTATCCCGTGACGTGTAGACTTAACGGAAGTGGGATTCGAATTACTAATAACTCGTGTAGGCTGTACAGAGTCGATTCTTTATTTTGGGAGACAATAACTTTATCGTGCACTTTCAGCTTTACAACTTTGCAGATTTTTTATATTCACATACAGCTACATTACATACTACATGAAAGGCAATATTTGAAATGGCATAATAGGGGCACTTTAAGGGATAATGCTCTGGCTAAAATGGTAAAATTACCATTACCATCATCACCTATTACTCTTTTCAATGGATTGTATTCTTGTACAGCACCGCTTTTTTGGAAAATCAACCTACAATTGCCTTACAGGGATGCAAGAAATTATTATATAAAGGGATATACAAATCCCAAAGGAATGTCCTGGGTTCAATAAAAGTTTAAGTAATCAATTCAGCACAAGTTTGAACAAAAATACGGCATGAAAGGCAATATTGGAAATGGCATAATAGGGGCGCTTTAAATGTAAGTTATTTAATCTGCCCCAGTGAAAACTACATGTAAAATCACTTCAAAATGTAACTGTACATCTTTTAAAAGAGCCTGATATGAGATATCATTAATCTGCAGCACAAACACACTATATAATCTTTAGATTTGGAGTTTGTTTTTAAAAGCTCTCACATCTAATTAAATGTATGTGCAATAAGACTGACGATTGTCTTACCACTAACAAAATAATTTACTGTGAATTTCTGCAAATGTATTTACATCAGTGAATGACAGCTACTGAGAAAAACAGAAATAATTTAAGCATTTACATGTATTAAAATATCAGACATGTAGACTACACTCTATTCTGCTGTCAAAAGCAAACTCCTCAAAACTATTACTAAATAATGAATTAAATAAATCCTAATTACATCCCTTACATTTTAGATGTGGTATTAAGCTGTTTAATATAAGAGAGCAATGGGCATATGCAGGATAATAAGCTTATAAAATATGTTATTCGGGACACTATTAATTGTTCAAGTTGTTTAATATTATAATATAAATATGAAAGTGCAACTTCTCAGATACCTTCTAACACATTTCAAACATTTCATGAAATTTAGAACTAATTCTGCTTAGCAGATGCTTATGTCCCTGAAAACTAACTAATGTGTGACATCTAGTGGACAAAAATAATAAGACGCAGAAATGTCCAAAATAAATAAATAACAAAAACTATGAATTTAATTACTATTGATTTATGCGTCTAGTTTAAGTATAATAAGATATGATAAAAAAAAACTATAAAAAAAAAAAAAATCTATATACTGAAAAATACCACAAGAAGATTTTTTTGTCCCTACCTGTAACACAAAGAAATGCATCTGTTTAATGGCCAATAACTATAAATGACTATTATAGTTATTGACCGTTAAACAAAATATTTATTTACTATCATTTCACCATCTTGACCTTTAAAATTAAAAGCATAGTGTTTTTTTTTAACAGATAGCTATTCAAATTCTTGCTTGCTTAGTTGGCTAACTTTCAAAGCTGCACAATGTTATTGTGTAGGCTAATGTCTTTAGAAGAAAGTCTGTATCACGCATGCATACGCCATCTGTTGCTCTTCAATGACAGGCACATTGAAAGATAGCTTTCAGTTTATTACATTCCTCATATAATCTATCCATATGCAGCGATCCAGCCACATGAACTGGAAAGAGTGTAATGTGCAGCTGCACCTAAAGAGACCTCTCATTCTGTATTTCATCTGCCTCTAAGAAATTTAAATGTAAATGTTACTTTTATCTGCCCATGTTAGCAGTGTTTTTTCTTTCCCAAATCACTTTAAAAATACATCTTGTTAGAGCTGTGCTCTCAGCTATATCTGTGGTCTGTTAAAAGTAAATTAGCTTATATGTGAGTTATTAACCAATATAGTCCAAATGCTGTCAGCTTGTCATAATGTATGCAGTGCACATGCCTTTGGCTTGTACCTAGTTTCATCCAAGGTTCACCTGGATGAATGCACTGAACTTAAATCACAATAAACTCAAATGTAAAGTTAACATTATTTATTTAAGAAATATTCATAATTGTTACAGTCCATACCATTTGAAAGCTGGCCAGAGTGCAGCGCGGTTGCCAAGTGAAAGTCACAAGAAAAATAACTGATAATACTTAGATGCTATGTATTGTGGGAAAGTTAAATTAACAATATGCTATGGTCTAATGCATAGTTCCTTCATGAGCAGGAAATGGGAATTTATTTAGTTTTTGATTATTATTTTTTTATTGCCTATCCTTCCCTGGTGTGCTCTTCATTAAATATAAGTGTGCAATAATTCCTTATGAGCAGTAATTTGGCCTGTGCCATGTTGTTCAACAAAACCAGAAATGAACAATGAAATAACCAACAGTGGAGTGAAACAATCTCAAGTGTCCCATTTTCAGTTAAAGGTAACAATCAGCAGTCCGCTTCACCATCCTCCACGAGAGGAATTTCTGGAAATTCAAAGCAATACATTGGTAAGTGTCTCTGAATTCAAATATGTTACAAATAATATTATAAAACAGTGTGTGCTTCTACCACTAGGTGGCAGCAGCCTACAGCCTTACCATCTGCAATGTCTATGCTGGGGCTTGTGGAG
Source organism: Sinocyclocheilus anshuiensis (assembly GCF_001515605.1). Classification (NCBI taxonomy): domain Eukaryota; kingdom Metazoa; phylum Chordata; class Actinopteri; order Cypriniformes; family Cyprinidae; genus Sinocyclocheilus; species Sinocyclocheilus anshuiensis. The sequence continues at coordinate 1,687,130 of NW_015552552.1, forward strand.
GCGGTCTCCTCCATAGAGGTGATGGCATTGGTTCTCTCAGACATGTTATTGAGTCCACCAGCATGGGAAGAAGATGGCTGTATGCCTTGACGTGATTCTGATGTGTCCGAGATGCTATCACAGGTCTCAGCCTCGCCAGTGTCCAAGGGCACACCATTATGACTCCCTGTATGCCTAGGATATGAAGGTGGGTTTTGTTCTTCTGAATGCTGTGAGCTCCCCAGACCAGCAGGGGGCAGATCGTTTGGGGGCTGACAGTAGGTACCACTAACAGCCTCTTCGTAAGAGGGAAGTGGTACAGCAACACCATCTACAACCAAGATGTTTGGATCTCGGCTCTCAGCTTGCTCTTCACTGAAAAAGAAAGAAATAATGAGCAAGTTTAGAGTAGATCAGACTACACTGTCTGATTATAATGTAGGCTTTACCTTGGACTTTGCTGGGATTTGCATTTGAAGTGGAACATCTTGCCTGTGATCACTAAGAGTAGGGCTAGCAGCACACTAGTGGCCGTGCATGCCACTACTTTCCATGTGGTTAGTAGGGAATCTTGAAAACCAGGCCAGGGTGTGTGAGCTCCCCAGACCAGCAGGGGGCAGATCGTTTGGGGGCTGACAGTAGGTACCACTAACAGCCTCTTCGTAAGAGGGAAGTGGTACAGCAACACCATCTACAACCAAGATGTTAGGATCTCGCCTTTCATCTTGCTCTTCACTGAAAATAGCAAGAAATATGTTTTAATGAGTAAGTTAAGAGTAGATCAGACTACACTGTATGATTGTAATGTCGGCCGTGCCTTGGAATTTGCTGGGATTTGCATTTGAAGTGGAACATCTTGCCTGTGATCACCAAGAGCAGAGCTAGCAGCACACTAGTGGCTGTACAAGCCACTACTTTCCATGTGGTTAGTAGAGAGTCTTGAAAACCAGGCCAGTTTGTCTCTATGGGAATAAAGCTCAGCTTGTTAGCTTGTACAGCCAAGTTTAACATTCTGTTTAGGATAGGAGATATGAATCTTAACTGTTTTAATGCGAAGGAATCAAATTATTTTATACATTTATCTTACTGACCCCAACATTTTCAGACAAAAAGTATATTCATATATAATATACATAAAAAATAAAAATGTATATAGAAGATTTGTAAGAGTTTTCAATGTTTTTGAAAGTCTTTTATGCTCAACAAGGCTACATTTATTTAATCAAAAAAGTAGAAATAGTAATACTGTGGAATATTATTACATATAAAAAAAAAAACGATTTTCTATTTTATTATATGTTATAATGTAATATATTTCTGTGATGCAAAGCTGAATTTTCATCAGCCATTACTCCAGTCTTCAGTGTCACTTGATCCTGTAGAAATCATTCTAATATACTGATTTGGTGCTCAGGAAACATTATTATCAATGCTAAAAACAGTTGAATATTTTTGTGATGCATTGTTTTCAGGATTTTTGATTAACAGAAAGTTTAAGAGAATATAATTTATCTATTTGAAATATAAATATTTTGTAATAATGTTCAAAAAAATCGATTTAATTGTGTGTGTGTGTGTGTGTGTGTGTGTATGTATGTATGTATATATATTTATATATATATATATATACAGTATATATATAAATATAAATATAAATAGAGAGAGAGAGAGACCATGAGTGTGCAAAAAACTAAATAAGGTCAGTAAATAGGTCAATTTTTATAGGTTCATTATGTGATACCAGAAAATAACATTAATTCATATATATTATTTATAAAATGAAATAGTATATGCATATTTAACTGGGGTATCAATTTCAAAACTAACGACATTATTAAAAATGATTATTATTATTTCTCATTGCACATTCCTTGCGCTAATGTGCAAGGTTCATCTGATTATGATTGACCAAATAAAATTGTTTGTAATCTTTTACTGAAATGAATGCAGGCTAATTTACCATCTTTGATGCAGTAAAACTGCATTTGTGGAAACCATTGTCCGTACTGGCAGGTGATGTACTTGTAGTCATTCGCTAAAGAGTAGCCGGGATAACAGTAGTATTCTACGACCGTCCCATGAATGTAGCGGTCACATGGCTGTGGGTGGCACATGTAATCTCCATGTTCTATCATCGGGGGTAAAGAGCATGCTGTAAAACATCAGAGACACAGAAAAAGACATCTTAATCAGATTACTCATTTCCTCTTCCTGAGTCCCAGACCACATTTGAATATTTGTCCCTGTATTTGTTTACACATTCCTAAATAACATAATTACTTAATATTCTGTTTACATTATTGCAGATTTTAGAAGTAGATTTCAAATGTTTACATAAAGATTTAGATTTTTTACGTGCCTTTCATTAAGAGAAAACTAAAGTCTATAAACTATAAACCATAAGCTACAAGTAGTTTTCAGGGTGCAATCATAAAAGATTATAGTTCTAAAAAGATTTGTAATTATAAAATGAATCTATAAAAGATAATATTATAGATAGACGACATTAAACAAAATAAAATATTATAATTACAAAATGATGTCATCTTTTGAACATATCTGTTAATTTTTCACCTTAAAGCTGCTAAATTATACTTCTATTCACCCTCAACATCAAGGCACCGAGGTGGCGTGTTCGACCAGATGAGGTTATACATGCATTCCAGAAGTTCAGGTCCCTCCAACTTGTATCCAGGAAAACACTGGTAGTGGACCACAGTCCCAACAGGCACAGAGAACTCCGTTTCCGAGATGTTCATGTAACTGTGTGGAGGTATCAGCGGCCGGAGGCAGCCTGTGGAGACAGAGGACAGTGCATGAAACCCTTTCCAGATCTAAACTATCTTCAAGAGTGTGGTGTTTATTGAATTACAGTCAGTTACACAGTAGATTTGTTTTGAATAATTGGCAAAAAATGGCTTGCATCAAACCTTGACAGGTTGGCTGATTATCCCATGTCCCATCTGCCTGGCAGACTGATTCCATAGTTTCTGTGTCAGGGTATCGGATCTGAAATCCCTCATGACAGCTAATAATGAGGCTGTCACCAGGCCTGTACGTCTTATTTGTGACATCAGCATCCTCGATGAATGGAGGAAGACAATCTTTGAAAGATAGAGCAGCTACATAAAAAATGCTGCGACACTGTCATACAATTAGTTAATTATTAAAGAGTTAAAGAATTTAAATATTTAACCTCTTAACTGTGAAAATGCATCCAAACTTAAATTGTTGTAGTTCATGAATGCTTTGGAAGACCTAAGCTTACAGACCAAAGCTTAAAGGCAGAGTAAGTGATTTCTGGTAGCCAATGTTGATATTTGAAATCACCAAAACAAACACGCCCCTACCCCAAAAGGGTCTTGCCCCTATTTTGATCGCTCCGCCCCACATACACGTACGCAACCCAGGCAATGATTAGTTCTGTGAAACAAAGCAAAACCAATGTTACACCGTGTCTACGGACGTGAGCGGCGCGGCGCAACAAATCCCCGACAGAAAACTGCTGCCGGGTTCTATTTATGACGTGCTGACACAAATTTCAAATGGTTTTCAACGGTCGTTTGATCACGTCCAGTGTAGGCAGACTTTAGCTGTTGTAGACACGGTGTTACTCACCTATTGAGAAGAAACAAAGCAACCTCGGCGTCCGATCGCAGGCCTCCGCTCCTTGAGTTCTCTCCAGCGCTGGAAAGCTGATCCGATATTTACACGGGTCCTACTTCTTGCCTTATCCTTCCGCAGACGTTTTCCTCTTTTGTTTTTTATCCGCCATCTCTATCTTTCTGTCGCTCGGCTCGGCTAATGTCCGTCCCATGCACTGAAAGCTCTCTCCTCCACATCACGAGTAGACACGCCCCTTATTGCTGATTGGCTACAAGTTTGTTTTGCTATTCAGCCCGAATCAGTTTTCTAAAGTGTTTTTGAAAAATCACATACCCTGCCTTTAATCTCCTTTTAAAGAAGACAATCAGCAGATTATTGCTGAAGAGAAACATTTAAAAAAAATAAGTGTAAAAAAGTTATAGAAGTTTAAGTTTACTGTAAAAAAAGTACTATAAGGTTTTTATTTTATTTAAAATAAATATTTTACCAAATATTTTGGAATCTAAAATTGCTATAAAATCAAAGCCATGTGTCTAAACAAGTTATATTCCAAATTTGAAGTTGACATCATAAAAACTGAGGTTCCTGATAATGTTTAGGCGTTATAGCAAAAATAGCCACAGGGTGACACCCAAACTTCATTGATTTTTTTTTTTTTGATGCAGTTCTTTCTGTCACAAATTTATAAATTTCTCTCTCATTATTGTTTTTATCACAAAATAAGCACCAAATATGGAACCTTGAGACTCAGACCTTTCCAACAATATACGTTTTGAAAAAGATTAGAAAATGTTTTGATGATAAAAAATTGTAGTAAATTTGGTAATATGACACTTGACACCATCTACACTCTTAAAAATAAAGGTGCTTCAAAAGGTTCTTTGAGCGATGCCATAGAAGAACCATTTTTGGTTCCACAAAGAACCATTCAGTCAAAGGTTCTTTAAAGAACCTTCTCTTTCTTACCTTTTTATAATCTGAAGAACCTTCTTTCGCCACAAAGAACCCTTTGTGAAACAGAAAGGTTCTTCAGATGTTAAAGGTCCTTTATGGAACCATTTAGACAAAAAGGTTCTTCTATGGCATCGTGAAGCACCTTTATTTTTAAGTGTTTATATGTGTACTAGGGGGAGGAGCCTGCTAAAAGGATTTAAAGTACCATTTAACGCTAACAGGACGCTGACAATTAAAAGGTTAAGATGGAGTAGCCTCACCTTCCGAAAGGCACACTGGTTTAAGGCTTGGTTTCCAGCCTGCCGATCCATTATGGAAGCGCGTGCAGATAATCTTGGCTGGCCCCTTTAAGCTATAACCATCCACACAAGAGAACCTGGCCACCGAGTTTTCAAAGAACACACCTCTGCTTGGAGTTCTGATTCCGTGCTCAGGAACACCAGGAACACCAGGGAACTGCTCCACTGAAAGTACACAGGGAAGAACCAAATCATGCATTTAAAGCAAAGGTTGCAAAGGTTGTAGTGTTTAATATCTTGGTATCTGTAACTTGGTAGTTCTTTGTTCCATGTCGAGACGTCCCATTTTGGTGACTGCATTAAACAGAATTTACAAGTGATTTTATAAACATAGGCAGTATATTAAATGCAAGCAAAATGTATACTTAAATGTTAACATTTGTAAAAATAAAATTTCAAAATATGAGTCAAATAACGTTCCATTGTAATTCAGCATAACAGATATTTATGTAGTTTCTGATCTGATTCTGATCTGTACTTAGAATAAGTGATTTTTTATTATAAAAGATTAAAAACTTCTTGACAAATGGGTAAAACCTAGTGGTTTGAAGGACAGTGCCTCTTAAAAAATGTTTTTTGTTTTTTTTTATGTTTGACAGTCCTTATTTTTGGCTGAGAACAAAATAAAATGAAACAGCAAAAAAATAAAAAAAATAAAGCTGTATTAAGCTTTAGTTTTGATGCTTGAAAACCCCTTTTCATCTTTAACCCAGTTGATACATATTTCTGAAGCATTTAAAAACCTACTTGTTCAAAATAATTATAAGGCCACCCATCATCCTCAATTTATTATTTATTATAATAAATAATAATATTATTATTATTATTTATTTTTAAGCATTTAATTAAAATGGTAAAAATACAGGAACAATGCGAACAAATGTGAAAAAAATACAGAACATATTTATTATTATTGTTATTATTATTATTATTAATGAACTTCTAAAGGTATAAAAAACAAAGTTACAACACATTGATTTTTTTTTTTTTTGATGCAGTTCTTTCTGTCACAAATTTATAAATTTCTCTCTCATTATTGTTTTTATCACAAAATAAGCACCAAATATGGAACCTTGAGACTCAGACCTTTCCAACAATATACGTTTTGAAAAAGATTAGAAAATGTTTTGATGATAAAAAATTGTAGTAAATTTGGTAATATGACACTTGACACCATCTACACTCTTAAAAATAAAGGTGCTTCAAAAGGTTCTTTGAGCGATGCCATAGAAGAACCATTTTTGGTTCCACAAAGAACCATTCAGTCAAAGGTTCTTTAAAGAACCTTCTCTTTCTTACCTTTTTATAATCTGAAGAACCTTCTTTCGCCACAAAGAACCCTTTGTGAAACAGAAAGGTTCTTCAGATGTTAAAGGTCCTTTATGGAACCATTTAGACAAAAAGGTTCTTCTATGGCATCGTGAAGCACCTTTATTTTTAAGTGTTTATATGTGTACTAGGGGGAGGAGCCTGCTAAAAGGATTTAAAGTACCATTTAACGCTAACAGGACGCTGACAATTAAAAGGTTAAGATGGAGTAGCCTCACCTTCCGAAAGGCACACTGGTTTAAGGCTTGGTTTCCAGCCTGCCGATCCATTATGGAAGCGCGTGCAGATAATCTTGGCTGGCCCCTTTAAGCTATAACCATCCACACAAGAGAACCTGGCCACCGAGTTTTCAAAGAACACACCTCTGCTTGGAGTTCTGATTCCGTGCTCAGGAACACCAGGATCCTTGCAGAACTGCTCCACTGAAAGTACACAGGGAAGAACCAAATCATGCATTTAAAGCAAAGGTTGTGCCAATATCAGTGTTTAATATCTTGGTATCTGTAACTTGGTAGTTCTTTGTTCCATGTCGAGACGTCCCATTTTGGTGACTGCATTAAACAGAATTTACAAGTGATTTTATAAACATAGGCAGTATATTAAATGCAAGCAAAATGTATACTTAAATGTTAACATTTGTAAAAATAAAATTTCAAAATATGAGTCAAATAACGTTCCATTGTAATTCAGCATAACAGATATTTATGTAGTTTCTGATCTGATTCTGATCTGTACTTAGAATAAGTGATTTTTTATTATAAAAGATTAAAAACTTCTTGACAAATGGGTAAAACCTAGTGGTTTGAAGGACAGTGCCTCTTAAAAAATGTTTTTTGTTTTTTTTTATGTTTGACAGTCCTTATTTTTGGCTGAGAACAAAATAAAATGAAACAGCAAAAAAATAAAAAAAATAAAGCTGTATTAAGCTTTAGTTTTGATGCTTGAAAACCCCTTTTCATCTTTAACCCAGTTGATACATATTTCTGAAGCATTTAAAAACCTACTTGTTCAAAATAATTATAAGGCCACCCATCATCCTCAATTTATTATTTATTATAATAAATAATAATATTATTATTATTATTTATTTTTAAGCATTTAATTAAAATGGTAAAAATACAGGAACAATGCGAACAAATGTGAAAAAAATACAGAACATATTTATTATTATTGTTATTATTATTATTATTAATGAACTTCTAAATGTATAAAAAACAAAGTTACAACACGCCCTGTCTGGTCATGGCGATTCTGCCATGATACCAGTTCAGTAACTTAACATGTATTATGATCACCAAATAATAATCAAGATCGACAATTTGTTCTTTCTTTCTTCTGATTGTTATCTTTTCTTTAAAAGGTTTTATTATATTTTTTTCTATTTTTACATACGGTCTTGCAACTACTATCACCTCAGGAGGGTGGTGAGCGCATGATAGTGATGTCACCCGGAGCTCATTTTTTGTTGGGTGAAAGTGTTACAACTCAGCCCGTGTTACAACACTCCCAGTAGTGTCCAACATCACACTCAATATGGCATTTTCATTATACGTCAAAACACTTTTCTGCTGAGATGTTGGTTTTACTCAATGTTACATAAATGTCACCTTTATAAAATGTTGTTATAGACTGGAGGTGTTTAGGGCCTATAGATGATGTCTGGAATTTTATGAGTGTGGTTCTTCCTTGTTTTGAATGTTCTGCTTAGTCATGACCAAAGGTTATTCTATATAGCCTAGCCTACAACATGCAGCTGTAAAGCAGCATCGTAATGTCATGGAGCAACTGTTATGGCATAACGGAACAGAACCTCTAATGAAGATGATGGGTCAGGTTCTTCAGCCAATTTCAGCGTGCAACCACAAAGGAATTAAGCCCCGCATATTCCACATATTCGTATAAATTATATAATTGCAGTTCTTATGCAGATATCTTACCTACTGTGTTAACCGGGAAGGCGGTGACCAGAAAAGGAGGGAGGAGGATAATCGAGAGAACAATCTGGCCGTAGACAGGATGTCCAAACGCAGATTTCTTGCCTTCTTTATCACCATGATGAAACATCTTTCACTGAATAAAATTCATCGGGTCACAATGCTCTGAAATGATGATGACAACGACAAAAAGCTAGGTAAAACGTGAAAATATTAAATCTATTGGGATTGCATCATGGATTTTCAGCCCCGCAGAATCTCCTCGCCGACGCGCAGAACATGATGACCAGTAAATCCCCATATCAGTTCCTAAATACCAAAATAGTCTTTTCGGGAACGCGTGTATCGCATATCCAGCACGCATTATTATGCATTATTCAAATGTCTTCGGCAGATCAGAATAGGGCTCGCGCAACATAACGATGTCTAAATGTAAGATGATCAAGATGATGATGAAATTGTTGCGTCATACGCGTCACTGGTCTACCTTTCCCCGTTGAAAACCATGGTCCACTGACGCTATGCTGCTGTTTTAAAAAGTGTATCGCATATCCAGCACGCATTATTATTCATTATTCAAATGTCTTCGGCAGATCAGAATAGGGCTCGCGCAACATAACGATGCTGTCTAAATGTAAGATGATCAAGATGATGATGAAATTGTTGCGTCATACGCGTCACTGGTCTACCTTTCCCCGTTGAAAACCATGGTCCACTGACGCTATGCTGCTGTTTTAAAAATAATGCACGCTGTTTTCTAGACACACACACACACACACACGCATGTTGTGTTTCCATGTTTTATGGGGACATTCCATAGGCGTAATGGTTTTAAACACTGAAGCCAAGGGTCACCTTCAGTGGCTGGGAAAATATTGATGTACTGGGTTTCAACATGTTCTGCACTTATCAAACACAACTGCAATCTTGCACAAGGATCACACACACACACACACACACACACACACATGATTTCTTCTTAAACCTACCCACTGATGCCGTACATTGAAAATCACTTCTGCCGGCGTGTCTCTCTCTCTTCCTTAGAAGATAGTCGAGCTGATCTTGACAATAAATGGAATAATAGCGTACTTCGGTTGTAGATCCGTTCTTCACTGGAAACTGGAAAGTATTAAAAGCAATATTATCCTGCCTGTGGTGCTGTATGTAGGCTATCTCGTGATGTGTAGATGAATTATTATACAGGTCAAAGTACTAATGTACTAAAGTATTATGAGTAACAGGGAAACAACGTTTTTAGACAGATAAGTAACTGCCAAAAGCAAGCACAACAACACAAAAGGTATATAATAATAATAATAAATAATATATGACAGAGTAACTGCCAAAAGCAGGCATAACAACACATAACTCTGACTTCCACATTTTCCTATCAAAATTTCAAATGTAAATATTTGTATGAAAATATACAACAATTGAAACAACAATTGAGAACGTTTAGTAACCGCCAAAAGCAAGCACAACAACACAAAAGGTATATAATAATAATAATAAATAATATGACAGAGTAACTGCCAAAAGCAGGCATAACAACACATAACTCTGACTTCCACATTTTCCTATCAAAATTTCAAATGTAAATATTTGTATGAAAATATACAACAATTGAAACAACAATTGAGAACGTTTTGTCCCTACACAATGGAGCAGTAAACATTAAAAGTTGCAGTGAGTTTGTCCACCAGCTGCTTAAAGTACAGTAGCCTATACAGTGCATCTCATCCTCATGGACTGAACCAGATTTGCCACTTCTTGCTGTAAGACAGGGATCCTCAAATCTGGACTACGAGATCCACTTTCCTGCAGAGTTTAACTCTAATCCCTGTAGCACAGTCTGAGGCCTCTTACATTACAGATATTGCAGTTTTGTTGCTCTGGCCACATCTGCAGGCCTCCCTGCAGCAGAAATATGGCATGTTCATGAAGTTAATCAGAAACCCTGGGCATCTCTTCTGGTGTTTTCAGAGGCAGTAGAAAGGTCTCTTTAATGTTCTAAGTTATTATATCTGTCTGCGACTTGCCGCCTAAGCGTCTTAAGGACTGTTCCACAGGTGCATGTGCATGGTTGACTGAACAAAAGAGAAAAACATATTTTAAACTCTTTCCAATAAAAATACGTAAAGCTTATTTGGATTTTACAAAATGAACTTCAAAATGCAATATGCTGAAAAGGGGAAGTTTCTTTTTTTAATTATTTTTACACAATACTATAACATACTATAACAATATAAAACAGCTGTTAGCAAAGATTTTTAACATGTCAAAGCTGTTTTTATCTCATCCATTCACGTATATTGTCTGTAAAATTCAATAAATAGTTACTTGGTAATGTACTCCAGAACAAATTAGTTAAACAAAGCTACACCACTGAGTATATGCAGTTATTCAGTTGGAAAAATATTGTCAGATATCAAGGAATTAAACCTAAAGAAAAAAATAGGAAGGATAACAGAACGAAAGGAGGAGGAAGAAATTTAGGCTGAAGATTTGCTTGTGTGTGTGTTTTTTTTTTTTGCACAAAAAAAAAAAAAAAAACCCCCATATTTTGATTTTTTTTTTTTTTTTCAGTTTTCAATTTGAACATAACATTTCAGTTTTAGCTATAGAGACAAATTAAGACATTTACAGTCATTCCAACAAGTTAAGTTAACTTTATTAAATCCACAATGGGCAATTAAAGTAGGGTAGTAGCATCATATAACAAACTCAATACAAACATAATCACACAGACAATACAAAAAGATAAATAAGTAAAAACACAGCCCAGCATGCTTCATAATAAATGCCGTATATAAACAATAAAATAAAAAAAAAAACACACCTTACTAAAAAAAAAAGTGTAATTCTTCATAGAATGTAGGCTATACAGTCACAAACATATTGATGTACACACAGAGACATTACCACCAGCTATTTAAATAACTTATGTAGCAGTTATTATTTACTTAGATACACTTTCTTGAAACTCTTCTTACTCTGGTGGATTGCATTCATGTACAGTTGCGTTACGACCGCGCAAATAATGCACAAGTACTAATAGAGCAAAAACAGCCACTACTAGGAATATTATCAGCCCAGCATACTCTCCTGGGGTCGACAGTGCCCCTCTTGACGGTGTTGTGAATACTTGACCATTATATAGAATAGGAGCAAGAGTGCATTCAGTTCCATTAACGAGGATGAACGGCTCGTAGCAAGCACATCTATAAGTTCCTATCGTATTTAGGCACAAGTGTGCGCAGCCGTGATTTGATTCACATTCATCAATATCTTCGCAGGTTTGGTCGTTTCTAACAAAACCAGGCGGGCACCAACACGCCGTTTGAGAGGGGGTCCCTCTCAAACATAACGCTTCACAAACTCTCGTTGCGCAATAGAAATCACAGCGGCGTGGATCTCGTGCATTTGGACGGAATCGTTCCATACACGAACACCTATATCCGGGTTCCAAAGGAGTACATTTATGTTCACAGGGTGCAAACATACACTGCGCATTATCCAGAACGACCGCATTTCCTTTGCAAAGATCCCCTTGAGAGTCCTCGCACAAAAATCCATCCAGCTTGTCCGTGCATGGTCTCGGCGTCCGCATTCCGTCGCTGGAGACAGACACGCAGAGTGGGACGCACGACGTTTCTTCGGTCTCCAAGTTGATGAATTCCGTGGTCCGTTCGCCTTCGCCTAACGTGCTCGTATTTCTTAAACACTTGTCGCTTGGGAGATGGAGTCCGGTCCAAAAGTGTCCGATCAGGTTATTAAGAAGGAGATAGCCGACAACTTCATCTGATGCATTCGACTGGATAAATAACTGACCACCCCGTTCTCTGCAATTCTGTTGAGCCGTTTGAAAGTCCACTGGCATTTGGTAAATGTTTGCACAGTGTTTTAGATTTCTTGAACAAGCACAGCTATATACCGTTCCAGCGCACGACGAAATTATCACGATGAACAAAATCGTATGGTTATGATAATCCATCCTATTTTGATTTCAAGGGGTAGCTACAGCAACTTAAGCTGCATGAGGATGTGTTCAAAGCTTTAAATATTTCTACCTTTTGAAACCCCATTCCGGAGATAAAGGTAAACATAGAAAGGAAACCCCGCCTGAGGGAGCCAAGAAATACCCCAGAGTGACTGGTCGCAGTTTGTTTTGATAAATGCAATGCACGCACTGCCCGCTCTCTGTAATGCATGATCTTGACGAAAATGACTCGTGAATAGTAGCTATTTCAAATGGTTGTGGTCCCAAGAGTTTAACGTTCACTGTTAATCATTCATTCTTTCTCCACTCATTCACTCAAGCACATTAAACGCTTATGCAATTCCTTTGCTGAACGAGCAGCCACGACCCAGTGAGTTTAGTTTCAACCCTAATTAAACACATCAGAACCAGCTAATCAAGGTTTTTATGATTAGTTGATTATTAGGTTACATGCAGGTGGGTTTGATTAGGGTTAAAAACTCTGCTTCAATAAATCTTTAGATCGACACAAACTTCAATGAAGCTTTATTTATTCTACCAAAATGTACAGAGGTTTTTTTTTTTTTTACAACAATTGTAGCATACATCGTGAATCAAAAAAAGAAAAAAACAAACTTAAATATAAGATTACGTTTAGTGAAGTTTGTGAACAGGTCTACAGCTGTGTCATTTCATTTAAAGGGGGAGAGTGGGCTATATTGTCACAATTTACTCCAATGCATAGGCATATATCTTAGTAAAGGTTCATAAAAAAAAAAAAAGTTTATTTCTATGTACCTTGCATTCTACAGACTGTAACATTCCACCATTATTCCATTACCAGAAAGAAATACAAAGTTTACTATACAAACGTTGCCCTTTTCTGACAATATGTGACATGGGCCCATCTTGACATTATCAGCAAAATAATTAAGAAACAAAGCAATTAATTTAACAGCAAACAGGTACAAGACAGAAATGGTAAATGGTAAAAACCGACAACATAAACACATATAGCCTACAACTTCTATTAAACTTAATATCCAAGTGTGGTTTTATTATTTTCACTAATTTGTCCAACATTTACAGAAAAAAAGACGTGTAGGCAACGGGAAAACACAGCATTAGAGTTAATGAACATTTGAATTTGATGCTGACAGAAAATGAGCATTCATATCTGGGCTTCATTTAATCATTCAGTTGACTGTTGCATTTTTTTTTTCTGCTCTTTGTCCAATCCAGATGAAACCCAGCAGTAGTTGTCAGCAGTGGCATTTTTTAAAGCGGCTTTACTTGACCGTTTCCATCGGTAGACGACAAAGACTGACATTACCACAATGATCACAGTCAATGGGATAACCGAACCTAAGACACACACCAAAATCCAAGAACTTCCGAGAAAACTTTCTTTGCGTTTACTAGAGTCCGTTTTTGCGTTTGTAAGTGGAGGGGGGTAGACTGTTGTCGGTCCAAAAGTGACAGGTAACTGATTCAGTTTAGTGATGAATGCTTCTCTATGATCTGAAGATGGAGAGCTTTGTGGTTTATCTGTGGGATCCGGGACGCAGCTGATGCCATTTTTAGCCACAATGAAGTTTTCCCTACAGGAACATTTAAAACTGCCCAAGGTATTGAAGCAGATGTCTTCACACGGTCTACTGATACATTCATCGATATCTACACATATCCCGCTATCGTTTAATGATGAACTGTAACCCGCGTGGCAGTAACAAGAGAATGAACCCTGTGAATTGAGACAGCCCTGTTGACATCTGAGTTCGGTGCATTCGTCCACGTCTTCACATTTGCCTGCGACAAGCCTGAAGCCGGGATTACACTCACAAAAATAGCTTCCCGGCGTGTTGTGACACCTGTGTTCACTGCAGGTACGTTGCTGACATTCATCGATATCAACGCAACTGACGCTGTCTTCAGCCAAATGAAATCCCTCCGCGCATGCGCATGAAAAGCCAGTGGCAGTCGGTATACACTTTGATTCGCAAGGTGAGTTTTCGCAGTTATTTCTGAGAGCACAACTCACTTTATCATCCATCAGGTAATAACCTTCATGACATTCGCAACTAATACCTGCTCCTGCAGTCTCAAAACATAGGTGATCACAGCCTCCGTTTTTGCAGCGTTTATTTCGTGCGCAAAGACTCTCTAAATTTGTCCAGCCAAAAAGACCGTTATTGTTGTCACAAACTGTGACAAAAGATTCTGCATCTTCCGACCCGCCGCACTGTATTTCAGCCAATGTCCCATGTGGTAACATCGCTAACCTTTCATTTGGATTTAGCGGTGTAAATAAGAATGGGACTTTGTATTTGACATCACCGTGTTTCTCCAACACTATTGGTTTGCACATGCCTTTGAAGAGAAATGTACACATATAAAATGCGCCGTCTCTACATGAGCCATCTGACCACTTGAGACCATCTGCCAGTGAAATCGACACACACCTTTTTTCCGTGCATGTGCTCAAAGGTTTCTTTTTCCAGTTGGAATATTTGGAATCTCTCGGCTCTGAAGTCCATCTGAAGCCGTGTAACTCCTCAGTGAAATCGGTGCAGTGTCTTTTCTGCAACACAAGTCCGATCCAAAGTGTAGAGTTAAGGATGTTGAATTTCTCTGCTGCTAAAAGAGCTGATTTGATGCTCTGAAGTTCATTTTCATTTCTCATAGTAACCAATTTGCCACCATTATTGATACAGTCTTCTGAAGCTTTTTCAAAACGTTTTTCCTCCGAATGCAACGTAAGGCAAGCCTCAGCTGTGCACGTTGTGCTCACTCGATCGGTCCCGCCAGCGACAAAACAGGACAACATCAGAAACAGTACGCGCATCATCCCGTCAGTATCATTAATGATAAAATACTACTCGCTTTGAGGAGAAAATATTCAGTTCATCTCAGAGAATGGAGAAGAAATTGTTCGTAGGCCTTTCAAGTATCAGAACAGGACTCAAACTGATGCATCCTGTTTAGTGAATAACTTCCAAAGGAAATCATTTTTAAGCAGCAGGCTTCATTTGTCTCTTCTCAGAGCGACATCCTGCCGCCAACAAAAAACAACTACCCAGGCTGCTTATTGTTTTGACTACTTCCCCAGATGTTTCAGCCTATGGCTGCTCACGACGTGACATCACTCACCAGTACAGTTTTAGATGTACACTGAGCATCTGATTTAGGATAATAAGAAGTATATTTTATAGAGCAGACTGATACTTTTAGTAGTTCAGCTTAAGCTACTCAAGTTTCACAATGCTAAGGTTTATGATGAAGAATCATATTCACACCATATTAACCATGAGAGTTGACCTACTGTATAATATAGACTACAGAGATACATTATTAAAAGGTTGTATAAGTGTCCAGTCTAACCTACTAGAGAGCTGGCAAGTATCAATCTTTAACAAAGAAATATTGATGGTCTTTTGTTAATAGCATTCTAAATAGATTAAACAATAATAAGGATAATTTTGAATCTGACAAAACCAGGAGAGATGAAACATGAAAGAAAAGCATGTATTTGAATGAATTATGATTCACAAATTAAAGTTATGACATAGAGGGAACAATTGCTGTGAATAATGTTTTAATGATATTGTTAATCTATTTCTATTGCATACAGTATATTTTGTGATGAATTAATTTATCACTCTAAAAAATGCTGGGTTGTTTCAACCCAATTTTGGGTCAAATATGGACTAACCCAACTGTTGGGTTAAATTTTGGTTACATTTTTTAATTAACTTTTTAACCCAACAGTTGGGTTAGTCCATATTTGACCCAAAATTGGGTTGAAACAACCCAGCATTTTTTAGAGTGTACTGATCTCATTTAACAATATGTATACCAAAGACATTAAAGAAACATCTAGAAATGAAACTAATATGAAACAAAATGACTTGTGAAATACCATAAATGTAAAAGGATAACATACAAAAATATGAACTAAATGTTTGAAACCAACATATAAAACCATTGTTACACTCTAAAAAATGCTGGGTTAAATACAACCTAGTGCTGGGTTAAATAGGGACAAACCCAGCAGTAACCCAACCGCTGGGTCAAAACAACCCAATTGCTGGGTTTGTCCCTATTTTACCCAGCACTGGGTTGTATTTAACCCAGCATTTTTTTGAGTGTAGTATTTACAGCCCTAGTGACAAGTAGCCCCAAACAGAGACTGAAGACAGACTACTTGGTCACAAAAGTATGTAAGTTAGAACATGTCTTGCCATTGTGTCTGTTGCCTGCCTGTTTCTGATAAATCTAGCTAAGTATCACATCCTGTGTTTGTGTTGAGCAGGACAGCGCCTGTGTTTGAATTTGAATGGCAGGAAATGACCTAAGATGACACCCTTCCGGTGGGCCCTTTAGACCCAGTTTCAGTGCGATAGAAGTCTCTTATTTTTTCTTAGTCACTGGGAATTGTGTTCTTTCCTAACATTGTCTTTACTGTTGAATATGTTGAATATAAACATATACTGTGATGACAGATAAGGTATAGGCCTATATATACAGTGGGGAAAAAAAGTATTTAGTCAGCCACCAATTCTGCAAGTTCTCCCACTTAAAAAGATGAGAGAGGCCTGTAATTTTCATCATAGGTATACCTCAACTATGAGAGACAAAATGAGAAAAAAAAATCCAGAAAATCACATTGTAGGATTTTTAAAGAATTAATTGGTAAATTCCTCGGTAAAATAAGTATTTGGTCACCTACAAACAAGCAAGATTTCTGGCTCTCACAGACCTGTAACTTCTTCTTTAAGAGGCTCCTCTGTCCTCCACTCGTTACCTGTATTAATGGAATCTGTTTGAACTCGTTATCAGTATAAAAGACACCTGTCCATTACTGCCAGACCTGTTGAATCAAGGAATCACTTGAATAGAAGCTGTCTGACAAAGTGAAGCACGTGTAAAGAGCAAAACATCATGCCGCAGAAATTCAAGAACAGATGAGAAACAAAATAGTTGACATGTATCAGTCTGGAAAGGGTTATAAAGCCATTTCTAAAACTTTGGGACTCCAGCAAACCACAATCAGAGCCATTATTCACAAATGGAGAAAACTTGGAACAGTGGTGAACCTTCCCAGGAGTGCTGGGGCCTACCAAAATTACTCCAAGAGCGCAACGGCGACTCATCCAGGAGGTCATAAAATAACCCAGAACAACATCTAAAGAACTGCAGGCCTCACTTGAATCAATTAAGGTCTGTGTTCATGATTCAACAATAAGTAAGAGACTGGGCAAAAACAGCATCCATGGGAGAGTTCCAAGGCAAAAGCCACTGCTGACCACTTTTGGGCAAAAATTCTGTGGACTGATGCGACAAAAGTTTAACTTTTTGTAAGGTGTGTGTCCCGTTACATTTGGCGTAAAACCAACACATAAAAAGAACATCATACCAACAGTCAAACATGGTGGTGGTAGTGTCTGTGATGGTCTGGGGCTGCTTTGCAGCTTCAGCACCTGGACGACTTGTCATAATTGATGGAACCATGAATTCTGCACTCTATCAGAAAATCCTGAAGGAGAATGTCCGGCCATCACTTTGTGACCTCAAGCTCAAGCGCACTTGGGTTATGCAGCAGGACAATGATCCCAAACACACCAGCAAGTCCACCTCTGAATGGCTCAAGAAAAACAAAATTAAGGTTTTGGAGTGGCCAAGACAAAGTCCGGGCTTAAATCCGATTGAGATGCTGTGGCATGACCGTAAACAGTCCATTCATGCTCGAAAACCCTCCAATGTCCAATGTGGCAAACAATTCTGCAAAGAAGAGTGGGCCAAAATTCCTCCACAGCGACGTGAAAGACTCGTTACTCGTTGTCGCAAATGCTTGATTGCAGTTGTTGCTGCAAAGGGTGGCAATTACTTTTTCACATAGGACCAGGCAGGTTTGTACAGCTTTTTTTCCCTTAATAGATGAAATCATTATTTTAAAACTGCATTTTGTATTTAGTCTGGTTATTTTTGTGTAATATTAAAATTTGTTTGATGATCTTAATCTTTTAAGTGTGACAAATAAACAAAAAAAACAGGAAGGGGGCAAAAACCTTTTCACAGCACTGTGTATATAATATATATATATATATATATGGATGTGGATGCTCTTAGTGAGTCATGTCAGTGAGGCTCATGCCCATAATCATAATTAGTACTCAATTAGGGTTAGTACGCAGATTAACCATAGTCTCTCCCCAAATCTCTCTCTCTTTTAAAACAGAAAACTTCCATAGACAAAGAAACATCTGCTTTTGTCCCATGAGCTCTGATTCTAGTTTTGTAAATATTTTCCTTCCTCTTTGGTGTTTATTTATTTCTTAGGGATCCATATAACCTCTTTAAATTTATTGCACAAATATGTATCACAGACTCTTCATTTTGGTTGTAATAAAATAACTATCCAAAAACTCTTATAACAATACATGGTGTAGCAAATATAAGTGAGCATAAATAGGCAATTACATTCAAACTGTATTGTTGAAGTTCTGTAACACTTTATAATGGGAACTATATTCAGTAACTTTCATTCCAAAAAGGAAAAAAAATCTAGATATTACATAAATGTTAAAAATATTACAAGTTCACATTACAGTATACTGTCATAAAGATATGACGATTACAGATGATATGATGGGATTTAATCTCAATAATTTAGTGTCATTGACCTCTGGTGGAGAACTGGTGACATGACGCTTGTGTATATCAGTTTATATAAATCATTCCAACACGTTCATTCTGTAAATAGCAATGGAAAACAGCGCGCAGCAATTTTTCTTAGGAATACATAAGGAATCTTTTAATATTTGTTGATAATTTTAACATTTAAAAAAGAGTACTGTTTGTACTGCATATAAGCTAGTTTTATCAGTGCATAAATTTAAATGACCCGATCTATTTTCTAGTTACACTCGGTAAATGATTCTGAAATTATTCATGTTTTATGACTTATTTTATTTGATTGTACTTAGTTGGCTTGCCATCAGAACTGTGCAGTGCTAAGAAAATAGACTTTTAT
>NW_015552552.1:1709476-1725329 GCF_001515605.1 Sinocyclocheilus anshuiensis
TGACCAAAAAGAACACAAAGGCTCGTCTCTCATTTGCCAAAAAATATCTTGATTAGCCCCAAGATTTTTGGGCAAATATTCTGTGGACTGATGAGACAAAAGTTGAACTTTTTGGAAGGTGTGTGTCCCGTTACATATGGCATAAAACCAACACAGCATTTCATAAAAGAACATCATTCCAACAGTCAAACATGATGGTGATCGTGTGATGGTCTGGGGCTGCTTTGCAGATTCAGGACCTGGACGACTTGCCATAATTGATGGAACCATGAATTCTGCACTCTATCAGAAAATCCTGAAGGAGAATGTCCGGCCATCACTTTGTGACCTCAAGCTCAAGCGCACTTGGGTTATGCAGCAGGACAATGATCCCAAACACACCAGCAAGTCCACCTCTGAATGGCTCAAGAAAAACAAAATTAAGGTTTTGGAGTGGCCAAATCAAAGTGCGGACTTAAATCCGATTGAGATGCTGTGACATGACCTTAAACAGTCCATTCATGCTCGAAAACCCTCCAATGTGGCTGAATTAAAACAATTCTGCAAAGAAGAGTGGGCCAAAATTCCTCCACAGCGACGTGAAAGACTCGTTGCCAGTTATCGCAAATGCTTGATTGCAGTTGTTGCTGCAAAGGGTGGCAATTACTTTTTCACATAGGACCAGGCAGGTTTGTACAGCTTTTTTTCCCTTAATAGATGAAATCATTATTTTAAAACTGCATTTTGTATTTAGTCTGGTTATTTTTGTGTAATATTAAAATTTGTTTGATGATCTTAATCTTTTAAGTGTGACAAATAAACAAAAAAAACAGGAAGGGGGCAAAAACCTTTTCACAGCACTGTGTATATAATATATATATATATATATATGGATGTGGATGCTCTTAGTGAGTCATGTCAGTGAGGCTCATGCCCATAATCATAATTAGTACTCAATTAGGGTTAGTACGCAGATTAACCATAGTCTCTCCCCAAATCTCTCTCTCTTTTAAAACAGAAAACTTCCATAGACAAAGAAACATCTGCTTTTGTCCCATGAGCTCTGATTCTAGTTTTGTAAATATTTTCCTTCCTCTTTGGTGTTTATTTATTTCTTAGGGATCCATATAACCTCTTTAAATTTATTGCACAAATATGTATCACAGACTCTTCATTTTGGTTGTAATAAAATAACTATCCAAAAACTCTTATAACAATACATGGTGTAGCAAATATAAGTGAGCATAAATAGGCAATTACATTCAAACTGTATTGTTGAAGTTCTGTAACACTTTATAATGGGAACTATATTCAGTAACTTTCATTCCAAAAAGGAAAAAAAATCTAGATATTACATAAATGTTAAAAATATTACAAGTTCACATTACAGTATACTGTCATAAAGATATGACGATTACAGATGATATGATGGGATTTAATCTCAATAATTTAGTGTCATTGACCTCTGGTGGAGAACTGGTGACATGACGCTTGTGTATATCAGTTTATATAAATCATTCCAACACGTTCATTCTGTAAATAGCAATGGAAAACAGCGCGCAGCAATTTTTCTTAGGAATACATAAGGAATCTTTTAATATTTGTTGATAATTTTAACATTTAAAAAAGAGTACTGTTTGTACTGCATATAAGCTAGTTTTATCAGTGCATAAATTTAAATGACCCGATCTATTTTCTAGTTACACTCGGTAAATGATTCTGAAATTATTCATGTTTTATGACTTATTTTATTTGATTGTACTTAGTTGGCTTGCCATCAGAACTGTGCAGTGCTAAGAAAATAGACTTTTATTCTTGAATATTATGTACAACGACTTTTAAACGGTTTGACACTATTGTTAATTAAAAATAAATAAATAAAAGTATGTGCTGCAATGCAACTAATAAACTTGCTTTGGGACTACTTTTACTGTTTTACAATGATTAAAAATTCTTATTCTTATAAGCTGCTTATTGTTTTGACTACTTCCCCAGATGTTTCAGCCTATGGCTGCTCACGACGTGACACCATACACCAGTACAGTTTTAGATGTACACTGAGCATCTTGGCTTGCCATCAGAACTGTGCAGTGCTAAGAAAATAGACTTTTATCCTTGAATATTATGTACGACTTTTAAATGGTTTGACACTATTGTTAATTAAAAATAAATAAATAAAAGTATGTGCTGCAATGCAACTAATAAACTTGCTTTGGGACTACTTTTACTGTTTTACAATGATTAAAAATTCTTATTCTTATAAGCTGCTTATTGTTTTGACTACTTCCCCAGATGTTTCAGCCTATGGCTGCTCACGACGTGACACCATACACCAGTACAGTTTTAGATGTACACTGAGCATCTGATTTAGGATAATAAGACATATATTTTATAGAGCAGACTGATACTTTTAGTAGTTCAGCTTAAGATACTCGAGTTTCACAATGCTAAGGTTTATGATGAAGAATCATATTCACACCATATTAACCATGAGAGTTGACCTACTGTATAATATAGACTACAGAGATACATTAAAAGGTCGTATAAGTGCCCACTGTAAAAAATGTTCACCCCTTTCAACTTAAAAACGTAAGTTTTGTGGCTGCCTTAAAATGGCAGCACAGCACAGCGGCCACCGTATCAGAAATACAAAGCTTGAAAGGTAAACACAGTTTGGAAAACAATGACAGAACATAACTAATTCCGCTCTATTCCGCTAAAATGAACAATAATCTCCCAAAAATTATGTTCCACAAGCATTCACTCACCTCATCCACGTTGAATATGCTTCTTCGCGCCGCCAGCCCAACGGACAGCTTCCTCAAGTTCATGAGTTGTTCGTCTGAAATTCCTCCGCGGTTTAGTTAGTTCGCTGTATAGTCCGCCCGTGTCTCCTTGTTTGATGTTGCACTGCGATGTCTCATGTTTCAAACATGAGTCTAATGTCTAGATTTGCAGAATATTTTTTTTTTCTTGGAAAGGACTCTGATATTAAATTAATGTACAAATTGTATGCATGAATCCATGTTCAGAGATTTGGCCGGTTAGTGCCAATAAACTACAACTTAAAATGTTAAGTTCACTGAACTAAATTGGGCTCCTTGAATTTCAGTAAAATTAAACTGAGTTTAAAAATCAAGTTGAATCTAGTATAACTTTTTAAAAAAAGTTGAAATTGCTTAAATAATATTTATAAGTTAAAGTAACTTAAAAACATAAGTTGTCATGGCTTTTTCATCATATCATTTTTTACAGTGCAGTTTAACCTATTAAAGAGCTGGCAAGTATCAATCTTTAACAAAGAAATATTGATGCTCTTGTGTTAGTAGCATTCTAAATAAAGATGAAACAATAATAAGGAAAATTAATTTCATTGTTCGTTTCCGGTCGGAGCTGTATCCCTTCTAGCCACAACCTTCACTCTCTGACAGCAGGTGGCGCTATAGTCAGTTCCCTTCAGAAGTACATTTATATAAACCCCACCCCCAATTCAATGTTTAGAATTTTATTCCAATATTTAGAGAATCGCAAACAGTGAGCTTGCTCTGTCTGCTACAGTATTTTCTCTGCTGACTTGTCTGCTCTTGAAGCCCATCTTTATCGTGTCCCATCTCTGGCCTCTGTTAATGCCGTTTACAGACTTCCTAATATTTCCACAGGGTTGAAGCACTGATCTATTAAATGACATAAAAGTACTGTGAGAGTGATTCGAAAGCATAAGGAGCCATCTGTTCTTTAATCACTCTCAAGGTACTTTGATGTTATAAACCAGGGATGGGAATCTTCGGTCCTGGAGGGCCACTGACTCTAATCAAACACACGTGAACAAGCTAATCAATGTCTTAGGCCACATACACACTGCAGATAAATTCAGTTGTCAGTTCACCTTTTACTCTTTCATCGCATTCTGTACACACATGATTCACTAAATTATGAGTGTGACAACCGCATTCGATAACCGCATTAACTCCCGAAAAAAACCCCGCATTTATAGAAATTCTATGCAGTGTGTATGGAACCGAACTGAACAACTAGTTGTTAATGACGTATTTGAACATGCATCAGAAATGTGTCTTCATCTGTATGTGAGATGCAAGAAAATAACAGTGAAAGAAGTCTTAATCTTAGCACATTTTGACACAGGACTAGTTGCGCTCATGAGCCCTGTGGTAGTGCCAGTGTTGCCAGATCTTCATAGAAGAAAAACAACAAACAAGGACAAGTACAAAAAACACTAAAACACCCAAATGCTTTTTTTTTTTTTTTTCCGCAACAGACCACTTTATTAACTCCATAAAGTGCCTATCTTTATGAGCTAAGACCAAACAACATGCCTAAAAGCACTTATAAATATAAGGACATGGAAAGAGAGCGCTCTCTAAAGATAAATTAGACTCTGCATAAACAAAACGCAGTACGTCTATCAGTGGGTAGTTTAGTTCAAATCGACTGACAAAAAGAGCTTTTAGCCAAAAAATGGCAGATACCAAATCATAGATATAAGTAAGATATAAGATGCCCTATCAGCGGCTGTTTCTATGGGCCGCTATACGTAAGCCGTCCGCCATATTGGAAAGTCCGTGAACACTCGAGAGCAAGTTGACGGTGCATCTGCACTGCAACTGTAGGTATATATTAATACCTTTATTTAACCAGGAAAAGACTCACTGAGATTAAAATCTCTTTTCCAGGAGTGTCCTGGCCAAGATAGGCAGCCGAGTTTGCATATACAAATAAACAACATAGTTACAACATACATTACAAAACCAACATATAACCGGTTAAAAACAATTACACACCATTAAGTTGCTCTCTAGATTACATACCTTTTGGAGAAGATTCCAATCTGTGGCGGCAGCATATTTAAAAGAGGTTTTACCAAGCTCAGTTCTGACAAAGGGCACACAGAGATTGTAATTTGACTGAGAACGTAATGAATGATTTCCAAATAAAGTCCTTTGTATAAAACAACAGAGATAATTTGGCAAATGACCCAAAATTGCCTTATATATCAACAAATGCCAATGCATTTTTCTCCGAATTCTCAAGGAAGGCCATGCAACTCTCATATAATTCACAATGATGAGTTAAAAATGTACAATCAGTTAAAAATCTCAGAGCACCATGGTACAAAGCATCCAAGGAAGAAAGAAGGTAAGAAGGGGCATGCTGGTAAACCACATCCCCATATTCAAGAATCGGTAGAAATGTAGCGGACACTAGTTTTTTCCTCACCTTAAATGGGAAACATGTCTTATTTCTAAAGTAAAACCCTAACTTCTTCTTTAATTTTTTACTCAGATAAATGGGAAACATGACTTATTTCTAAAGTAAAACCCTAACTTCTTCTTACATTTTTTACTCAGATACTTAATATGTGAACCAAAACCAACTTCAAAGCACGAAACCTGTTTTGGATAATATCAAAAACAGACTGTAATGCAGCCACAGATTGTTGCTTAGAGGGAGCTGAACAGTATACAATAGTATCATCTGCGTAAAAATGGAACTTCTAATTTATTGAGATGCACCTGTATGTCCTTTACGGAAACCAGACTGATTACTAGACAATATGTTATGACCATTTAAATACTGTGTCAGCTGTTTACTAACTAGATTTTCCAAAAGTTTTGAGAGAATACAGAGCTTAGACATGGGTCTATAATTATCCATTGAAGAAAGATCACCCCCTTTTGACAGAGGAACAACAAATGCTGATTTCCAGATCTTAGGACTTGTATTAGTTATTAATGAGAGATTAAAAATATATGTCAACAGAGGAGAAATAAAATCAGCCGCTAGTTTTAAAAACAGCGGCACAATATGATCAGGACCTGCCGATTTATTCACATATAATTCTTTTAAAGCAGAACAAACATCAGAGAGAGAATTTTGTTGGAAAACAAACTCTCTTGTCCATAAATTACGTTCAGCTTCAAGAAATTCTAAATCAGAAATCATATCATTACTTATTGGAAATAAAGACCCTGATGCAATAAAGTGACTGTTAAAACTATTAAGCATTTGCTTTTTATCTGTAATTTTAGTAGAGTCTGTCAATATACAAGGGGGAAGCTCTGTAAATGTTTTGTTACCGGTTAGGACTTTAATATTCTTCCACAGCTTCCTAGGATTTGTCAGATTTTCTGTAGTTTTATCAAGAAAGTAATCGGATTTAGACTTTCTAATCGCTACTGTACACTTGTTGCGAAGCTGCCTAAAATGTAGCCAGTCAGAATTTAAATGTGTTTGTCTGGCCTTAGCCCATGCTGCATCACACTCTTGGATAAGATCATATAGGGCAGTTGAAAACCAAGGATTGTCCCGGTGTTTAACTCTATGTTTTCTCAAAGGTGCGTGCTTATTAATAATTGGCATAAAACTATTATAAAAATAGTCCCAAGCACAATCCACATCTGGAATTAAAGTAGTTTTATCCCAATCAATTTGAGCAAGATCATATAAAAAAGATTGCTCATTAAAATATTTCATAAAACGCCTAGTTATAATTCTCGGATTCTGCTTTAATGAAAGATTAAAAAGATATGTCAATGAAGGAGAAATAAAATCAGCTGCTAGTTTTAAAAACAGCGGAGCAATATGATCAGGACCTGACGATTTATTCACATTTAATTCTTTTAAAGCAGAACAAACATCAGAGAGAGAAATTTGTTGGAAAACAAACTCTCTTGTCCATAAGTTATGTTCAGCTTCAAGAAATTCTAAATCAGAAGTCATATCATTACTTATTGGAAATAAAGACCCTGATACAATAAAGTGACTGTTAAAACTATTAAGCATTTGCTTTTTATCTGTAATTTTAGTAGAGTCTGTCAATATACAAGGGGGAAGCTCTGTAAATGTTTTGTTACCGGTTAGGACTTTAATATTCTTCCACAGCTTCCTAGGATTTGTCAGATTTTCTGTAGTTTTATCAAGAAAGTAATCGGATTTAGACTTTCTAATCGCTACTGTACACTTGTTGCGAAGCTGCCTAAAATGTAGCCAGTCAGAATTTAAATGTGTTTGTCTGGCCTTAGCCCATGCTGCATCACACTCTTGGATAAGATCATATAGGGCAGTTGAAAACCAAGGATTGTCCCAGTGTTTAACTCTTATGTTTTCTCAAAGGTGCATGCTTATTAATAATTGGCATAAAACTATTATAAAAATAGTCCCAAGCACAATCCACATCTGGAATTAAAGTGATTTTATCCCAATCAATTTGAACGAGATCATATAAGAAAGCTTGCTCATTAAAATATTTCATAAAACGCCTAGTTATAATTCTCGGATTCTGCTCGGGTAGCTTCGTATCTCTGGCTACTGCCACAACACAGTGGTCACTGATATCGTTTGCGAATACAGAAACTGAAGAATATTTATGCGGAGCGTTTGTAAAGACAAGATCTATTTAATGTCGATTTTTCTTGGAATTTCAAATTAGGCCTAGTGGGTGTATCTACCAATTGAAAAAGATTACGACTATCACAAAACAATTTAAAATGATCAGATATTGAGTGTGTCCAATTCAAATTAAAATCACCCATTAAAATCAGTTCCTTGTAATTCAAAGAGGCCAATTCAAATATATGAATATTTGTATCTTCAGTAGACTTCAGAAGATGCTTTTGCTAAACTAACACAATACAACAAGACGAAGCCATTAGCTAACAAGTCATTTAAAAGGTACTTTAATTTAAAAACCTGTAATATTGAGTTGATACATATTAAAAACACAAATCAACACATTCTTTCATGTGAAAGGTTATCCCGTTTCTTCAGGAATTAAAATGTAGGCGATTTTACAACCAGATGCTGCACAATGTTGTTGCATTTTGATACTCATTGACTGTTATTGTGAATGACGACATAGACCGTTCCAAGATGGCGAACACGTCAACGTATCTGGAGCGGTCAAATGTGGAATTTATACATATCTATGTACCAAATGGCTAAATTCTTATTCACTCCCACAAGACGCCAAAATGTTGCTATGGTTACATGGAACGATAATTTACAGGATTCACTCCCGCATTTAAATGCGGTTGTCACTCCTGAAACTTGCAGTGTGTATGTGGCCCATGATCACTAGAAACAAAGCCACTGGAAGGCAAGCCTGCATCCGTTAGCCAAAAAAGCTTAACGGCTAATGCTAACGCTAACGAAGGAGACCAGAGGCTGTTTTGTTTGCATGGATGTCAATGGACGAGAGGCTTCACTATGTTGAACAAACAGCTTTTGTGAGGAAACATTTGATCATTTAATGAATCGACAGCCTATTGGCTAAACTTCAAGATGTTTTACACTAAACAATAGTTTCGGATTTAACTACTGTTAGAGTTTACACCAACAAAAAATATGCCGTTTTTTTCCAATATTTTCATCTGTCCTTACCCCCAGGTATGCCACGGCTATATAGAAGCTCTCTGTAGATCCCACCTTCTCACGCGCCATGATTGGTCGATTATGTACAATGCCTGCATGTTATTGGTCAAACTACTTTTTGATCATTATCTACTTTCGATCATTACAGGAGAACAAAGCCAAAACCCGGATATTTTAAGCAATATAGAAATCCTGGCCAGGACGTGACCAGGAAAAAGAGGGTGTATGGTCACTGTAACAAAGTTCATAGTTTGGGGAAGAAGGAGGTGGGAACCGGCAGACATTTAACAAAAATTACACCAACATAAACAAAACAACAACAAAACTAGTCCAGGCCTGGTTCTCTCTCATTTTGCACTGTTTTACTCCTCCTTTTATCCTTCCAGAACTCCTCCACTGGATTTGAGACCAGTGAGTGCCGCAGCTGTAGCTCATTATCTTTTACTACACCAGCCTATATACACATATACCCACATTGCCCCTTGCAGGCTGGAGGTACCATCAAGACTGCACTCTGCTCTCAACCCATACTTCTGGGGGGGCCGTCACATCAGCCGTGGCGTACCTGGGGGTAAGGACAGACAAGGCAAGAGAAAAGGAGATGGAAGGATGAGGAGAGACATAGATGAGAGAGGAAAAAAAATCTTGGTCCGGTTCCCTGAACACACTGACACTCGGTCCTCATCCAGCTGAGAGACCCTCACTCATGGTGCCCGGTGGTGGTCTCCTAATGGCTGGCGATGTCTCTTCCCGCTATAGGTGCCCGGCAGTGAGCCCCCCAGTTCCCTTGATCTACCTGCTCCTCCCCATCATGGCAGATGGCAGCAGGCCTTGGCCTGATCGGCAAACGGCGGGGACTCCTCCATCCCCTCATGGATGGCAGCCGCCCCTCCATCCTCTGGCAGACGATAGCAGGCCCATCCTTCCCCAGATCTTCCAGTGCCTACCTCGAGCGTCCATGGGGACAGACTCTGCTCCTTTTTGCTCGGTAGCACAGCGAATTTCCCTCAGCCGTGAGGGCTCTCCAACAGTGTGTCCCTCCTTTCTCTTGAGTTTCGGCAAAGTTACAAATTACAAAGGTTACAAATGTAACAAAGTTTGTAGTTCGGGGAAGAAGGAGGTGGGAACCGGCAGACGTTTAACATAAATTTTATAATCAAATAAACAACAACGAAAGTAAAGTGGCCGCCCCTCACGCATCTCCTTACACAATGAAAACATGTGCCGGTACATTAGAAATCCTGAGTCACAGAGAAAAAGGTTAAATTGTAGAATCCATTGATAACAGTGTTAGCATCACACTTCCCACACTCTTTGAGTGTAACGAACTACCTGACAACAGAGCTGAGATTCCTACTCCTAATGCTGCTTGGAACCATACTCATCTCAAATCAATAGCTCGTAAGATATCCCCACTTGACCCTGAGGCAGAGATTCTTCTTTGTCTTGAAAAATATATAATTGAAAGTGACGTCTTGCCAGACAACAGGCAAGTAACCGTCTCCATTCACACACACATATGCTGAAAAAACAACCACTAATGAAGAACCATTTTCATGAGTTCATGGCTAAAATTCTTGAAAACAAGCATGCAGAACTTGTGCCACCGCTTTCCAAAACTGAAGAGTGCTGGTACCTTCCAATCTTTGGGTTTTATAATCCACAAAAGTAAGGTCAATATTAAGGAGTGTCTTTGAACAGCGTTCTTCTGACTGGGCCCAACGTGAACAACATCCTATACTTGGGGTATTACTGCACTTCAGGAAAGAACAAGTTGCCATATAACTGACATCTAGCAAATGTTTCATTGCTTTGCAGTCAGTGAGGACCACCAGAACATCTTGTGTTTCCTTTGGTACAAAAACAACGACCTAGAAAATGAAATTGGAGAAATCAGAATGCGAGTGCATGGCAACAGTCCCTCACCAGCTGTGGCTATGTACAGGCTCAAGAAAGCTGCCCTGCAAGGAGAGAAGAACCATAGTACAGAGGCAAGGCAGTTCATTGAGAGGAACTTTTATGTTGATGATGCCCTGGTATCCCTTCCTACTGAAAGAGAAGCCATCACACTCCTCAGAAATGCCCAAGCAAATCTGGCAGCTTTGAATCTTCGCCTACATAAGATGACCTCAAACAAAGTGGAAGTGATGAGAGCATTTCCTCAAAACAACTTAGCAAAGAACATGAAGGACTTGGACCTTGCTGCTGACTTTCCACATATGCAGAAAGGTTTAGGAGTTAGCTGGCATGTTTCAAAAGATGTTTTCACCTTTCAAGTGTAAATGATGAGAAACCATGCACAAAACATGAAATCTTATCTACAATTAACAGCCTATTTGATCCATTTGGATTTGCAGAACATATGATCATTAAAGGTAGATCTTTGCTCAGAGAGCTCCCCATGGAGGCATGCAGTGTTGGGGAGTAACTAGTTACATGTAACTAAATTATGTAACTTAATTACAAAATAAATGTAATTGTAATCAGTTACAGTTACTGAGAAAAATCGTGTAATTAATTAAATTACAGTTACTTATGAAAATGTTAACGATTACAAACGGGGTTACATCTGTTTTTTTTTTCCACACACACCCACATACAGATTTAATTGATTTCTTTCATAAATTGCAGTGACTGTTCTAAAATATGAGACACCAATGTTTCAGGAGTTTAGGACACATGCTGATTTGATAACTGTTTTATTTCCTATTTGGGTTTATGTATATACTTTTATTTTTTAAGATTAACTATTTTTTCCAAGCCATTGTTAGATGCCAGTGTTTCCTGTCATAGCTATGCAAAGATTTGATTTCAAAAACAGTATCATAGCTAAATTATTTATTGTTTTGGTTTTAAATCTGTATTTAACCTCAGAATGATCTCAAAGTAAGTCAGATTTTGTGGTGGCTGGGCTTTAAAATTAAATTATTATAATCTTGATTCAAGTGATGAAGAATTTTGACAGTCTGACAGTAATCCGTGTTGAATGCTACTGTAAGGTTAGCCCTGCCTGCTTTACATGTTTGAAAATGATTAATAGTTGAAAACATTAGAAATTTAGAGACGTAATTAGAAAGTAATCAAATGTAATCAGTTACATTACTTTAATAAAGTAACTGATTTAGTTACACTACTTATTACATTTTAAATAGGGTAACTTGTAATCTGTAACCTATTACATTTCCAAAGTAACCTTCCCAACGCTGGAGGCATGTGACTTGGATGCTCCTCTGTCAAAACAGATGTTCAAAGAATGGAAATCATAGAGACTAAGTGCATATACCCCCAACATTCTCAACAATACACACAGAGAAAGGAAATGTGTGTTTTTCTACCACTGCCATTGCTGCTGTTGCCTATTTAAGGCGCTCGCTCTGTGTGCTGAAATGACAGTTTTAAGACTTGAGCTATGTGCAGCAGTACTTGCTTTTGAGATAGAGTTGGAAACTAGGCTCATTGGAAATACGAGCATACTGTATGCAAAACTGAAAAAACGTACATACATGTACAAATCACTGCAGTTTCCAGTTAAAATGAACACTAGAGGCAGAAAAACTCTGAAAACTTTTATTCCTTTTCACACAAAGTATGATTTACAATTACTTGCAGAATATTACGTTAGAGAATATTACGACTTCAAAACAATTTTAGCATCCTATGCAATTTGAAAACTTGTACTTGTGAACGTTGTCATCACATATACAGCTTCATATGCATGAGTTTTTTTATTTAGTTGGTTTGCTCAGGAGCTCACGTGATACGGCGAAGCATAGGAGTGATGAAGAGCTCCGGTATGAACCCCATGAAACTATAGATCGACAAAACAGCTCAAATCTACATGAGGAAGTTCAAATAGCACGGCTGCATCAACAAATGCATTTGTATAACACCTTTGCATTTGTTAACACTTTATGATAGGTTTAGGGTTGGGTTATAGCCTACGTGCCTGTACTAACGTAATAAAAATGTGCCACGGTCATGTATTGAACGTATGTTTTAGCACCACTCTCTGGACATTTCACTTTGAAACTGCCACAACACGTGCAGTAAGGTGTTGCAGAAATGTATATAGAGGCACGTATTTTCATGAGTCTGGATTGGAACAATATAGCTATACATAAAAAAGATTTTATGTGCTGCAGTGCAACCAATAAACTAGCTTTGGGACTACTTTAACAGTTTCAAATTCTTACTGCCTGGCAATATCAAACTATCCCCCGGTTTCACAGGCAAGGCTTAAACTAGTCCCAGACTAAAATGCATGTTTGAGCTGTCTCAACTGAAAATATCTTGCTCTGACGTATCTTAACATATGTCAGTGTCATTGTTCTGTGTCAAGATGAACACCTGTAATGTTTTCTTCTAAGGCATTTTGTAAAAATTGCTTAAATATCTTAATTCTGTAACCTATTACATTTCCAAAGTAACCTTCCCAACGCTGGAGGCATGTGACTTGGATGCTCCTCTGTCAAAACAGATGTTCAAAGAATGGAAATCATAGAGACTAAGTGCATATACCCCCAACATTCTCAACAATACACACAGAGAAAGGAAATGTGTGTTTTTCTACCACTGCCATTGCTGCTGTTGCCTATTTAAGGCGCTCGCTCTGTGTGCTGAAATGACAGTTTTAAGACTTGAGCTATGTGCAGCAGTACTTGCTTTTG
Source organism: Sinocyclocheilus anshuiensis (assembly GCF_001515605.1). Taxonomy (NCBI): domain Eukaryota; kingdom Metazoa; phylum Chordata; class Actinopteri; order Cypriniformes; family Cyprinidae; genus Sinocyclocheilus; species Sinocyclocheilus anshuiensis. The sequence goes on from NW_015552552.1 coordinate 1,722,511, forward strand.
AGATAGAGTTGGAAACTAGGCTCATTGGAAATACGAGCATACTGTATGCAAAACTGAAAAAACGTACATACATGTACAAATCACTGCAGTTTCCAGTTAAAATGAACACTAGAGGCAGAAAAACTCTGAAAACTTTTATTCCTTTTCACACAAAGTATGATTTACAATTACTTGCAGAATATTACGTTAGAGAATATTACGACTTCAAAACAATTTTAGCATCCTATGCAATTTGAAAACTTGTACTTGTGAACGTTGTCATCACATATACAGCTTCATATGCATGAGTTTTTTTATTTAGTTGGTTTGCTCAGGAGCTCACGTGATACGGCGAAGCATAGGAGTGATGAAGAGCTCCGGTATGAACCCCATGAAACTATAGATCGACAAAACAGCTCAAATCTACATGAGGAAGTTCAAATAGCACGGCTGCATCAACAAATGCATTTGTATAACACCTTTGCATTTGTTAACACTTTATGATAGGTTTAGGGTTGGGTTATAGCCTACGTGCCTGTACTAACGTAATAAAAATGTGCCACGGTCATGTATTGAACGTATGTTTTAGCACCACTCTCTGGACATTTCACTTTGAAACTGCCACAACACGTGCAGTAAGGTGTTGCAGAAATGTATATAGAGGCACGTATTTTCATGAGTCTGGATTGGAACAATATAGCTATACATAAAAAAGATTTTATGTGCTGCAGTGCAACCAATAAACTAGCTTTGGGACTACTTTAACAGTTTCAAATTCTTACTGCCTGGCAATATCAAACTATCCCCCGGTTTCACAGGCAAGGCTTAAACTAGTCCCAGACTAAAATGCATGTTTGAGCTGTCTCAACTGAAAATATCTTGCTCTGACATATCTTAACATATGTCAGTGTCATTGTTCTGTGTCAAGATGAACACCTGTAATGTTTTCTTCTAAGGCATTTTGTAAAAATTGCTTAAATATCTTAATTTAACCAAGGTCTAGTCCTGGCTTAAGCTAAGCCCCGTTTGTGAAACCAGGCCTATATTTAAAACCCCTTAACTGTCACTGTCCCACCTGTGTGACGCTTGGCGCTCTTTTTTTTTGTCCTTTTTCTCTATCAAATGTTTTAGTAATCATCATAAATTATATATCGTTTGAAAGCTAAGAAGCCCAAGATTCATCCTGTGAAAACCATTTTGAAATCGAATATTGCGTTACCATGGAAATTGTACTTTAAAATGTTTTGGCGGTCTCCTCTCCCTTAGTGGGCGGTGTCAAGTGTCATATTACAAAATGCATTACGGTCTTTTACAATCAAAACTTTTTATAATCTTGACAAAAAACATATCACTGGAAAGGTCCGAGTCTCAGGATTTATTTTGTGATAGAAGCAAAATTGGCAGAGAAATTTCAACATATGTTACAGACAGGGTTTGAAATTAACTTTTTCACTCACCAGCCAATTTGGCTACTAAATTTTTAAGTTACCGGCCATTCATAATTTCTACTAGCCAAAAAAATGAAACAAATAAATGATGAAAAATCTTAACATATGTCAGTGTCATTGTTCTGTGTCAAGATGAACACCTGTAATGTTTTCTTCTAAGGCATTTTGTAAAAATTGCTTAAATATCTTAATTTAACCAAGGTCTAGTCCTGGCTTAAGCTAAGCCCCGTTTGTGAAACCAGGCCTATATTTAAAACCCCTTAACTGTCACTGTCCCACCTGTGTGACGCTTGGCGCTCTTTTTTTTTGTCCTTTTTCTCTATCAAATGTTTTAGTAATCATCATAAATTATATATCGTTTGAAAGCTAAGAAGCCCAAGATTCATCCTGTGAAAACCATTTTGAAATCGAATATTGCGTTACCATGGAAATTGTACTTTAAAATGTTTTGGCGGTCTCCTCTCCCTTAGTGGGCGGTGTCAAGTGTCATATTACAAAATGCATTACGGTCTTTTACAATCAAAACTTTTTATAATCTTGACAAAAAACATATCACTGGAAAGGTCCGAGTCTCAGGATTTATTTTGTGATAGAAGCAAAATTGGCAGAGAAATTTCAACATATGTTACAGACAGGGTTTGAAATTAACTTTTTCACTCACCAGCCAATTTGGCTACTAAATTTTTAAGTTACCGGCCATTCATAATTTCTACTAGCCAAAAAAATGAAACAAATAAATAATGAAAAAAAGGCCGGAGGTAAGCCAACAGCTTGAGGCTGTCCACACTGGATGTCACAAAGTGACCATTGCAAATCATTTATCATTTGTACTTTGTCAAACAGTAGGCCTACGTCATAAATAGAACGAGGCATCAGTTTACTGTCGGGGATTTGTCGTGCTGTGCTGTGCCACATCCAGTGTAGGCCGCATCACCGATTATAATGGGTTCTATAGTATTTTGTCGCATCTGGTGTAGACACGGTGCGAGTCTTCAGGCATTTTTTTATTTTTCGTTATTGCTTCAATGCAAAGGAAACCAGTGCGCCCGCCACGCCATTATTTGTTGCGTAGTGACGGTACAGGGCTGGACTGGGGTTAAAATTCGTCCCTGGACAAATCCAGCCTACCCGGCCCTGAAGGTCCCCTGTGAATGTTTCGCTGTGTTATAGGGCCTTCAATTGGAGTAAGTAAATAAATAAATAAATGAGGACAAAAACAAATAATGATATATTACTGAATTCACAGCAAATGCAACAGACTAATAGCCTACTGCATTTTTGCCACATAGAAATGCACTTGACAGTATAAGCATTGATTTTGTGCTAGAACATAGGAAATTTACTGCTAATAAATGCTGTCATCCTTTCCTCACCCTCATGTCTTTCCAAACC
>NW_015552552.1:1725623-1731947 GCF_001515605.1 Sinocyclocheilus anshuiensis
TGATGACAGTTTTCATTTTTGTGTGAACTATCCCTTTAAGAACTTTATAATATGTGTAAATGGAAAACACCTCATTTATAAGTGTCTCTAAATTACAGAGACACTGGTTTTTATCTTTAATCAGGCTCTTACTGAATTAACATTTTACTTAAATTAAAATTAATTAGAATGAAACATTTAAAAAGAAATAAACTATTAAAGTTTGTTTACATTGCAGTTTGTTTACATGCATTTTACCTTGTCGTGGCTGTTTTCAGGCAGAACCTTTAATGTTGTCATATCACACAACTGTATAACACAATTCTGTGTCATTTCTGAATGGATCGAGCGATTTGCGCTGTTTATCTCTTATAAATCGTGGCGGAAGCGCAGCTGTGTGGGCCGGGTAGCGCCGCTTCACACTTTTGGAGTACTTGCTTTTTGCAGTTTCGCGTGGGCTGTAATTTAAAAACAGCGCCTAAAATGAGGTCTCCCTCGCTTCGGCGATCGACCCACCGGTAATGTCCCGGTGCTCCCGATGGCTAGTAGCTACATCGCTATGTTCAAGTAAGCTAGATATGCCCAGATGCTGCGCAATTAGGCTTATTTAATATCATGATGAGTCTCGAGTTCAGTATTTACATTAGATCTGTGCAGATTTGGCTTACATGAACTTCCTCAAGAAATTAATTAGTAAACATAATTTACGAAAAGTAACCCGCCAAATTGGCTAGTGATTTGACAGCGTTACCCGCCACAGCTGATTTTTACCCGCATTTGGCGGGTTGGCGGGTGTTAATTTCAAACCCTGGTTACAGAAAAATGCATTAAAAAAATTAAATGGAGTTTGGATGGCACCCGGTGGCTGTTTGTGGTATAACGCCCTAAATAAAATCTCACAGAAACCTACATTTTTTTCAGATCAACTTCAAATTTGGAACATAACTTATTTAGACAGAAGGCTTAAATTTTATAGCAATTTTAGAGTAAAACCTGTTATGTAAAATATTTATTATATATAAAATATAATAAAATTAGTACAGTGTATTTTCTTTTTGATACTTGTATTTATTTTTTTTATTCCACTTTTGCAATAATCTGCTGATTGTCTTCTTTAAAAAGAGACCAACCTTAGGTCTGTATTCCAACGTGTTTATAAATTACCACAATTTAAGTTTGGATAGTGCACTTTCATGCCTATTTTAAAAAATGGGGGGTGACAGTTAAGGGGTTAATCGTTCAGTGTTCGTATTTGATCTGAGGTGACTGGGTTTTATTTGCATATACTGTACTGGCATGGCAAGGATTTACATACCTAAGTAGGCCTACCTGTCAAGAGTGTTCACTTGCCAAGAAAATGTCAAATACTCTAAGGTTACTTGAGGCCAAGTTAAACCATGTCAGCATATTATGCAGTGCAACAGTAAAATGGGCCAATATGGCCATAATTTATAAACATATACATAATGCATAAATTAATTGCAGATACCGTAATATCAATTGCAATTCATGATCATTATAATGATGAAACGTGAGTAGAACGCAACATTCAAAGCAAGCCTAGGCATGACGAACTGGTATCTGCTGCACAGAATGCATTTTTGGAGGCTTTACATAAACCCATATTGTAAAAGAGTGCTAACATAAACTGTGATAGTATCCTAACAAGCTGCATACATTTTATAATGCTGGCACAGAAATAAACTGTGCACATCTGGCCAATTTTTGTTTCTTTTGAGGGGGGAAATAATAATTTGCATATTGTGAAACATGTTGGCCAACATTTTTTTTCTGTGGCAAATGTGAAGGATTTTAGTTTCTCAGAATGACAAAGACTTTCTGCCAATCACTTCTTTGTTAATAAACACATAAGCTGGGAGTTGGGTGGGGCTTCTGCTTTTTTAAAAGCATAAAGTAGGGCAAACGTGTGTAAAAGCCCCTCACAGACAGAGAAGACAACCAGGCTTTTGGGTAAAATTTCTTGTTCCAGTGATTTGTTGCATCGTTGAAGGTACATTTACATTTTATTCACTTCAGTAATGCAATAAGTTAAAGTTAATTAGTCTAATAGGAATGGATGGTCTATATTTTACTTGTAGATACAAACTAATTGGTGGAAAACACACTTTATACTAATGAAAACTGATTGAATTGTATTAATGCTTGTATGAATTTAATTACATTTAATTTTTTCATTTATTCTGTCATCTTTGCAAAGTAAAGTACTTGTGTGCTAGAGTAAATTTACTGTAAATTTCTGTAAGAAGTTATTACACACTGTGTGCATACCTGAAGCTTAAAGGGGTCATATGATGCGATTTCAGTTTTTCCTTTCTCTTTGGAGTGTTACAAGCTCTTGGTGCATAAAGAAGATCTGTAAAGTTGCAAAGACTAAAGTCTCAAATGCAAAGAGATATTCTTTATAAAAGTTAAGAGTCAGCCACGCCTACCTAAAACGGCTCATTCTAACACGCCCCCACATACCTACGTCACTATCTGGGAAGATTTGCATAACGCCGCCCAAATGTTCACACAAAGAAAGAAGGCATAACTTTTATTCTCGCTGTAGTATTGTTGCCGCCGCCGCCATGTCGTGAAGGCGCTGTGTGCTTCGTTGTGAAAGCGAAACTACTTTGTTTGGCCTTCCAAAAGAGGACGATATCGCTTCGTCATGCCTGGAGCTGATCCGTGCTGGTCGCTGAGGAAGTACTTCAACTTCGCACTGTGGATCGCGGGATCGGCTTTCACCGTGGACGAAGCGGAGTCCAGCCCAGGGTCGTCACATGTGGTTGCCGCAGGCATCACAATATGGTAAGGGACGTAACATTTCCGTTACACGCTTGAGGAATTCGGCCAATCACAATGCACTGGATAGCTGGCCAATCACAGCACACCTCGCTTTTTCAGACCGATGAGCTTTGTAAAAATCGATGCGTTTCAGAAAGGCGGGGCATAGAGGAGAAACAATAATGTACAGTATGTGGAAAATAATGTGTTTTTTGAACCTTAAACCGCATAAACACATTTCATTACACCAAATACACAAAATAATGTTCTTTTTAGCAGCATCATATGACCCCTTTAAACATTAGAGCATGGCACTAACAGCAGATAAAATGTATACTATGAATGCAGTGTAAGTTGCTTTGCATAAAAGCTTCAAGTGCCAAATGTATATGTAACGTAAATGTAAAAAAATAAATAACATTATGGAATTTGTTTAGGTTTAATAGAAAATGTAGACAATTATATCAAAAGACTAGAACAGCAAGACATGCAAGACTGCAAGATGCATTGAGCTGTCAGAGTATACACCTCTTAAATGATTTTAAAATGAAGATAAACAGTTTGGGTCTGGGATTTCTGGCGGCAGGGAATGTCATGTGGTAAATTTGCTGGACATGAATGTGACAGGTAAATTTTTCACAGCATTGTAATATATTTGTATTGTTATTGTATTTCCCTCTTAAAAAAAAAAATCCAGACAGATTTCAAAATGCATCCTCCAGCGGTTCCACATGGCATGTGCTTAAAAGTAATAAACAACCGGAACATGAAGGGTGGCATGGGCTCTGAAACAAATCCTCTGAGGTTCATGGATCAGGACTACAACGTTTTACAAGACTACTGTCTCAAGACAAATCAGAGATTTGTTGATGAGTTTTTCCCACCAGATCCCCGTTCTATTGGCGAAGGGCTGCTAGATCCAAAGGTTATGGCCAGGGTGGAGTGGATAAGACCAACGGTATGTAGGCAGACCTGCGTTTTGCTTGAGGCATTTGGCAGGTGTGTTCTGACAATATTGCACAAAAATATAAACGTATATGTGTGTTATATGTGTAAAATATACACTTTTGTTGAAAAATAAAAGAGTCTTAATTTAAAGTCAGCTGACTGTGACAAGCTAAATGCTTACATTTTTTTTAAAAGACATAATAAACTTGACCTGTAGTAACATATTACAGCAGATTCCGGTCCTATTCAGAAAGATTAAAAAGAGAATGGCATTACTAAAAACAGGGAAAGGGAAAATATCCCTTTCACAGAATGGATCAGTTGACCAATACTGAAGGTGTATTACTTATTTTCTTTCAGGTCTTGTGTCCAAACGCAGCTGAATTGATTGTAGAGACAGTGTCCAGGTTTGACTATGCCCAAGGGAATGTAGGTATGTCTGTGTAACCACAATATTGATGTTTTAGACCAGGGGTGCCCAAACTCGGTCCTGGAGGGCCGGTGTCCTGAAGAGTTTAGCTCCAACCCCAATTAAACACACCTGAACCAGCTAATCAAGCTCTTACTAGGCATACTAGAAACTTGAAGGCAGGTGTGTTGAGGCAAGTTGGAGTTAAACTCTGCAGGACACTGGCCCTCCTGGACCGAGTTTGGGCAGCCCTGTTTTAGACCAAGAGTTTCCAACCCACATGTCCTGCAACACACTTGCCTAGAGGTTTCTAGTGAATCTGTAGACACTGATTAGCTGGTTCAGGTGTGTTTAATTAGGGTTGGAGCTAAACTCTACAAGAGCAGGTTTGGACACCCCTGCGATCAGACAAATTATAAATACAAATTTGTTTGCCCTGGGAAACTTTTACACCATTTTGAATAATAATAAAAAAACACTGCTTTTTCTAACTACTGTTTTTCTGGGTTTAAATCTATACAGCAAGTGTTAACTCACGAAAAACGTAAAAAAAAATGATTCTCTTGAAAACAAAGTAAATGCTTTCACTTGCAAAACTAAAAATTCAGATGTGAGTTGAGATATGAAAGATATCAAATTCACTGTGGCAACTGATGTTTTTTTTCTTCTTCTTAGGCAATTGTTGGTTTCTGGCCTCTATTGGGGCTCTAACATTTCAAACCAAATTATTACATAAGGTCGTTCCAGATGGACAATCATTCAGCCACAATTATACTGGTTTATTTCACTTCAGAGTAAGTTCCTCTCTTTTCCATGACATAATTGACAGCATCAAAACCCCAAGCAATAGCAGTTCCTGTTTTGTGTTTCATTGTATCAGTTGTTCTATCACAGTTCTGCTAATATAAATTTACAGTTCTGGCGGTTTGGAAAATGGTATGATGTTGTGATTGATGATAAACTGCCGATAATCGGCTGCCAGCTGGTTTTTGTGAAATCAAAAACATTGAATGAGTTCTGGCCTGCCTTGCTGGAGAAAGCATATGCCAAGTAAGTGCCTGTACATCTTTTTCTGTGACTTTATAAAGTCTCATCAATAATACTAAACAATAGCGCCGATGTATTCAATATAAGCACGGCTGTAATTTGACCTGTGATTCATGTGCAGTAATTGTCCTCAAATTTATGTCTGTTACACTGTGGTAAACGATTTTGAGTTACAATGACTGTTCCAGGGTGTGCGGCTCCTACGCTGACATGCATAGTGGTCGAGTATCTGAGGCCCTCTTGGACTTTACTGGTGGGGTTCATATGCACTATGAACTGAAAACAGCTCCCACTGATTTGTGGGAGATAATGCACCGTGCTTACCAGTCAGAGGTCCTTATGGGTTGTGAAACTCCAGCAGGGGTAAGCAAAGAGTAATTATATCTTACCACACATGATAATTTTAAACTAAAAACATTAATATATTAAAGTAATCATTTAAATAAAGGATTTTTGTGATTCCTTTGATTATATAGATTAAATTTAAAGATGCTGTAAGCGATGTTAGCTAACTAGACCCTAAATTCCCCTACTTCACACACACACATACACACACACACACACACACACACACACTCTGCAAAACCCCTCCAAAATCTTTTCTCTTGTATGCCTAGACAAAAAAAAAATATATAATAATAAAAAAAATCACAAGGATTTCCAGCAACTTTAACACTTTTACATCTGTCTCCTGATAATTTTTGTGTTTCCACATAATCAGTATGAGAAACGGTTACCAAATGGCATAGTCGTGGGCCATGCTTACACCGTGACAAAGGTTTACCAGGTAAGACTGCACAAATTCAAGTCTCAGCGTGCATCAGATTATGTCATAAGATCCCAAAAATAATATTTTAAAGACAAAAGATAAGGCCTGGAGTCCAGTCAGAGATTTTTGCTTAAGTCTTACTGATTCTTAGTGTTCTGCTAAGACAGTAGTGAGAAAAGATAAAATCTCTTTGAATGGCTTGTAGAAATGTATTAAAAATCTAACCAGGGTTTAAACTTTTTAATGCCACAGACCCCAAAATCCTCTTGCAGTGGACCCTTCCCTCAAATCTAATGGCGGTGTTGCCAGGTCTGCAGTTTATCCATGGAATTGGGATATTTGTACACTATTGCTGTGGGTAGTTTTTTTAGTCCACAGGTTAAAG
>NW_015552552.1:1732219-1733278 GCF_001515605.1 Sinocyclocheilus anshuiensis
TAAATAAAAAAACAAAAAACAAAAACAAAACTGCATTTGGCCTAGTTTTGACTGTGATTGGGCTTGTCTTAATTAGCATTTGGGAGGACTTTGTTACTCAAACCTGGCAACCCTGACTGATGCCAACTATATAATTGCATGTAATAAGATCCATTTATACTGTGTGAGGAACATATTAAGCATGGACTTTAACCCCAGGTTGCTTCAGGGAGATTTTTCAGAATCCTTTCTAGTCTTCACAAGCTTGTTCCTGTTAGAAAGTGTGTGGGAACTTGCTGGGAAAAATCTTTTACCATCCACTGAATGCAACAAATAATTGCAAATAAGCATTTTACTTCAAAATTCTTGTAAAAGTATTGCAAAATGTTGTTAATAGTCTATTAAAGATACAATTAAAAATATAAAAAATGTCTGCCACATTTATATGCCACTAAATATCTGCCGTTGAAATCATGCTCAACAGGTCATGCGTGGTGGAAACCCAGTTAAGCTGGTTAGATCGTTCAATCCATGGGGAGACAGTGAATGGAAAGGAGACTGGAGTGACAAGTAAGCTCTGCTTTTATTCAACATTATAGCAGATAACCAACTAGCAGAACAACTGGCAGTAAAAATATAAAACATCACATTTTTCTGCAAAAAGTAAAGGAAAGTAGACATGCAGTCCTTAACTCACAAAAATTGTGAAATTTTATAATTGTCAAAGTTATCCTTTGTCCTGATGTTTATTTTGCATAATTCTTTCAGATCACCTTTGTGGAACACAGTGAGCAGTGAGGACCGCAAACAACTCCTTGTGAATGAAAATGGAGAGTTCTGGTGAGCATGAACCATGTTTTCATTTACATTCTTGAAATTAACTAAAACATAAAATACATTTTGTCAAGGATACATTTTATTTACATATTTTTTTTTTTTTGCAGGATGTCAATGAACGATTTCCTTAAAACATTTGACAACATGGATATCTGCTGTATCTGTCCTGATTTTCTGGAAGGGAAGTCTGCTTGTCACTGGATTTCCAAGTACCACCATGGAAGCTGGGTTTCTGGGAGCACA
>NW_015552552.1:1733325-1750443 GCF_001515605.1 Sinocyclocheilus anshuiensis
TTAAACATTTGACAACATGGATATCTGCTGTATCTGTCCTGATTTTCTGGAAGGGAAGTCTGCTTGTCACTGGATTTCCAAGTACCACCATGGCAGCTGGGTTTCTGGGAGCACAGACAGAGGCTGCATAAGTCATGCAGGTGCTTTTCTTAAATTATAAAAGCTGGTTATAAATGGAAATCGTCTCTAGGTTACGTATGTAACCTAGAGACGTTCCCCTTCAGGAACTCGAGCTTCGTCTAAGTCGCTGAAGAGCAGAAGCTGGTTTGTGCTCTGCCGGATGCGCTTTTATACTTTCTGGTGCTTACGTCACCCCGCTCGTGACGTCTCGCTACTCCATTGGACTGATTTGACACGTGCTTCAGAACGCGGTCACGCAAGGGCGTTCCCAAAGCGACTTCGACGCAGCTCGAGTTCCTGAAGGGGAGCTGCTTCTAACACCCCTCTCGTGTGATTGTAGACACCTTCTGTAAAAACCCCCAGTTTTGGCTGAGGATTAATGAGTTTGATAAGGCCTGCGAACAGGGCCAGAACAATGTTCTGGTGACTCTCATACAGAAACCTGACAAGAGACACAGACGCCACTCTGCACACCATGGCATCGGCTTCTACGTATTTGCAGTCAGTATTAACAAAAAAAGCAATACATATATTTGTACTGTGCATGTATGATGTCTTTGTGTTTGAAGTGTAACCTTTTTTTTTTATTTTGAACTTTCACAGATTCCACCTGAGGCAAGTAAAATATATAAATTATATCACAGTTTCTTGTGTTAATCACATTGGTTTAAAACAAATGCACTGTGCGTATTTCAGGTTGTATCAATACATATTACATTATTTGTTATAGGCTACTTTTCTGGCACATTCATTTTAGATGTTCAGGGAAATAACATTTTGAATCATTATCTGTTAGATGAAATCTGAGGGAAAGCTTGGATCAAGCTTTTTCCATGGAAGAAAGCCTGTGGTAACAAGCGAGCCCTTTCAACGTGCAAGACAGGTGATGAAATTCTTCAGACTAGAGCCGGGAGAGTATCTCATCGTGCCATCCACATACCATCCCAATAAGAGTGGAGAATTCATCCTGTCCATTCTCTGCAAAAATGAGATCCACATTCAGTAAGTTGCATGAAGGACGGATAGACTGACTTTTTATTTATGCTTGGAAAAATATGGTTAATTTTTTTTTCTTTTAGAAGGGACACAGAAAGAATGGAGAAAGATTTTCTTGTGGATCTTTTAGACAGGTCTGAGGTAATAATACACAGAATCATTGTGTAAAAGTATTAATATTCGCTTGTTTGAGTTTGTCAATGTGCAATCAGAGGATTACACACTGAAATCATTCATCTTTCAGCAAATCTGCAATTATGGGCAGCTAAATCCTGTTTTTGTCCTGTTTTTGTTAATGCACCTTTAAGATGGAAATAAGACCAGATATTATATCTCTGGACTCTAAACTCTATTTATTTATGTATGTATGTATGTATATTACTGATGAAACAGTTCAGTTCTAGTTGTCATTTTAGCAGTTTTCTCTTCATTATCTTTTCTCATGTTCAGGTCCATTACACTGAAGAAGTGGATGAAATATCAAAAACTAAAGCACTGTTTCGGCAATATTCTGATCAAGTAAATATGAAAGCTAATATCTTATCAAAAATTACATTAAAAACCACAGCTGCTGTGCTTAAAAATATAACAAGCTTCAAGCTCTTTAATGTCTTCTTTGGAAACAGTATAAAGTTGTTGATGCTGAGAAGCTTCAACGGCTTCTTCATGAAAACCTACTTGAACGTGAGTGTTTTAAAAATCCTGTCCATTCTATGTGCAATATACTGTCTGTAGCTAGTTTTGAAATCTCACAAATGTATCTTTTGTGACTTATACCATTTAGGGCATAAAAACCCTGAAGGATTTGGCCTGGATTCCTGTAGAGGTATAATAGCCATGTCAGATGTATCCTTCATTATTTAAGCATGTAATTAAAAACATAAATAAAATTTTTTTGAATCATGATGATTTATCTCCCAGGTTCAGATGTATTTGCGGTCATATTGTAAAGAAACATGTTTTAGCTCTAGACATTTTCCATGACTGTAACAATAACAATAGTTCAATGTGACTGGAAGACTCTGCGGACCAGAATTAATTCGTCTCTGGAACCATATTTTGACATACAAGGTAAGTGGATTTGAGTGAGGAATTTAGCTATGGATTTTTATTGTATTTAAACAAGAAATGTAGCTATGTATTGAGTTATATTAAGATTTTTTCCCAGTTTTTATGAAGAATAATTTTTCAAGATTTTTTTTTTTTTTTTTACAGAATATCTTCTACAGCATGGATTCTTCCAAAGATGGTGTTCTGTCTTTCAACGAACTGCAAAATGCATTAGAGAAAACAGGTTGAGACTTATACAGTTTATGCTTTGCTCTGGTGAACCGTTGTTGAAAATATTGTAATTTTCTTAGTAGTAGGTTAGTGTTCAATATTTGCATTACCTTTAATATCACTGTAAATGTTAGAGCCAGCATAGTAGCCACCCTCTGTGTCCAGTGACCCATAAAACCGAACACAGGGGTATTGATATAATATTGATATAACATGTTCATTCACACATTGCAAATATACTGTATTTACTGTATGTCATGGTTATTGTACCCTAGGCCTGCATTTAAATGAAGACATCCTGAATCTCATGTTTGTGCGGTATGGTGGTGCTACTGAACAGATCTCTCTGGAGGGTTTCATATGCCTTGTCATGCGCTTGAACTGCATGGCCAGTGAGTAGCACTCCAGTGTACTGGACAGAAACTGTATATACTGTATATATATATATATAGAAAGTTTTTGTTCCATACTTTCATGCCCCTGAGCTACATACTCCTGGGTATTATGTTTTGGATTTATTACATATGAACAATCTTTATTCTTTTCATCAGGAATATTCCAGAGACTGTGTGAAAACAGAAAGATAACTCTTGATGAGAGTGAGGTAATCCTTGTGTAAAAATTTTTTTTTTCATATTTCCAAACACATACACGTGCTTAATAGTTCATACATTTACAACCTGTTTGTGTGTATCTGTGTTTTAGTGGATAGGACTCACCATGTACTCATGAGGGAATGTTTGCTTGCCAGGAGGATTGCCAACAAACGCAAGAAGCAGTGTGAAAAGAAAATATCAGTTTGGAGATCAAAAACAATCAGCGATTTAGGCAATCTAAACATTTCTTTCTTTTCTTTATTTTTTAACAAATTGTGATGGTTATATGGCTTTTCTCTTTTTCTTAAAATTAATTTGATATACCCATTTTATATGATCAAACTGTTTGTAGTAATTGCAAAAAAATCTGTCTATTTTGACTGTTTGAAAAGTTATGCATGTGATGTATGTATTTCTCATTGTACACACTTAGAGTCACTGTTGGTGTAAAGCAAAGCATATGCAAGCAGATGCTATTTTAATACGAGTTTTGATGTTATTGTGCTTGTGAAGTAAGACTATTTCTCAACACAACATCGTATATGTTACGGGGCTGACAAGACATGAGACATGCGGATCCATGTGCAAGCTTTTATTGAAAGCAGAAGAGGTCAGAAACACAGGCAGGGTCGAACAATGGCAAACAGGTATATGGCGGGCAAGACACAAGAATAATCCTAGGGCTAGCGTGGGTCTTCGATCGGCAAACAGTATCCAGAGGGCTTGACAAGAGGGGTAATCCGTAAACGCGAGCAAAAGTCCAGGTGAGGAGCAAACACAGTCCGAAAACGGCAAGCAAAGGGTCAATCCAAGATACGTGGCAAGAATCAGGAACCAGGGAAACAGGCAAGGCAAGACGATGACTAGACTATGCAAGCTAGAGCAGGCTTCGTAAAGTAGCTATCAGCTATCACAGTGATAAATGCTAAACAATACTTGGCCGTTGAAAGGAGTGAGATTGAGTGTTAAATAGTGAGTGAGTGATATGAAACAGCTGTGTGCAATCAGTGCTGTGTGCAATCAGTGCAATGAATGATGGGATATGTAGTCCGGGGTGCTATGCAACAGTGTGTAGTGCGAGAGTCAATGAAAATGGAAAGGGTGACCTCTGATGGCTAGCAGACGGAAGTTCATGGACCGGATACGTAACAGTATAAGGGGACTTTAGGCCACATGTAGGTCTACAATACATGGAAAGATCTATCTATTTGCAGTCATTTTCATCTAAATGACAGATGCTTCGGCTCCTGCAGAACTTTGAAACATGATTGACATGCCAGGAAATGTGTTTTGGTGTCAGTTTGTGTCCATTGTTTGTCTGATATCAGCCACATTGATAACATCCACACAAGAGAAAATATTCAGCTGTCTTTTGAACATTTCTAATGTATGCTGAACTCTATTTTTAGATATAAACTATTGATTTTAAAAACACTCTAATGAAAATTGTTCTAATTGTATAAATAGCTATATGGATTTAATTACTTTGTCTTTAGCTTGTAAATTTAGTGCTTTAGTGTATATTTAGTGTAAGCATGACTTTTTTTAATTAGTAATATTTTCAACTCAAAAGTAAATATGTAAATAATGTGGTTATTTCAATACATTGTAATTTCTTATTTTGTTAATGAACACTGTGATTTTATACATAACAGCCTCATTTTCATATCTGACAAAAATTTAATATGTTTGCCTGTTGCCTACGGTCTTTTGCCTGTGTTGTTTTGCTATCGCCTTCTAAAGAATTATCTGATGACAAATGATGTCACAAATGATGAAACATTCAAAAACATTCAAAGTAGCTGGCTGGTTGTGCTGTTCCTTAAAGGCAGAGTAAGTGATTTCTGGTAGCCAATGTTGATATTTGAAATCACCAAAACAAACACGCCCCTACCCCAAAAGGGTCTTGCCCCTATTTTGATAGCTCCGCCCCACATATACGTAAGCAACCCAGGCAACGATTAGTTCTGTGAAACAAAGCAAAACCAATATTGTCGCGGCGCGACAAAGTGTTTTTGAAAAATCACTTACTCTGCCTTTAATGTGCAGTTACATTTACCTTTGCTCGTGAACATTTCATATCGTCAGTCCTGACAAAGTCATAACATATTTTTTAAATCTCAAAATGTGCAGATTTAAGCAACTGTAGATTGTGAATCTTGCTGTTTTGTTAAGCGTTTTGTGGGGGATGTTTGTATAAGTGAAAGGCAAATGTTAGACTATTATCTACTTTAGTCAGTCTTTGAAGGAGATCGAGTTTGGAATGTTGTAATTCTGGACCATGACGTCACATACTGTAGGTATGAGGCATTTTAATATTCTTTACACACTGTCATGCTTTACCTTATGAAGTCGCCTGAATTGCAGAAAAAAAAAACAATCTCTACACAAAGTAAGGGGTGGGATGAATAGCAAAAAGAAAAGAAAATAGTATTCCACATGTGTCCAGCACACAACCAGACACAGGGAGGAAAAAATGGTCTTTTACCGTAACTTTCTGACCAACCAGATTCTTGCAGGTGTGATGTATATCTTCCTTTTATCCTTTTAATTAATTAATTTTAACTAATCCACTTTCAAAAATTAATTATGCATTAAATATTTCTTTTTGTTAAAACATGATTAATAGAAGAACACTAAATAAGCTTTAAAACAGTTGTAACTTTTTTTAGTTTTAACTTTTGCTTTATTGTACTGATACTTGAGTATTGTAACACTCAGTAACAGAGACAGGATAATATGAAAGTAGACAGTCACAGCTCAATTTAGGTAAATAACAAACTTTTTAAATATGAAATGTGAGACCTTTTTTTCATATATTGTGATGAGGGTTCTCCTACCAATCCTGTTAAGTTCTATCAGAAAGACTCAGAGGGAAGGTAAACGTTTACATGGTATTTATTCCGTAAAGTGTTAACGGATGTTGGTGAGTGAGTTACAATAATTAGTGAATAGTTGTATAGAAAGATTCTTTGGCATAGGCCCCGTCCTTTGTCCAAATCCTGGGGATGCAGATTTGGCTGATCCTGCCTGAAGATGAAGGCAGGGGCAGAGCCTACCCCTATGGATGGACAGGGCCAACCTGTTGGTGGTGGTGGGGAGGATGGAGGGGAACGTCGGCGACATCAACTGCGAAAATGAAACAGAGTTCAGTGCTTATATACTCCAGGTGTCAAGCAGTGATTGGCCAGATCTGTTAGTATGAATGAATGACGTGTCATTGGAGTCTTCCTGACAAAATTTGCACTGACGCTTCCATTTCCTGGGCCAGGACTTTGATGATTCTGTCTGAACAGAAACTAGTGTCACCTGGTAAACCATTCTTCACTATTGATGGAATGTCCAGGCTTGATTACAAACAAGGGTCCAAACTGGGTAAATTTGGGTTTATTTGAATACAGTATGAAATGGGTTCTATAAGCGGTCATTATCTCAGTTTCTAAGTAGCATTACACATAAATCAAAATAACCATGTCTCCTCGTCTTTTAACCTCAAAAGATGAAGAGACATAATTTATGACGAAAGATACAGTATCATAATTCAAGTCATTCCAGCTGGTCAGACACTCAGCAACAATTATGTACGCATGTTTCACTTCAGGGTTTAATACCTATTTGATATCAGAATGTTTATGAATCTGTAAATTAATTTGATGATTAGGAAAGCACAATTCCTCTTTTTAACCCTTACCCTTTTTCCTATATATTTGTCTCTGTGTGTAATTTGTCTTTGTAACGTAGGGAGGCGACAACGGAGTTGGAGGATCCAAATGCAAGGCTTTATTCTAAAGAGTGTGGTCAAAACAGGCAGGGACAAAATACCGCAAAACAGTTACATACAAGGCACATGCAAAAGAGCAATCCACAAAACAGGCAACGATCAGGGTAGGCAGCAAACAATGAGAATCAAGGAACCAGTCAAGGGTCAAAAACTCTAAGGCAAGGCAAGAAAACAAGGAACTAGGAAAACACATGAAAAACTCAGCCATGTGTGTGTGAAAGTGTCTGACTTAAATAGTCCTCCTGATAGGAAATGGGAGGAGTCTGAGATTAGTTCCTAGGCAGGGGTTATGGGAAATTGAGTCCGGGATGGAGGTCTACTCCAGGTAGAGACTGTGACGATCTTACAGTTCTGGCGATTTGGGAAATGGATTGATGTTGTCATTGATGATCTGCTTCCAACAATTGATGACAAGCTCATTTTTGTGGGTTCAAAAACATCTAATGAGTTTTGGCCTGCCTTACTGGAGAAAGCTTATGCAAAGTAGGTGCCAGCAGATGCTGTGACATAAAGACGGAATTAATTTATTGATGTCAAGCTCATTTTTGTGGGTTTGAAAACATCTAATGAGTTTTGGCTTGCCTTACTGGAGAAAGCTTATGCAAAGTAGGTGCCAGCAGATGCTGTGACATAAAGACGGAATTAATTTACTTATTGTTTCTTGTCTCTAGAATATTGATGTGTGAAACGTATGCATGATCTTAACTTTGATCTGTCCCTCTTAATAGATTTGTATGTTGTTGTGAGAAGGAACACTGTAACATCTATAAACATTGACAGTGCTCATTACATCATATTCACTACATTACAGAATGTCTGTGACATTGTAGCATTTACACAGCACCATAAAATTGTTCTGACTTTACAGGGTGTGCGGATCTTACGCAGACCTAGATGGCGGATTCATGTCTGAGCCCTGATGGACTTCATTGGTGGGCTGCACATGCAGTTTGTTTTGAATGAAGCTCCTGCTTATCTGTGGGACATTATGGATCATGGAGCCAATTCACAAACCCTCATGGGCTGTGCTTCTTATCATGGGGTAAGACCTCTCATAATCCTGGATTCAATGCTTCATTGACAAATACTGTTGGCTTAAACCAATGATATAGAGATATATGTACTTAGGATTTACCAAAGTGCTTCTAAGAACTGAGAGTCATGACCCGAATCAGACAGGTGGAGTTATACAAAAGTTCACTCTTGAACATTGCTCGACCAGTCAGATTCCAGGACCAGAGATGCTGTAATATAAAAAGGCTAGTTAAAAAAAAAAGAAAGAAAGAAAGAAAGAAAATTGTTTCGTCATTTACTCACCCATAAGACTTCCATTCTTGAAACACAAATTGTCTATATTTGCAAGTAAGACAAAAATAATAATTTGCATGCTGTGAAACATATTGGCCAACATTTTTTTTCTGTGGCAAATGTGAAGGATTTCAGTTTCTCAGGATAACAAAGACTCAGATGATCTTCTGCCAAACAATTCTTTGTTAACAAACATATAAATAGAAATAGATAAACTATATTCTTATTGTAGATACAAACTAGTTGGGTGAAAACACACTTTATACTAATGAAAACCGATCAAATTGTATCAATACTTGTATTAATTTAATTACATTTAATTTTCAATAGGCTGTAATCTATGCAAAGTAAATTACTTGTGTGCTAGTGTATATTTACAGTACATCTTTAGATGTTGTTCTCTAATAATTTATTATGAAGCATAAACAGTAGAGCATGGCACTAACAATAGATACAATTTATGCTATGATACAGTGTAAGTTGCTTTGGATAAATGCTTCAAGTATAATGTAAATATAAGTGTAACTCAGGAAAATCTATAACAGGATAGAATTTGTTTAGGTCTAATAGAAAATATGGACAACTATATCCAAAGACCAGAACAGCAAGACATGTAGACATGCCACACAGGGACAGTCATCTAGAACTGTGAGATGCACAGATGCATTGAGCTGTGAGGGTATAAACACCTCTTAAATGATTTTAAAACGAAGATAAACAGTTTGGGTCTGGGATTTCTGGCGGCAGGGAATGTCATGTGGTAAATTTGCTGGACATGAATGTGACAGAGGTAACTTTTATCAAAGCATTGTAATATATTTGTATTGTTATTGTATTTCTGTCAGGATCATTATCGTCAAAGATGATTGACAATTAGCATACAGTTTGGATTGGCGGTATGGTTCTGTTCTGGGCAAGAACTCCCTGCGCATCCATGCAGCCTAGCATGGATGAGAGCAGGGAGAGCAGCGATACCCCCCCCAGGGCAAACAGAACAGAACCAACATAAATGTATTGCAGATATCGTTAAAGTTCAATAATTATATGTACACATTTTAGAATTAGTCTGATTCAAAGGATAATCAGAAGGCTGAATCCTGACTGACAGAGGAGGAGCTGGGGATGGAGGAGGGTAATTAGCTATTGAGCAATGCGAAAACTGCTGATAATACTGAGGGACCTTATATATGAATGCTTAGATAGGTGTCGTATTCCTATAGGTAGATGGGCATCAGCTGAGAGTCAGCTGATGCGAGCTTGACTAACTTGACCTGCCAGAACTAACGCTATGCTTGATTTCCCTCATTAAAAAAAAATAAAAATCCAGACAGATTTCAAAATGCCTCCTCCATCGGTTCCACATGGCATGTGCTTAAAAGTCGTAAATGACCACAACATGAAGGGTGGAATGGGCTCTGAAACAAATCCTCTAAAGTTCATGGATCAGGACTACAACTTTTTACAAGACTACTATCTCAAGACAAGACAGAGGTTTGTTGATGAGTTTTTCCTACCAGATCCCCGTTCCATTGGCGAAGGGCTGCTGGAGCCAGATGATATGGCCAGGGTGGAGTGGATAAGACCAACAGTATGTAGGCAGACCTGCGTTTTGCAACTGCATGTGTGTTCTGACAATATTGCACAAAATGTAAAAGGAGTGTAAAATATACACTTTTGTTGAAAGTTAAAAGAGTCTTTTTTAAAGTCAGCTGACTGTGACAAGCTAAATGCTTGAAATAATTAAAAACACATTAATAAAATTGACCTCTAGTCACAGATATAGTAGATTCTGGTCACATTCAGAAAGATTAAAAAGATAATGCCATTATTAAAAACACCATCAGTCAAAATATCCCTTTCACAGAATGGATCAGTTGACCAATACTGAAGCTGTATTACTTAATTTCTTTCAGGTACTATATTCAAATTTGGCTGAATTTATTGTAAAGACAGTGTCCAGGTTTGACTATGCCCAAGGGAATGTAGGTATATCTGGATAACATCAATTTTGTTGTTATAGACCAAGGGTGTCCAACCCAATGTTCTGCAGAGTTTAGCTGCAACCAGCTCCAACACACTTGCCTAGATGCTTCTAGTGAGTCTGAAGACTTTGATTAGCTGGTTTAGGTGTGCTTAATTATGGTTGGAGCAAAACTCTGCAGGACAGTGGCCCTCTAGAAGCAGGTTTGGACTGCTGTAAATCTTATGGCTCGTTCCCACCGAGCGGTACGGGTCAGTACAGTTCAGTACGGTAAATCCTAATCCAGCTTGTGTTTCCACCGCAAACAGTACTCTTACTTGATAGGCGTGGTGAATGCCGGAAAATAGCGATCAATGTCATTCTCTAAAATTACCAAAAATACACTGTTATATATTTTTTTGTAATACACTGTTATGTATTTTTTTGTGTTTGCGCACTATGATGTAAACAAGCCCAACACACATGAGCAGCATGGCAGAACGAGTGAAGGAGGTGCTTCATTGCCTTTGTGTTGTCATTCCCCTTGTAGCACGGGCAAGTGACGATTCTCTGTCGACCAATCAACGCTCTGCATTGAGTCTAGCTCCACCCTTTAGGTACCGAACTACTGTGCTAGGTACCCCAATGGAAGGGTACAAATACAGCAAAACAAAACAAAACACCTACTTTTTCAAACTCCTCTTCCAATTAAATGGTCCATCCTATATCTGCTCCACAAAATGGCCAAACTTAACGAAACTTGATCCAGACAACAGAGCAAAAAAGGACGCTGCAAAGAAAAACCTGTCATATGGAAAATTCTATTTGAATATGTACAGCAAAATTTAATTTAAACTGTACAGCAAGTGCTACCAAGTCTTTAAAAATCTTACAAAATAAATTTCCTCTGAAAATGAAGTAAAATAATAATTATAATAATAATTAATTACATTTATATAGTGCTTTTCTAGGCACTCAAAGCGCTTTACATTGTCAGGGGGTATCTCCTCATCCACCACCAGTGTGCAGCATCCACCTGGATGATGTGACGGCAGCCATAGGGCGCCAGAACACCCACCACACACCAGCTTATTGGTGGAGAGGAGACAGAGTGATGAAGCCAATCAGTAGATATGG
The DNA here is from genome assembly GCF_001515605.1 of Sinocyclocheilus anshuiensis. Taxonomy (NCBI): domain Eukaryota; kingdom Metazoa; phylum Chordata; class Actinopteri; order Cypriniformes; family Cyprinidae; genus Sinocyclocheilus; species Sinocyclocheilus anshuiensis. Next base: position 1,744,505 of record NW_015552552.1, read on the forward strand.
GGATTGTTAGGAGGCCATGATGATCAGAGGGCAATGGGCAAATTTGGCCAGGATGCCGAGGTCACACCTCTACTCTTTTCGAAAGACATCCTGGGATTTTTAATGACCACAGAGAGTCAGGACCTCGGTTTAACGTCTCATCCGAAGGATGGTGCTTGTTGACAGTATAGTGTCCCTGTCACTATACTGGGGCTTTGGACCCACACAGACCCCCTGCTGGCCTCACTAACACCTCTTCCAGCAGCAACCTAGTTTTCCCAGGAGGCCTCCCATCCAGGTACTGACCAGGCTCAGCCCTGCTTAGCTTCAGTGGGCAACCCATTACAAAAGTAATAATATTACAGTAGTATATTACGTTTTGCTGTTACGTAGTAACATAACGCATTACTAATAAAATTTGGGTAATATTATTACTGGTTACAATCTCAGTAACAGAAGTTACAACAACATATTTTAACTCTAAATTAAGTGGTGAATTTACCAACACCGCAAAACAAAAAAATTCCGTGGGTAAAATAGTTTGTCTATCTTCTGTTGCTGGAATTAGATCCTAAGATGTAGAATTAGATTCTACATTTGTGAGATGGACACACTCCTGTTATTTTCAGTGTATCGGAGAAAAGGAAAAGAATGCTTAGCAATATGTGCGATACCAAACTCTCAACATGGAGAAATAGCACGAGTAAAACCTGGAAACACCTGGACTGGTGCCACTAACACTAAGCTATCGGAGAGAGCTACAGGGTTGGAGAAGAGAAAAAAGGCGGTGGACCAGCGCAGACAAGCAAAAAAAATGAAGTTTAACTAAAAATAAAAAAATCTGTTTTTATTAAATCATAGTCTATATGTAAAATGAATGAATATGCGAAATATTTGACTTAAATAGCCTAATTAACAGATTAACAAAACGAAAGGAAAAGACTCAGAGATATGCTGAGTTTGGTTCATAGGCTATTTGTGTGGCGTGGCGCTCTACGAAAGTCCACGGAAAGGAAACCGAGATGACAGAAATAAAAGTAAAGTAATTGCAGTTTCGAATGATCTGTATGACCAAAGATGACGGAATATTTGTTTGTTGTTTGTTTCCGCTGTTCGATCACGCCGGCGCCTCATGCACACACAGCATTGCAAACGTTGCAGCCTGTTCATTATCAGAATAAAATACAGTCAACCAAACATATAGATACACTGGTTAATTTAAATAGTGCGTACTGCGTAGTAGCTACAATCGGTGCCGTTCAGCCTGAGCTCGGGCCAAAGACACATTTGCTCATGTGAAGAGGATGTTTTTTAAGTGCGTTATAAGCCTGTTTTACATAATAAATAATAGTTTAGCATTCAAATACATCGCAAATATGGGCACATTTAATTGGATTAATGCTGAATGAGAGAGGTAGGCTGCACAACAACGCTGTTTGCTTTTAGTTTCGCATTGAATTAGCCTCAGTGGCGGCTCCAGGATTTGTTTGTTGGGGGTGCTAAGGGGGGGTTTAACAGTTCAGAGGGGGTGCTAAAAAACTAATTATATTGAGTGAAAATAATGAACGCCTATAAGCTTCAGCATACAAATTCAGCCACCTTGTGTTTTTTATGTACAGCAGCTTCGAAAAAGGCATATTTTAGATTTTTTTCTGTGGTATAAACTTCTCATATACCACTGTTATTAGTGATATAACTTTAATGCCAACTGCCAAATATGACACTTACAAATTAATACAATTTAAGAACGCACATAGAAAAGAGAGAAAGTTCTCTCTTAAAGGGATTAAAGGGATTTTTTAATTTTTACATTTAATTTTTTAATTTTTTAATTTTTTTCACATATCTATCTATTTAGGCGGGGGTTGTTTGGTCACGTGACGAGAGTGATGCGAGACACTATGATCCAAAAGAGCACCTTTTGTTAAAAAAAGTTGAATTTCTTCATTTAATATAAGCGAGTTTGTCTTTATTGTTGCTGTTTTCATTAAATGTAGCCTAAATAAATAAATAAAACAATGAACCACAAACTAAGCATTTGTTTTAAAAGAGGGAAAATACCTTAGGCTATTTATTTGGGTTACAACGCAAGTAGACTATATCCGTCGTATTCATTTTGTTAATAAAAGTTAGATGTTTAATATAGGCCTATGCGAATTTGCCATTGTAGTATTTTATGGCTGATGTGTTTTAATTAATAGGCTAATAATGAACCACAAACTACGATCGTTTTAAAGAAAAGGGAAATCCAAAACCGTTTATTTATTTGTGTTACTGTCACGAATCCTGTCCATGAACTTCCATCCACTTGCCACCAGAGGTCGCCCTCCCATTATATTGACTCTCACACCACACAGACTATTACACATCACCCTGGACTACATTTCCCATGTGCCATTGCGCTAATCACAAGCTCACCTGAAACTTATCACACACAGCTGCTACCCATTACACCCACTATAAGAATCAGTCTCAAACAACCATTCACTGCCGAGTATTGTTTAGCGCTTATCGCTCATCGTGTGATAGCTACGTTACAGAGCCATTTCAGAGTTTTGTCTAGTTCCTAGTTCTAGTCTAGTCCTGTCTAGTTTGGTGCCTGATTGCCTGTTTCCTGATCTCCTGCCTGTCTTGGATTCTTCTATTGCCTACCTCTCTGGACATTGTTCGCCGATCTCAGACCCACGCTAGCCTTTGGATTACTCTTCATCTTGCCTCTTCTATTACTGTTTAGCGTGTATCACTGCTATAGCTGATAGCTACCTTACAGAGCCTGCTTAGTTTTCCTAACCTTATCTTAGTCTTGCCTTGTCTGTTTTCTCATGTTCTGATCTTTGCCTTGTACCTGGATTATCCCTCTAGTCTCGCCCCTGTTGGATTACGTTCGCCGTCGACTGACCCACGCTTGTTTACTGGACTGCTCTAGTTTTGTCTTCTATATACCTGTTTGCCATTGCCTGACCCTCGCCTGTTTTGACCACACCCTCAATAAAGTTTGCAAATGGATCCGTACGTCTCACGACTCTGTCGCCCCATAACAGAATACTCGGCCTCACAAGGATCCAGCAGCTTTTCATGTGGACATTGGCCAGGTATGGACACTGCAAAACTATTATTAGCCTTAAAGTAGGGCACACGCCCGCTTGAAGGCCATATGTGGCGACAGCGGAGCCTGATAGTAAAATGGCGGACACAACAGCGCCCCATTATGTCACAGCTGATCTTCATGAATCAAGTCAAGTTACCATTGACACAGTTGATTGTCATGAGGCAAGTCAAGTCACAGTTTATTGTCATGAGTCAAGTCAAGTCACGGCTGATCGTCATAAATCAAGTCACAACTGATCGTCATGAGTCGAGTCAAGTCAAGTCACAACTGATCGTCATGAGTCAAGTCAAGTCACAACTGATCGTCATGAGTCAAGTCAAGTCACAACTGATCTGCCAGAGCCTCGTCACGTCACAGCTGATTTGCTAGAGCCTCGTCACGTCTCAGCTGATCTGCCAGAGTCACATCACGTCTCCGCTATTCGTCCAGAGTCACGTCACGTCCTGTCTGTTGCACCCAGATTATCAAGGTCAGTCCTTCGGTATTCCAGTCTGGTATCCAGTGTGAGGGATGCACTGCTGGTGTCTGCACATGCAGCTGGTATCCCCAAACCCACTCACTCTAGCCCTCCTGTTCCTGAAATGATTCCCCTGTCTGAAGCGCTTCCCATGATGGGGATCGCTTTTTGGTGTGTTTGGGCTGCGTACACTACCACAGAACCTCCTGAGATGGCGGTGCTCGCTCCAGATCCTCCAGAGGTGGCGGCTGAGGCTGCAGAACCTCCCGAGGCGGCGGCGCTCGCTTCAGCTCCTGGCATGGTGGTGGCGCCCAACAATACACTTTCAGCCTGTCATGTCACGGTCGAAGGAACCGTAGATGAATACTGTACCTGTCCTGTTAAGGTGGATGTTAATGAACTCTACCCCTGTCCTGATGTTACTACTGCAGAACCTCCAGAGGTGGCGGCATCTGATGCAGAACCTCCAGAGGTGTCAGTGGTATTCACTTGTGAACTCTCGTCCTTTTCTGTTCGGGCCAAGGAGGCCGTCTGTGAACTCTCTGCCTGTCCTGTCACGGCTATGGAGGCCATCTATAAACTCCCTATCTGTCCTGTCACGGCTATGGAGGCCGTCTATGAACTCACTTCCTGTTCTGTCACGGCTATGGAGGCCGTCTGTGAACTCATTTCCTGTCCTGTAACGGCTATGGAGGCCATTAGTGAATCCCCTGCCTGTCTTGTTAGGGCTATGGAGGCCAATTATAGACTATTGTCCTGTTCCGATCCAGCCGAGGAGGCTGGTTGTGAACATTAGTGAATCCCCTGCCTGCCTTGTTAGGGCTATGGAGGCCAATTACAGACTTTTGTCCTATTCCGATCCAGCCGAGGAGGCTGGTTGTGAACACTCTGTCTTGCCAGTCCCAGTCAATGAATCTATATATGAACTCTCTACCCGTGTTGTCTCCACAAACATCTGTTGAATCATCCGTCTTGCCTATCCCGGTCAGTGAGTCAAATTATAAGCTGTCACCTTGCTCAATCTCTCCAAGTGTGTCAACTGTTGAACCGTATGTCTGTCTAGTCAGTCCAGTTCACATGAATGCTCATGATTCTGAATTGTGTGTCAGTGTGTCTGATGATGATGTTCCTGTCTGTCCAGTTTCCGCCTATGACCCTGAGTGTGAACTGTTAGTCCGTCCAGTTTCAGATTTTGCTAATGAAATGTCTATCAGTTCAGTTTCAGTCCGTGAGCTTAATGTTGAATCATTCGTCTGTTTAGAATCCGTGAGTCGAATTACGAACCATCAGTCTGTCCTATTTCCCCTCATGTCTCAGAGCTTGAACTGTCTGTCACGTCCAGGGAACCTGGATCTGAACACTCGATCCCAACTGTCATGAGATCAGATGCACCCCACCTTTACCCCGGTGGTCCTGTCACAGCCCAAAGATCCACCTTTGACCTCTTAACTCTGTCTATCATGAGCCCAGAAACCACAAAAACACTCCATGTCTGTCCCATTACCCCTGTCATTTCCCAAGAGACCACTAATGAACTGTCTACCTATCCTGTTTCAGTCAAGAAGTCTAGTTTTGAGCCATATGTCAGTCCTGTTTCGACCAATGAGACTGATTTTGAATGGTCTGCCTGTCCAGTCTCAGTCAGTGAGTCTGCTTATAAACTGTCTGCCTGTCCAGTCTCTGTTAATGAGCCAGATTTTGAACTGTCTACCCATTCAGTGGTCACCAGGGAGACTATGGGCAAACTTTTTGAGTTCACTGCCTCGGCCCTTGGGTCCGTGAATACTCTGTATGTGTTGTCTGTCTCTGCTTTTCCTAGGTCTCCGTCTCTGCCATGGTCTCCTGATCCGTCTGCTCCCCCCTGGTGGGCTTCTGCTCTGTCTGCTCCGGCCTGGTGGTCTTCTGCTTCGTCTGCTCCGGCCTGGTGGTCTTCTGCTCTGCCCTGGTTGGCTCCAGTCCCATCTGCTCCGCCCTGGTGGGCTTCAGTTCCGTCTGCTTCGTCCTGGTGGGCTCCAGTTCCGTCTGCTCCGCCCTGGCGGGCTCCAGTTCCGTCTGCTCCATCCTGGTGGACACCTGTTCTGTCGGCTCCGCCCTGGTGGGTTTCTGCTCTGCCGGCTCTGCCGCAGTCCCTGGCCTCTCCACTTCCACGTGGACCTGGCCCTCCGTCCCTCCCCCTGTTCCGCCTCCGCTCCACCACCCACCTGGATCGTATAGTGTTTGGAGCGTCTGGAAGCCGCTCCTTGGGGGGGGGCTCTGTCACGAATCCTGTCCATGGACTTCCGTTTATTCACCACCAGAGGTCACCCTTTCCATTACATTGACTCTCGCACAACACAAACTGTTGCATAGCACCCCGGACTACATATCCCATCATTCTTTGCACGATTTGCACAC
>NW_015552552.1:1750843-1751373 GCF_001515605.1 Sinocyclocheilus anshuiensis
CTGGTGGTCTTCTGCTCCTCCGTGGTGGTCTTCTGCTCCGTCTGCACCAGCCTGGTGGTCTTCTGTCCTGCTCTGGAGGTCTTATGCTCCGCCGTGGGGATCTTTGGACCTGTCTGCTCTGCTGTGGTGGTTCTCAGCTCCACCTGCTCTGCCGACTTCGCCCTGGCTTCCTGCTTCGCCGGCATCACCCTGGTTCTCTGCTCCGCCTGGGTGACCTGCCCTGCTGGCTCTGCTTCCCGTCAAGCTGCCGAGTATTGTTTAGCGCTTATCGCTCATCATGTGATAGCTACGTTACAGAGCCATTTCAGAGTGTTGTCTTGTTCCTTAGTTCTAGTCTAGTTACGTCTAGTTTGGTGCCTGATTGCCTGTTTCCTGATCTCCTGCCTGTCTTGGATTCTTCTATTGCCTACCTCTCTGGACATTGTTCGCCGATCTCAGACCCACTCTAGCCTATGGATTACTCTTCATCTGGCCTCTTCTATTACTGTTTAGCGTGTATCACTGCTATAGCTGATAGCTACCTTACGGAG
>NW_015552553.1:0-2089 GCF_001515605.1 Sinocyclocheilus anshuiensis
TGACCTTAGAGAGCTGGCTAAAGCTAGCCGTGGGGAAGGATGGAGGCCTCCTCGTCTCTGCCACATCACGAGAGATGCACCTGGCCTGGGCCTCAACATACAGCCAGTGGAAGGTAGAAATACAGTAATTTCATATATACATATTAAAAAATGTCAAAATCAGCCCTGTAATGCCGTTATAGAAATACTCTCTTATCTCTGATGTATAGGTGAGAAAGGCAAATTCACAGTAAGCTCAGTGAAAGGAGGTGCTGCAGAGAGAGCAGGAGTGAAGAAAGGGGACCGGCTAATTTGGATAGATGGTGCCATGGTCTCTGAACTCACACACTCTGCCATCAGCAGAATGGTAAACATGTACTTGCTTTAGATAAATGTAAAAATGTAAAAATATATGGTAAAAAATGGCAGCTGTGGTTGCCAGAATATGGTGGGAATGCTTCAGATATTACAGGATGGCATATTGTTACCTGTATGTTGTACAGCTTAACCACATATTTCATCAAGTGATATAAAGTCAATATACAATTGTATAATCTATTTGAACTACCAAAATGTACTTTTTGTCTTAAAATGTACTAATAACCACCATAATACAAAAGATAAAACAGAAAGCCACATGATGAATCAGAATTTATCACAAGTAGCCTGTTCATAAAAACATGTATAGATTTCACCCAGGGTCTCACACACAAAGACAAAACAACATCAGGATAACACACAAAACTAAAATAATGAAATAAACTAGTGCTGTCAAATGATTAATCGTGATTAATCACATTCCAAAAATTTTTGTTCACATAATATATGTGTGTACTGTGTATATTTATTATGTATATATAAATACACACATGCATGTATATATTTAAGAAAATATGTTATGTTTATATATTAAATATATTTATATATAATATAATTTATATGAATATATAAATACAAGTAAATATTTTCAAAATATATACTGTATGTGTTTGTATTTATATATACATAATAACACAGTACACACTCATGTAAACAAAAACTTTTATTTTGGATGCAGTTAATCATGATTAATCGTTTGACAGCACTACAATACTATACTACAATACTAGTCTGGTTTCAGAAGTGGACATTCAACCGAGACTGCCTTGCTCTCCGTTTTTGAAGCCCTAAGACTTTCAAGAGCGGATTCCAAATCTTCAATACTTATCTTGCTGGATCTGTCCGCTGCTTTTGACACAGTAAACCACCAGATCCACCTGTCTTGATTTTGTGTTCGCTTAGTAGATGACTAAATGTAAATGTAATGTAAATGTACAATAAACATTACCTAAATAAAAGAAAATGTAACAAAAATACCATCATGTATGTTACTGTTTACAAAAAGAAACAAAATTAAAACGTAATTAAATAATCATCATGTGTTGTGTCATGCAGTGACCTCTGGGAGTGTCCTTTTACTACATTTTACATTATTTTACAGTAAAATTACATAATGCAATGTTAAATCATTTACAGTAACTGCTCCCCGGGTGCCACAGCAAAAATGGCTGCCCACTGCTCCGGGTGTGTGTTCACGGTGTGTGTGTGTTCACTGCTGTGTGTGTGCACTTTGGATGGGATAAATGCAGAGCACTGATTCCGAGTATGGGTCACCATACTTGGCCACATGTCACGTCACAAACTCATATCATGAGTAGTATTTAGATCTTTTATGGTGTTATGGTGTACTTTCATCTCAAGTGATGCTATTTCCAGGTGAAGAAGTGCAACAATCACATGACAATGCTGGTGATTGACAGTGACAGTGAGAAGAGTTATGCCCGTAGGAAAATGCCTATTCTCCCAGCCATGGCTGATGCAGAGAACATGCCATATCGGCCTCGCAGACTGCATCTGGTGCTGGGGCCAGAAGGGTACGGCTTCCTGCTCAGGCAGGAAAAGACTGGAACGGGACGCAGTGGTGAGAGGCAGACACACACTTTGACATGCACTCATACTTTGGCATACAGCCACACAAATGAATTGCAGACTGTACATTTATGTTTGGTTTATACAGTCCACATGTTGAGAGAGGTGGATAAGGGCAGCCCTGCTGAACTGGGAAGTGTTA
>NW_015552553.1:2439-4426 GCF_001515605.1 Sinocyclocheilus anshuiensis
CAAAAAGGTTATGACTGGCTGAAGAAAAATGGGATGCCAATCGCTGTGAACAAACTAGCACCCATCTCTGAGGTATGCAATAACATATATTTTTCCTAGTACTGATTAATTGCATTAAGTGCGATTAAACCACACACACAAATGTTTTCACAACTCATAAGCAAAAACATTATTCATCACATGCACTTTATTTATATAAGTTCATGTATTTGTTACAGGTGGAGGAAAATGTTTCAAGTGCTGCTGACTGTTGACTTGTCTGATGACAGCACTTAGTCCACCTAGTTATAGTGTGGATGGCCATTAAACATTTCTGATCGTGTCAATGAGATCAGTGCTTGGAGAATGACGTTTAAACAGAGTTTCAATGGGTAGCTAATTTCTCTGACCTATACATTTTGCACTTTGCATTTTTTCTGTATGAAATTGCCTAAACCTTGGGCACCATCCTTTGCACATATTCATAATCATTCAGAGTGCTGTGAATACAGTAAATGTTTAAGATATGTTACTGGATGTCAAAATACAATATGCATAGCAGGATGGCATTAACAATGTTCATTTCTGTGTATCTGAGAAATATTTTTATGTATTTTAAGATGTGTTCACCATGTGTTTTGACCTATAAATACCATTTCAGCATTGTGGCATTTTGATCCTAAATGCATCATTTAAATGGGGTCAAATATCCCCCTCCCAAATAAAAATAAATAAATAAAATAAATGAAAAACAATGTGTGGTAAATAAATGTCTCTGATTCATCATGAATGATATTTCAGGAAAATATATTTGTGTGCTATTGTTGTCATTATTTAATAATAAATAAATAATTACACTATTTACACTAAACATGAAAATTGTATAGCCCTTTATACAGTCGTTTGGCATTAAAGGGGTCATATGATGCTGCTAAAAAGAACATTATTTTGTGTATTTGGTGTAATGAAATGTGTTTATGCGGTTTAAGGTTAAAAAAACACATGTGTTTCCACATACTGTACATTGTACTGATTAATTGCATTAAGTGCGATTAAACCACACACACAAATGTTTTCACAACTCATAAGCAAAAACATTATTCATCACATGCACTTTATTTATATAAGTTCATGTATTTGTTACAGGTGGAGGAAAATGTTTCAAGTGCTGCTGAACCACCAGCACTGAAGACTGTTGACTTGTCTGATGACAGCACTTAGTCCACCTAGTTATAGTGTGGATGGCCATTAAACATTTCTGATCGTGTCAATGAGATCAGTGCTTGGAGAATGATGTTTAAACAGAGTTTCAATGGGTAGCTAATTTCTCTGACCTATACATTTTGCACTTTGCAGTTTTTCTGTATGAAATTGCCTAAACCCTGGGCACCATCCTTTGCACATATTCATAATCATTCAGAGTGCTGTGAATACAGTAAATGTTTAAGATATGTTACTGGATGTCAAAATACAATATGCATAGCAGGATGGCATTAACAATGTTCATTTCTGTCTATCTGAGAAATATTTTTATGTATTTTAAGATGTGTTCACCATGTGTTTTGACCTATAAATACCATTTCAGCATTGTGGCATTTTGATCCTAAATGCATAATTTAAATGGGGTCAAATATCCCCATATTTCAGGATTTGTGTGCTATTGTTGTCATTATTTAATAATAAATAAATAATTACACTATTTACACTATACACTAAACTTGTATAGCCCTTTATACAGTCGTTTGGCATTAAAGGGGTCATATGATGCTGCTAAAAAGAACATTATTTTGTGTATTTGGTGTAATGAAATGTGTTTATGCGGTTTAAGGTTAAAAAAACACATGTGTTTCCACATACTGTACATTATTGTTTCTCCTCTATGCCCCGCCTTTCTGAAACGCGTCGATTTTTACAAAGCTCATCGGTCTGCCAGCTATCGTGATTGGCCGAATACCTCAAGCGTGTGACGGAAATGTTACGCCCCTTACCATATTGTGAATATTGTGAT
>NW_015552553.1:7928-10996 GCF_001515605.1 Sinocyclocheilus anshuiensis
TTTTGGAAGGCCAAACAAAGTAGTTTCGCTTTCACAACGAAACAGCGTCACACACAGCGGCTTGAGAACGGCGCAGCCGGTGGATTCGATGAAGGAGCGTCCAGCGGGCTTGTGGCAACCACATGTGACGACCCCGGGCTGGACTCCGCTTCGTCCACGGTGAAAGCCGATCTGGCGATCCACAGCGGGAAGTTGAAGTATTTCCTCAGCGACCAGCACGGATCAGCTCCAGGCATGACGAAGCGGATATCGTCCTCTTTTGGAAGGCCAAATAAAGTAGTTTCGCTTTCACAACGAAACACACAGCATCTTCACGACATGGTGGCGGCGCCAACAACAATACAACAGCGAGAATAAAAGTTACGCCTTCTTTCTTTGCGTGCGGCGTTATGCAAATCTTCCCACATCATGACTTAGACATGTTGGGGCGTGTTAGAACGAACCATTTTAGGTAGGCGTGGTTGACTCTTAACTTTTATAAAGAATATCTCTCTGGATTTGAGACTTTAGTCTTTGCAACTTTACAGATCTTCTTTATGCACCAAGAGCTTGTAACATTCCAAAAATTGAAATCGCATCATATGACCCCTTTAAGTAGCACTTAGCCGGTCGTGTTATGCCGTCCTTATTTATATGAAAAGTATTTAATACGGTATTTAATTTTTAGGAAAAAAAATTAGGAAAAAATCAGTTTTTATTTGTATAAACAGCATTTTTGTTCAACGTTATAACACGGTGCCAAGATAGAGGCTATATTTTTACGACATCCTCGAAATTTCCGTCAGGCGTATAATCCGCCGCCTCAATCGAAGGGTCCTTCGCTGGAGGTGACATTCATTGAAGGGCCCCGGTTTGTGAAGAGAAGCGGCGAATACACCTTCACGGTCACAGAAATCATGGCCCAGGCGGTACAGAAACTTGTGGCTAAAGTGCCAACGTTGGTCGGTGGTAAGAATTATCACCTTTTACTTAAGCTATAGATTTATTCCTTCAAAGATATTTATTTTGAGTTGTGTGCTTCTGGTTTCCGCAGCTGTTAAAACAGGCCGCGTAACGTAAATGAGCAAAACATGCATTAGATAAAACCGTTACTATACAGACAGTAATTGTGGTAACATGCTGATTTTCGTGCAAGCAAATGACCAACAGTTGTGTTAGCTAATGCTCTGGTGCTTTACTCCGTTTATAGCTGTCACAATTCATTCTGAACGCGCGCTACAGCAGTGTTATATGCTGAAGATGACAGAGCACAACAGTCGCCCAATGTCAGCGTGTGAAGATACATTCAGCTCAAACATTTAAGTTGTTCCTATGGCCTTGGCTTTGTGAAGTTTCCTTTACAAATTTAAACGTTAGTTATATCTTTTGTATGTTTTCCGTGATTAACGTTTGTAATGATATATGCAGCCGCTGTGAACTACTCCAAGCCCCGGCTAGCCACATTCTGGTATTACGCCCGTGTGGAGCTGGTGCCTCCAACCCCTGCCGAGATCCCCAAGGCCATCAGCGGCGTCCAGGATCTCCTCAAGGGCTTCCAGTCTGGACGGCTCGGTCAGACCACAGTAAGGGTTAGTACGGGTCCTTTAAATTCTGGTTTGCCATTTCAAATAGGACTTTTTTTGAGATTTGACAATGTTGACACAAAATAATTGCTTAAATGTATTATCCAAAAAACAAAACAAAAAAACATCTGCTTTGGCAGAGGCACATCTGTCATGCAGTGTTGGGAAGGTTACTTTGGAAATGTAATAGGTTAGAGATTACAAGTTACACTGTGTAGTGTAGTGTAATTATTTCAGTTACTTTATTAAAGTAATGTGACTGATTACATTTGATTACTTTTCTAAATTTCTAACAAATGTTTTTAACTGATGATCATTTTCAAACATTTAAACCAGGCAGGGTTAACATTACAGTAGCACTCAACGCTGCATGATTACTGTCAGACTTTCAGAATCCTTCATCACTTGAATTTAGATTATAATAATTTATTTTTAAAGCACAGCCACCACAAAATCAGACTTTAGCACCTCTTTTTACTTTGAGATCATTCTGAGGTTAAATAAAGATTTAAAACCATAACAAGAAATAGTTTCATAGCTATGATGCTGTTTTTGAAATCAGATCTTTTCATGACAGGAAACACAGGCATCTAACAGTTAATCTTTAAAAAATAAAGCATATACATAAACCCAAATTGGAAATAAAACAGTTATCATATAAACGTGTCCTATTCTGTGTCCTAAACTCCTGAAACATTGGTGTCTCATATTGTAGAGCAGTCAATGCAATTTGGGAAAGAAATTAATTAAATCTGTATATGGGTGTGTGTGAAAAATTCAGATTAACCCCTTTGTAATCTTTAACATTTTCAAAAGTAACTGTAATTTAATTACACATTTTTTCTCAGTAGCTGTAACTGATTAAATTTATTTTGTAATAAATTATGTGATTCCATTACATGTAACTAGTTACTCCCCAATACTGCTGTCATGTCATATTTCAAATATGTATTTGTCATTGTGCATGATGCATATGCTAATGTTAGCCACCATGTTTAGAAAAAAATTTAAATTGTCATTCACATATCCTCAAGCTGTTCCAAACTTGTATGAATTTTTCAGCCATTGAACACAAAAGATCAGTGGTGTAACGTAACAAAGTAATAATACTTCATTACAGTACTTAAGTATTTTTTGGGAGTATCTGTACTTTACTTGAGTTTTTATATTTCAGCCAACTTTTACTTTTACTCCACTACATTTCCTAATTAAAATGTATACTTTTATGCCGATACATTTCCCCGAAGCATATTCGTTACTTACTACAAAATAGTCAGAAGAACACGGACTGCAGGAAAGCAGGTTTGACGAATCAGTGGTCTGGCGTTTGCAAGTTAGACTCCTAAAAATCACCTTTGCTCATGTGCAAACAAGTGCGCGGCTAAGCGCACAACCGCGGATGATTCATTTTCCACTCAAGTCGAGTCTGGGGTAGGGCTGCACGATTAATCGAATGCGATTGTCATGCGCATTTTGATAGTAAAGCCGGTTCTGTAATCAGCAGGA
>NW_015552553.1:11099-38014 GCF_001515605.1 Sinocyclocheilus anshuiensis
AAATGCTTTGTTTCTGAATGAATCAGTTGTTTGAATGAATTGGTTGAATCTCAATGACTCACTCATTAACAGTCACTTGCTGCCACCTACTGGCGGTTTTAATTTCACATTTCGACTATTTCATGTTTTAAGTTATTTCAAATATCAGTATTCAACGTTTTATGTTAAAAACAAAACATTAGGCCTATTTATGCATCTGTAACTGCAGTTTAAATGCATTCTTGTTCGCTTCCAAGATACATAAACTGTGTAAATACATCTAAATGCTAATTAGATTCCAGAAATGTTTTCTTATGTTGGAATGACACTAAGTACCAGATGAAGTGCTTCTTATTCTTACCCACAAATACAAAATGGAAGAAAGAGGTAAAACTGAACACAATCTTGCTACTCAAGCTTTGTATGAACATTTTTTATATATATATTTATTTGCTTCTTTTCCATTTGCATTTACTTGTACTTTTACTTTCAATGCTTAAGTACGTTTAAGATTTTAAAAAATACTTTTCGTACTTAAGTACAATAAATATCACATACTTTAAGACTTTTACTCAAGTAATATTCTAATCGGTGACTTCAACTTCTACCAAAGTCATTTTCTGGTAAGATAGCTGTACTTTTACTTGAGTATGGCTTTCAGGTACTTTATACACCACTGCAAAAGATATTGTGAAGAATATTGGTAGCCAAACAACTGACAGTAGCCATAGACTTCGATAGCATGGGGGAAAAAAATTCTATGGCAGTCAGTAGCTACCATCAGTTGTTTGGTTACCAACATTCATCACAGTATAATCTTTTGTGCTCAGCATAAGAAAGAAACTCGTATAGGTTTGGAACAAGTGGAGGGTGAGTAAATGAGTAATTTTTCAGTGAATTATTCCTTTGACTTTTGAATTAATTTGCAACATGCAAATATTTTAGGAAAAATGTGCTCTAAACCTTTTCCTTTAAACATCTGGAAGCCAGTACACTCACTGCAGTTCAAGCATAGCACTTTTTCTAATAATATTTATAATATTTTCTAGTAAATAAAAGCTTGATTAAGCTCTTATATCAGCCTGTGTCTGTTCATTTATTGAACTGAAGATGCACTTCATTGTCAGAGTGTGAGGTTTAAATTGTACATTTAATTATTGTTTGGCAAACCTGATTATTAGTAGTTCCAAGCATATTTATGTAATGTCTCTCATCACTTTTATTTTTTTGCCACAGGATGCTCTGAGGAACGGACTCGTTGCCACAGAGGTTCTGATGTGGTTCTACATCGGCGAGATCATTGGGAAGAGAGGCCTTATTGGCTATGATGTATAAATGTGGACTGTCCTGTTTGCTTGTTCTCTTTGCTGAGCTTTGTCTGTTTTCTTTATCAGATTCTTGGAATCCAGGAACTAAATAAATAAATATTATTAAAGAAAGAACAGCTTTCATGCTGCTTTAATTCCAGTGGGTTTTAATGACTTGTCAGTGAGTGTACCCAGGAGAATGTTATACAATATTGTTAAATATTAGTCTGATAGATGGTGGAATTCATGGATATACACAACATAATCAATATCCTTTAAAATCTTTCCTTTTTGTGTTAATAAAAAAATTGTTTTACCAGGTCAAAGTGATTTTAATGCAGTTGTGGGGGGAAAATACAAAAGCTGAAAGAAAAATGCATGTGCATATATTATGTGTGATATAGATTTATCTTGGTTTATATACAAAATTATGTAATAATTGACATTTCTTCTCGCTCCTGTTTTTCTGATAGCATCCGCATAACATTTCCCAAGTATTTGTGGAACTCCTGTCGGACATCTTCAGGCTCTTCCTCAAGATTTGAGTGAATGAGCGGCAACTTGTTTAACTGTGGGGCTACACAGAGGATAAGTTAATTAGGTTTAAAAATGATTAGGCATATGTAACTTTAAGAAATTTTTGAAGGGGTGTTCAGAAAATAAATTTCCTTTTCATTCAGTTTCAAACCAAAACACAAATAAAAGCACCTTACAATGATCTGATGCAGCTAATGCTGTAGTGAGGGTACGTTACCTAATGGTGGACGGGTAGTGTCAGCCCCGCTCCCTGGTTTATGATGTGCTATGAGCAGACACTGGGCCTCTTGTAGACCCTGAGAGAAGATGAATGTAGAGTACCAGGTCTCTATTTCCTTGAGATGACGGCGCACATCTGGGTTAAACACAATAACTACTCCATTGGAGTCTTTCATCAAAGCTGACCAGCATGATTCAAACCTGTGCACATACAATTCTGAATGAATTTACTCAGGAAACAGGAATTGTTTGACAAGTTAAGTCTGGTTCAGAAAAAGGGTCTACATTTGGTCAACTTACTTGAAATCACCTGCACAATCCCATAGTTCCACTTCACATGCTGAATTTTTGTTGCCATTAGATAAATTGTGTGATTCAAACTCAAGTATCCTAAAGATGGAAAAATGTCGTATTTGAATAGACAAAAATAAAACTTTTGGCCAGGCAACAAACATTTATACATGTTGCAACATTTCTTTAAAAAAAAAAAAAATCAACCGACCTTACTCCTTGTGAAGGGCTGTAGTCAGCTCCGATTGTCTCTGTTGTGTCAGATAGAAAATTGGCCAATGCTGTTTTCCCACACTATCAATATGAAATGTGAAAATCAGTGATCTACACAAATAAATAAAGATACACATACATACATACTATCAAACGATTTACCTCGCTAGGTCCAATTAATAATATTTTCATCTTGAACGTATTAAAGTATAGAGAGAAAAAGGCAAGGGAGAGATTTTCGACTAACTTAGAGACCTATTTTTTTCTAACCTAGCTAGCGAGCTAGCTACTAAAACAACAATTTGACATTTCTATTGTGATAAAATAATATTAAATGAGATGTAAAACGTTTGCTTAACGTGTCAAATCAGCGCGATCTACCGTCAGACACAGAAAGGCAGCTAGACGAAGCGCACCGTGGGTTAGCTCAAGGCTAACATAATAAACAACTCGTTTCCAAGGCAATTATGCAGAAGGTAAAACACGGGTCGCAGATTCGCTTCGCTAACCTTCATAATTTATCTTGCGTACATTAAAAATAAATTATTTAAAAAGAAATCCCAAGAACGGTAGAAAAAGGTATTAAATTCGTTTAGTTTTTAGGCTATATAAATAACTTTTTAAAACAACCCCTTACAAACAGAAACCAAACTTTTAAGAAAAATAATACAAGGCTTTTGGACAGTTGAACACTTCCCTTGTCCACACAAATGAGCAATATTGTCACACGATATGTGTAACCTGTCACAACCTCTTATGTGGGAACCTGCTATTAAACCCGCCTATTATAAACGTTTAAATTTATGAGCATTAAAGGCACACAGTGTTGCCAACTAATTTTCAGGGGAAGTTGCTAAAAGTTGTTAAATGACGTTGTGATGTCATTGCGTGATGACGTCATTACGTAATCACGACGCAAAATTGTGTCACTACATTAAAAAAATATATTTTTATGTTAATTTAGATTTGTTCGTAAAATAATATAAATGCATAATATAGTGTTAAAATATAAATAACTTTTTTATATACAACATTGAATTATTGAACACTTACACATTTTTGAACGATTACAAGTTTTTTTATTAGCTAGTAAACTAGTAAAACTACACATTCTGAACAATTATAGTTTTAAGCAGTGTATTAGTAGTCAGTATGCTATGAAAAATTGCTAAATTTAGCAACAAAATTGCTAAGTTGGCAACACTGAAGGCACAATAAGTAATTTTCACCGCTAGAGGGTGCGTATTCAAAATAAACAAAGAGGCAAAGGCTTAGCTGCCATGACTGAGTGTGGAATCATGGGAGTTGTCGTCTTCATCCCCACAGCCGACGCAATCCGACGGGGCTCCGGCAGAAATCATGTTCATGTAGTAGAATGAAGCAGGGTGAGGCCGTCGAAGCGAAAGAGGCCGCTGAACGAGCGTGACACACGGCTCGAAAGCAGCGGAGTTTTTATTATGACACTGACAACCGCTTCCGCTCCTTCCAGTCGTGCCTATGTGGGGGGAAAAAACAGCGCTGTTTTATCATACTAGATACATTTGAAAGTTCTGTTATTATGCTACTCTGTGCAGTCGTCATCGGTCTATTAAAACGCACAACATATTAAAGCATCTTTGGTGTTTCCATATTTTCTACAAAACAAAACCGGAAATCGAGGGGTTATGACGTCATTAGCAGGCGACACAATGACACTGTGGACACGGTCCATGTCACTAGTTAAAATTGCTTATTTATCTGGATTTAAACATTATTCGAAACATTTGGGATAGTGTAAGTACACAACAAGTCAGCAAAATATATAACACTGTTCTAGTGGTTTTTGGATATTTTAATTTAAAAAAAATCTTACATATTGTGCCTTTAATGCAATTCATGAAATAGCAGAAATGTAAAGGCCAAACAATATAATTATTGGACGAAATTCACACAATCTAATTCAAGCCATTTTGGTTTATTAAACCAACATGTAGTATTTGAGGTTGTCCTAAACATGATCCTAAAAGTGATTTCTAAAAAAGTTGTATTTCCTCTTATAGCCACATGAGGACACTAGTCATCTGCGTCTAATATCCGCCATGAAAGAAGCAAATTGTCCACAGCAGGTTGTTGTCTTTAAAAGGTGTTTACAAAAATAACACGCCAAGGTGAAAAGCAGAAAGCAGGTTTACCAACTAAACCGGTAAGTTGACACAAAGTAAACTGTTAACCTCAACTATCCAACAGTAGCTCAGTAAAAAACCTCAGTAGCTTTAGTGTGGTAAAGTTGGTTTTATGTTGGACATTCACCGAGCAAATTAAGGGACTGTCTCAAAAGTGCATGAACATTATTAAAAAAAAGATATGCATCCCAAGATTCGAAAACATGCAAAGCAAATAAATGCAAATAAAATGTAAAGATGTGAATTACGTGGAAAAACATGAATGGGAGATTCACTTTGAATTGTTACATTGTTATTACATTGCATTACAACATTTTCTTTTAACTGGTAGAAACAGGAGTTGATATGGCATCTGTAATATATTCAGTAACACTTCTAACACATCATACATGACTTTAATTTTGGAAATATGATTTTGTGTATTTTTGGTGAATTTTTCAAATATTCAAATCTATATAACTTCCTGGCCATGTGACCTGATGATGTCACACCAGTTGTGATATCTTCACACAATCCTGACACACATGTTCCACCTGTGATTTCCTTTTGGAATAATTTGTTTGCTAACCTTAATTGGAAAAAAATCTGGTCTCTACAGCAAAAATTCTTTCTCACAAACAAAGTTAAAGAAATTTATTTTAAGCTCATACACAGGTTCTACCCTGTAAAGAAGTTTATACAAAGATTTAAATCAGACATTGAGCTAACATGCACTTTTTTGGTCATGTCACTACATTCAGAAGCTTTGGGATGATATTGGTGTGTTTGTCAAGTGTAAGATTTTGCCAGGCTTCTCAGTACATATGAGAAACGTTATATTTGGGTATTATGACTCAGACCCCACAAACGAAAATAACTGTTTTGTTATTAATTTAATTTTTCCCCTAAGCAAATTTCACATTCACAAATGCAAATTTTCCGACTGTAAACCTGTCTTCTCTGTCTTCCTAAAAGAAATGGAAAATTATTTGAATGTAATTTTAGTATCTAATAATAAGAAAGCTATAAGGACTGTTAGGATTTGCTCTGCCTTTGATCTCTTCATGTGATCATGTTTAGATGCCATTTTATTTTTGTGTGTGATATAATGTGATGTATGCTTATTCTTCTGTATGTTCCCGTTCTTTGCAATAAAAAAAAAAACATGAAAAAAATAAAAAATCCTGACACACATCATACATCACTTGGATTTTGGAAATATGATTTTGTGTATTTTTAGTGAATTGATGAAATATTTAAATCTATATAACTTCCTGGTCATGTGACCCCAAGATCATGGTCATGTGTGTACACACACACACACACACACACGCACACACACACAGTGGTGGCTAAAATGATTAGAACACTAGTATTTCCAGCAGTTAAAAATGGTTTTAAGTCAATTATTTCTATCTTTTGCTATAGTGTGTCAGTAGGAAATATCAGTTTACATTTCAAAACATGCCATTAATTGTAATAATCCAGTGAGATTTTGGTCTGACAACAGCCAGTGCTCCACACAGAGATCTGATCTGATCATCATCCAGTCTGTCTGGAATGACATGAGGAAACAGAACAAACTGAGACAGACTAAATCCAGAAGAATTGAGGCAAAATCTCCAAGATGCTTCAAGAAACCTACCTGCAAAGCTACAGTACTTTTAAAAGTTTTAGGCACGCGTGTAAAAATGCTGTAAAATAATGTCATAAATAGATTTTCTTTATCAATTAACTTCTATTAACTAAATTAAATCAACATTTGGTGTGACCATCCTTTGTGTTTAAAGCAGCTTTTGCCCCTCGGTGCACTTGCGCATAGTTTTTCCAGGTAGCTTTGCAGGACCTACCTTGAAGCATCTTGGAGACGTTGCCAAAGTTCTTCTGGATTTAGTCTGTCTCAGTTTGTTCTGTTTCCTCATGTCATTCCAGACAGACTGGATGATGGTGAGATCAGATATCTGTGTGGAGCACTGGCTGTTGTCAGACCAAAATCTCACTGGATTATTACAATTAATGCCAAAATGAATGTTTGGAAATGTAAACTGATATTTCCTACTGACACACTACAGCAAAAGATAGAAATAACTTAACCATTTTTTATCTGCTGAAAATACTAGTGTTCTAATAATTTTGATTGAAAAACAAAATAACTATTTTAAAACAACCAAAGGCATATTTCCACAAACAACTGCATGAGAGTTGTTTGACAAATGTGTATGATTATAATACAGTGGGTGTTGCAATATGAGGTCACATGACCAGAAAGTTATATAAATTTGAATATTTAA
Source organism: Sinocyclocheilus anshuiensis (assembly GCF_001515605.1). NCBI lineage: Eukaryota > Metazoa > Chordata > Actinopteri > Cypriniformes > Cyprinidae > Sinocyclocheilus > Sinocyclocheilus anshuiensis. The sequence continues at coordinate 18,078 of NW_015552553.1, forward strand.
AAAATCCATTAAAAATAGACAAAATTACATTTCTAAAATCCAAGTTTTTACTATGTGTGTGAGGATTGAAGATATTACAACTGGTGTGACATCTTGGGGTCACAAGACCAGGAAGTTATATAGATTTGAATATTTGAAAAATCCATAAAAAATAGACAAAATTACATTTCTAAAATCCAAGTTTTTTATTATGTGTGTGAGGATTGTGTGAAGATATTACAACTGGTGTGACATGGGGTCACATGACCAGGAAGTTAAATAGATTTAAATATTCAAGAAATTCACTAAAAAATACACAATATATATATATTTTTAATCTAAGTTGTGTACTATATGCTGCATGTATATATAAATACATTGTGTGTGATTTGAGCTTTTTCAATAAAACAACCACATAGTTAAATAAATGTATTTCATTAAGACATGCAGTTTACTTACATATTTATAACAGATATAATAATCATTTAAAAGTTAAAAATCATCTTAATCTATTTGCCAACATAAACTACACATGTAAAAGGATCACGGTTTTAGTGTTTTTTATGGAATAATGCACATATTTAACCAAGTTTATTGTGGATTTTGTGTAACGGAGGCCAGCGGGTAAGTGCTGTGCAGGTAAACCTCACTCCCCTGATCTCAAGAGACGCACTAGCGACTGACGTTAGAGGCTGCAGTCTTTAGCCTCCTTGTTAGTGCGTCCGCCTCCCATGCCGCAGACCCGGGTTCGAGACCCACTCGGAACAAGAACGAGGTGTGGCGGTAAAGACCCGGGGGAGAGGGGTTACATTTGCACTATTGAGACACTCCCTAACTTGACGTGCGCAAGCAGAGATTGTTGTGAGGACTTTTTCACTTCAGAGGTTTAAAACAATTACATCATCGAGTAATATTATTATTAGTTTTAATATTATGCTTTTAATTGTGATCTGAACGAGATACAGCATCCATGACTATTATGCGATTACAAATAAATTAATGCTGAAGTAAAGATCGAATATCTAACGAATGTCCAACATAAAACCAACTTTACCGCACTATAGCTTTCAGGTTTTGTTAGTAAACATAACAACGCCACTAAAAGTTTCAAGGCGTAGTTCACACAAAAATTTAAAATTGAAAAAGTGACGCTTTAGAAAGTGTGTCAGAAATCGTACCATTCTGGGCGAGTTCTTTTTCATTCATAAACTTTCATGTGTTTGATTCGTTCATATTTGTTCATGGTATGATGCATTAGGCTTACTTAACTCCTGCAGTTTACATACAAATACTTTCACCCCAGAATGTTTATTTAAGCAACATAAAAAAACTTCTTGTCAAAATAAATGACTTATTTTTCAACTTTAAAACTTGATTGAAATATGAAGAAGCCATTGATAGTGTTGCTTTATAATGTCTTTTGGATACACACATGTTGAGAATTCCATATAATATTAACTGAAATTTTTTTTTCTTTATTTAAGCCTTTATTTAAGAGAACATTTATATTGTTTGCACATAGAATCATTACTAAAAAGTTAATTATTCCAGAACCTGCAAAAATTGAGACGACAGCTGACAAATGGCATTCAGCATAAAAGACAGAGTTAAAAAAATATAAAATCATAGAAAAAAAGAGCAAAAATGTCTCTCCTTCACTTCAGATTCTTCATGAAAAGCACACATTTCATGTAGTGTTCATTTTAATTGGCAGATCTTGACTGATGTGCCTACCCCAAACCCAGGATAGAGGGGCTCAGTAAATGTGGTCTCGAAACGATACAGACGTGTCATGGTCTCACTAATACTATAGAACGCCAACACCCCTGCAGAGTGGTCCAGAAAGACCCCTATTCTCGAAGAGTGAGGGCCGCTAACAGCCTTGTCTACCCTGTTGTGCCAGGCCGAGTACCCTGTGTCAGAGCAGAGGAGGCTCCAGGACTTATCGTTGTAGCCTAGCAAGCACAGGGAGCCTTTACCCTTACGGCTAATGTCCCGATAGGCCACTCCGATCGAGAATTCCCCACTCCACTCAATTTCCCAGTAGAAGCGGCCACCTGACAGAGCTTCACGACACAGCACCTGGGCAAAGCTATCAAAGCGATCTTGGTTGTCTGAGTATGGCTGCGGGTCTCTGGTTCTAATCACCTTTCTGTTTCCTTCAGATAAGTACAGCTCCTTATGCGCCGTGTGTGGGTCTAGTCTCAGCTGACAGTAGTCTGGAAACACAAAAGGTAAAAGTTGCTTTTAACAGATCTTTGTATACCTGTCTCTGTATGTTTTCAAATATCTACATCTAATAATGAAAGAAAAAATTATTTGGACTAGGAACAATATTAAAATTCTGGGTAATACAACTAAGCTGATGAATAATTTCATGTTGTGGCTGACAACTAATAAATGGCTGATATCAATTTCGTCCAAAATAAACTGAAAATGCTGACAACTATGATCAGTCAAGTTATAAATGCCAGTCAATTTAGGCATCACAAGCCATCAACAATGTGCATTTTGAGAAATAGATCTTTATTTTAAGATTAGTTTAAGATAATATGTAATTCCATTATTAGTGTTTTTAAAGATTAACTTTAGGTGTTAAATGTAAAAATGGAGAAAATGAGCATGAGCAATAAATGTCCAGTATATTTTTAATATCTACCGATGACCAATATTTGAGTATTTAAATATCAGGATTTCTAGATACTTACATTTCAGAAATTCAGATCTGCTCCTGGGTTCTGCAGGAGGTGCACTGTCCACTGTATGAACTTCTTTAACTTAACACAGGAAGGAATTAAATGTACATTTTAAAATATATTCAAATAGAAACAGTTCATTTACTTTTTAATAATATTTTACAATATTACTATTTTTCATTTTGATCAAAGAAATGCAGCTTTGTTGAGTATAAGAGAGATCTTATACAGACCCCAAACTTTTAAACAGTTAGTTTTCTCATGCATGTTTTACATATTGCCATTTTTAGACTATGTTTATAGCTTATATTTGCACCACCCATATGTGATCAGTGTAAATCAATATACAGTGTAAGTAAATTTGTGTTACCTCTGGTAGTTTTCTCTTTGGTGCGATTCTCCACAGTGTACACTGGTACTTCATTCACTGTTATAAAACGTACACGTCAGGAACACTTTATTTACAATACATTTCTTAAACAAGAAATTCTAGATTTGTGCCAGCAGATCTAAGTAAGGCACTAAATCCTGTTGTTTCAAATTCTATTAATAGAATTTGCGCTAACTACTTCATCCAATCAGAATAGCTCTTTTGTTTATCATTTGAATTTTGCTCAGTGAATTGGAAATGAAGTGGAGGAACTCTAAGCCCTGTTTACACTCTACATGCAATCACATGACTTCCTTGCTAACTTGAGAATGTACTGTAAAGTGCACTCGGTACTAAAAGGCTTGACTTGTCAGAGTTAAAGACTGATCTGTTTAATTGTTGGTTATTCCTTTAGGACTTCAAATTATTTTACAGCTGGCCCAGAAATTATATATTTTGATATACTGTAACAAAAGTGCACAATGTGGCTCTTTAGAGAGAAACTAGTTCAGCTGTACACTTTACTGTCCAAGTTCATATAAAATAGAGGGCAGTGTGTTCAGAACAGCAAGCAAGGGCAAATTCACCCGACAACTATGCCTGTATCTGATGTACGGTGCATTGTGTGCTCTGACCTGATTTTGAGATCTTTCTCAGTTCGTCTCTGCCCAGCTCCTCTAGCCTCTCTTTGATCTCAGCCACAGCTTTCCTGGCTGCACTGAAGGAGAAGTCTGGGTTCAGAGACACTCTGGGTATGAAGCCGTCATCAGTCGGAGTGCAAAGATAATTGAAGTTCTGTTTAAAAAGAGAGAAATCTCAGTGCATAAAATGTAGAGTATAATATTGCAAGCCTCGATTACTAAAGGGTAACTCTGTTAATCTAAATGTCTTTTAAACTTTCATGTGATAAGGAGAATCTTACAGTCATTTTTTTTTTGTTTTGATGCCAAAAAGTTTGAAAATTATTTTTGATACCTTGTGTGGGACCCCCTTCCTAACATATAATATAGTATATAAGGTCCCATTTTTACTGCATAAGGGGAAAAAACATGATATTATGTAAACTTAAATAAGTAGCTTTTGTGTGGATATTGTAAGCAAATTAAAAAAGTTTTTTTTCCTCAAACTTTTTTACAGACCCCCTAGAACCCTCTTTGTCCACCTGGGGATCCTCAGATTCTATTTGGAAAACTCCTGTCCTTAAGTACCTGTAAGAAGTGGATGTGATCCTCAGTGCTGTAAAGCTGTTTAAGTCCAGTCTCTTTCTTCTTCAGTTCATCTATCTCCTGCTCCAGTCGCTCCATCAGCCCCTCCGCCTGACTGAATGCAGCCCTCTCATTGATGTTGATCAGTTTGGTGACCTCTGACCTCATCCTCTCAATGGACGTGATCATCTCATCAAACATCTTCTTGCTTTCGGTCATTGCCCTTTGTGCGGAGCTCTGCGGTAAAAAGGAGTCAAGTTTAAGAGTGTCAGTTCATTGTCCATTCATTCAGTAGGAAACTGTTTGTCTCTTCGTTTTCGATTTTGCAAGAATAACGTCTGGATAAGCTTTACAACTCAGTAAAATTACTCAAACTGCTGCTGCAGTTAACAAAAAACCATGTATCAGCATGTATCTAGAAGACTAGCATTGGATTATCTCATAAAGAACAAAAGAACAATTATGGCCACTTTCAAGGACTGTTTGCGTTCCCAGATTGAAACAGTTGCACACTGACTTAACAGATAAACGTTATTGTGCCATTTCACCTTTGCCCAGTGTATTCGGTTGTTCTTATTTGGTCTAATATATTATGGTGTGACTTTGATATGAGCAGTGATAATAAAATGAACTGTTACAAATTACAATTGAATCTAAAACATACTTTGAGAGAATCCACCGCTGTCTTCAGTTCTTCCAGTTCTTTGGTCCTCTGCTGGCATTTTTGTTTGATCTCTGCCTGGGACACTCCAAGAAGCTTCTGTCCATGAAATAAGAGAAAACATACCTTAGTCTCTATTGACAGATTAAATTAGAATACAAACATTTTATTGTTATTGATGGCCAACTTTGATAATTCAGTGGATGTACAGCTATATAATACAACACTTCCTCTCATGTCACAGATCTTCATGTATGTTAATTCTATGTTACGCTTTTTCCTAGAATTTGAAGAGCCTGCTTCACATGGATGCCTTTATCTTTGAAAAGAGAGGGGAATGTTAATCACGCCAGGAATGTAAAACTAGCTGGGTCTGTTCGCCGGAGAGACATTTCAAGGTGCACACGCTCGATTCTTTAGGGTAAGAGAAGGGGGGCTTCAGAGCAACCCCTTGCCAAGCTCACCGAACCATTCTTCAAGATAAGCTTGAAGGAATGTGGAGAATCTGGGGAGGGGGTGAATAAAAGTGTGTGTGTAGTGTGTGCCATGGGACATGAGGGCTTAAATCTGGGATTCCCTACATTTAACCGAACAAACAAACCATTCGCAATTAGTGCCTGTGATAAGTATTAGATTACAGATATAATTACTGTATCTAAACAGCACCCGTGACAGTTCAGTCAAAACAGTACAAAAACACATAAACTGCTGTGCTCCCTGTTATTAAGCTTGTTCAGTACTGGTGAATTGAAGGAAAAGCTTTGAAATCTTAAACCTTCCTTCTATTCAGAGCTCCAGTATCATCTGGCCAGTATCTATAAATAGTTTTGGTGAGATGTTTGTTATTACTGTCCTAATAGTTATTTCATACAGTGACTCAAGTTGTTTTTCAAGTGAAACTCAAGTTTGAAGAGGCGGTTGTCAACATTTCTTTCAGCTATACTCATCTGCTGAGGTTTATGATGACTTTGGGTCAAAGTGCAAAAAGCAGTGTGCTATTTTTCTCACTCGTAGCGCGGGGGGAGGTTGAGGATGGTCAGTAAGCTCCCGCCTGATTTTCTTGAGTTCACATTCCTTGCCTCTCCCTACGCCAGAATCCAGACCTGCCCATCTCCTGTTGCTCATAACAGTTATTTTTTCTCTCTCACAAAAACAAATCTTCTCAGAAACGTGGCCAATTTAGGACAGTGATTAAATCAAGTAACCTCTGAGTTGTCCATTGTAAGGGAACACACCCTTTTTGTGACTCCTATAGTTTGGGAGTTGTATTGGAAAACTATATCTGGATGAAAGTTTCACTAACCTCACTCCCTTTCTATCTGTTTAATCATCATCTCCTCCCTTTCTTTTCCATATTTCCTCATTAGTTTTTATGTAATGATCTGGACCAGCGTGTTTGCGATAACACAGAACTGGTTATACGGTGTATCTTCATGGCTTCTTGGCAGCTTATTTTGAAGAAAACCTCTCTTATACAATCTCAAGAACATTTTTTGTTCATTAATATAATCATATACATAAACAAATTCAACTTGTAACCCCACAGCCACTCTACCCCATAGCCTCTCCTAGTAAAGTTTACTCAAGCAGTACATTTTCCTTACCTGTTTTTCACCCCTTTCTGCTTCGGCTGAGACTATGTCGTGTCCCTTATGCTCGCTGACAGTACAGAGGGCGCAAATACACATCTGGTCGGTACGACAGAACAACTCCAGGCTCTTCTGGTGCTGAGGGCAGATCTTACGGTCCAGGTTCCCCAGCTCATCCACCAGTTTGTGCCTCTTGAAGGTGGCAGACTCATAGTGGGGCTTCAGGTGCTTTTCGCAGTAAGAGGCGAGGCAGTTGAGGCAGGACTTGACAGCCTTGAGCTTTTTTCCAGTGCAGAAGTCACAAGGAACATCGCTAGGGCCAGCATAGCTTCCATTCGTTGGAGGTGTTAAGTTCAAGCCGGTCTTCTTGATCTTCTCTGCAACTTTGGTGAGAGTGGCATTCGGCCTCAGCACAGGTCTCTGGGTGAACGTGATCCGACACTGGGGACAGATGTAGATGCCAGTGTAATCAGCCTCGTTCCAGTAGCCACTGATACAGTCCATGCAGAAGCTGTGACCGCACGGGATCGCCACGGGGTCCCTCAGGAACTCCATACATAGAGGGCAGCTGAAGTAGTCTGGAGACATTTGCTCAGTCATATTTTCTCACCTTATTCAAAAACCAAGCGTCTGAAATGTTTCCAAAAGAGAAAAAGGAGCCAAACGCTGCCTGGCTGGTGTTTTACTACAGACAGCCTTGGGTTTCTGAATTCCACAGGTTATTAATTAAAGGAAGCAAAGCCCTCCTCTTTGTACTGAGGGAGTGTGTTGGCGAGAGAGAGGAAGGGAGGGAGACAGAGAGAGAGAGAGAGATTAGAGCACTACCCAGCTCTGATAAACAGGTTGAGCCAGGAGTCTTGAGAGAGAGAGAGAGAGAGAGAGAGGGTGAGGGAGGGGCCAGGGGTGGAGTGAAAGACATTAAAGGAAAAAAGGTACAGTTCAGAATGAATGAATTGTAGTACAAAGCAGGGGCATCCAGGATGAAACTTAACATGAAAAGCTCTGTTTCACACACATAAACTGCTTATCCATTAGCTGAAGGACATTTGCATCAGTTACTTTAAAACCACAGTCGGTTAATAATTGGCCTTTCTTGTTTGGCTTTGATATGTTGCAAAGCTTGTTTTTTCATGCTTGCTTACTCTCTTGCTTTTATTTAAATATTATTGGGTTCAATGCTTACTGCAGCTGAGCTTAGTTAAATAATGATTCTTCTGATATTAAAATTAGATTTAATATTACAATTTTGCTTATTTAACTTTTTAGACGTATTTCCTTCTGTAGCACACCTATTTGATATATATAATATGACATATAAAGTTCTCACTGTAAAATTTATTGCATTGAAACCGACTTTTTTACAATACAAGGGCATGTGGTACTCCGCTCACTGCACTAAACAAACAGTAGTAACTGTTAGTGTGTGAGGTGAGTTGATCTGAATGTATGAACTAAGGCCAGTTGAACTGGATTGGGTGCTGCAGACTTGAAAATATGTCATCAGTTTGTTTTTCGATGGGTGCGGCAGAAAAAAAAAGAATGAACAGTATTTAGTTTTTTTTTAGCATATTTCAAACCTGTAGAATTTTCAAATTTCAAGTTTTCAGAATAGTTTGTACAGATATTTGCACACTGTTATTGCTTTGGCACTGTCTTGGCATACTACTAGATATACTACATATATACTATTTGCGTTGTTAATTGTCACTAACAATACAGGCACACTTTGTATGTCCCAGAAGCAATACAAAGAGTTCCAGGACATTAAATATGAAGACATAAAATTAAAAGTTATGTAATTAACTGCAATTAAAATTAACCTGCAGTTTATGAAAAGTGTGCAATATATGATGTGAGCATGAGTCACACACCGCTTTTAAATGCTGTGCGGCACTTTTACAGATACAACTTTGAAACAGAAAGGGCAAAATTGGCAAAAAAACATGAGTATAATTTTATAAAAATTACAATGAATAAATAATATACAGGGTAATAAAAAAACTAGAATGTCTTAAAGGGATAGTTCACCCGAAAATGAAACTTCTGTCATCATTGACTCACACTCATGTTGTTCCAAACCTGACAGACTATCTTCTGTGGAACAAAAAATAAGACATTTTGAAGAATGTTGGTAACCAATAACAGTTTTGGTGACCTTTGACTTGTTTTATGTTTTATGTTGATATTTTCCAGAACACTTTCTTTCTTTTTTTTACTATTTTTGGCAAACTATCCCTTTATACTTTCAGACAGTATTAAGACCCATTTTAGGGATACTGGACATTTTGTCAGAAGTTTTTTAACTTATCTGTAAAATTGTCTTTGTTTTCCTTTAGGGGCGTTTGATTGAAGATGGTAGACCCCCACCCAACACCCCCTAATGATTTACACCTTGGTCTCAAGTGCTGTATACATTAAGAGTCTCAGAGGTAGTTTCACCTATTTTTCTACTAAATATCCTGTGAATCTGGAGGGGGCAGGGCATGAAAGAACTTGGGCTAAGTTTTCGTAGGATGTGATATGCCATGTGACTTCTGTCACCACCTGCAGACTCACCTGCAGTGCTGATGTTATGCAACCAGCAACTTATTAGCTCATGCCAAAGAGATTCCTTCTGACTGTAAAGCTTTTTCTGACTCTTTTTCCTGGAAGTGTTTTGGGTTGTGTGGGAGAAATCCAACTTGTGGTTGAAAGGAAAACACATTAAATGTGGCTGGTTTCTTTTTAATTATTGACATATTTTTGTGTATTTCTGCTTTAGCCATTGGTCCAGCCAGAGCCCAGATGACGCCACACTGAAAGAAACCAACACCTATTACATTTTGATTGGTTACACAAGGTCCTGCCATCAAGCTCTGACCCAGGCACAAATCTTGCATCACTTCATAAATAGTTTCACCTCTCTCCTTATATGGTCTTCTCTCTGATAAGCTAGTTTCTCTTCCCCTTTTCCCAGAGTTGAATAGATTCCAGAAGTTACGGTGCAAGGTATAGGCTGTGATTACTCATTAACTCAAAAAGCTAGCATGCTAGTGTAGGCCTCTAATTGCAGATCTGACATCAGTTTTTGCCGTTTTCTCCAGCTGCAGCATGATTTTAAAATGAAGGAACTGGCCTATTCATGGACTGTGAGCCCTCATATTGTTCTCATGGTCTTCATAGTTCTTAAAGAGGAAATGTTGTAAACCATACAAAAGAAATGAGTTCCTTTAGCACAACCTTTATTGTTCTCCACACCCTCATGTTGACCCTGCCGAGTTCACGTTGGTTCACGAGGGAGCTTTTTCCTATTGAAGGAGCTGCATACTTGACTAAGCCTGTCAGAGGTTTTGTGTTTCCTTGTGTATATTAAGGGTCAAAGGACAAGTTTCATTAAACTACCTGATTAAGGGGTGTGTGGCTGTTGGAGGATGACAGAGTAAGTCTGGAGAGTGAGTGTTCATAGGTGCGTGTTGTTATTGTAAAAACCAAGGGGTTGCCTCTGTCCATCTGATTGGTCAGTGCATGGAGTGCGTGGAAACAAGGTATTTACAAGTGCTTCCTATGAACAATGGTCACCTTTGTGAGTCTTGGTGGCTGAAAGGCAGAGAGAGCTGTATGTGTGTGTGTGTGGGGGGGGGCGCGTTGTATGTGTTTGGTTGCTCACCTGGCGTATTGCCAAATAAAATTAAACAGGCTGTGCAGAATGAAATTCTCAAAAAGCACAAAGGAAGATCAGCACTCAAAGGAAAGCATGCAGGGAGCTTCAATAGTACATTAAAAGCAATAGTAATTTAGCTTCATGTGAGTTCACTGCTGACACTGATAAATTTGCCTTTGCTTGACCCTGAAGGAATATATGGGTAAGTGATTGTATATTAGCACACGATAATTGAAATTATGTCTAAAGCCGAAATATTGCTTTTCTTCTTTTGCTTGCTGTAAAATTCTTATCACTATGCTGATGTACAAAAGGTTTGTGAAATACAGTCTGAGTAGGCTGAACGTCCAGCTCTTTCTCAACAAATAAGAGACAAACGATAAATTGTCAGTCACTCTATTGTTGTGATACACTTACGTCTACATGTTTCTTTACAAATGTGTCACTGTGGCATGACAGGCAGTTTCTGTTAGAGAGATCAGGAAGGACCAGATCATAAATACTCTACATGCAGTACAGTGTACACTGACCACACCACACTATTTTGTGAGATATATTATAGGAAAAATAATTTTATATTAGAAAAAGTATTTTTTAACAAATTGTGATTATAACTTTTTGAAAAGATTTGAAACACTGCATGGAAAAACAGTGATAGACTATTCTTAAAGTGACCTATCATAACTATTGTTCCAAGGTTTATTTTAAGACTGCAAATGATCTCTGTCATAAAGTTCCAGTTATCAATTGATCAGCTATTTTGAGCTGAGCACCTTTAGAACTATGACTTAACACCACAATATGACCACTGACACAGATGATCCAGAGTCAGACACGTCATTAGATTGGCTGCAGACTCTCCTGCACTGTCAGGCCACATGTCCTGCTGAAGTCTGGATATTCTCTACAACAGTGGAAACTTTCACCTTTGCAGGCCTCTCTTGACTTGCTGTTATCTCACTTATCAGGTCTGGGTGCATTCCGGCCAACATTTTTACTCTCGCTGTTGAAACTTACAAGCTGACAGCCATCTTAAGTAAGAATAATCTTAAGTGTTAGTTTGAGATGGGCATACAATAAATGTCCATTTGAGTACTTGATTTTGGATATTGTCCAATTATGTACAATTTCCAAAACACATAAAATGGAAGTTAGAGTAAAATTAAACAATCGGCTTTGGTCAAATAAAAGGAATGACTCAGATTTGGTGAGGAATATGGGGGTGGATTTGCAGTCCCAGTAGAAATGTTCTAATTAGCTATTCACCACACTGAATGTGAGCCACTGCAAACTCACTTCCACTTCCTGTTTTGCAACAGAGATTCCTGGAGCTTTGTGGATTGTGCCGTACAGAGGATGTATGCTCTAGAGAGATGAGAGAGGCTAATCTAAAACAAACACTTATTTCCATCCACTTTGAGCAACAGGAATAAATGCCTTTTCTTAGGAAAATGGGTCTGGTATTGCTGGAAGACACATCAGCTGCTGTTTCATTTAAAGTTGCTGCTGTAAATTTAAAAATGTGCTAAATTTTGTGCGCTTTTTTCCTGCGGTAGACTATTAAAAACATTTGAAATGGTAGTTGGCTTTCACCGCCAGACTGAGAATGGCCAGATGGGAATCTGTAACTCAGTGTGAATGTGTGTGTGTTGCTGCACACTGTTATTTTTGCTCCCAAAGAATTTTTCATAATTGAATGAATTGCAATTCTATCTCAAACTTTGATATAATCTACAAATTTACTTTGTTTTTAATCCCTTCCCTGTACGGGAATGTCACATTTTCTACACGCATTTATTTTGTCAATCAAATTTCTTGTTCAGACTTATTTTTAGAATATCCACCATCACCCTCAACTCCACCCAGTGTCGTGTTCAGCTTTTAATTTAAAAGAAAACATACAAAAACGTAGGCTAACAATTAAAATAACATAACAGAAAGTGTGTTTGTGCATGTTAGTCACTTTTTCAGTTGGAATAAAATATTAAATGTTGGCTTATACATTGTCTCGTATTTTTTTTTTAAATTTTAACAATTTTTGTGAAAATTTTGAGTAGATGTTAGATGTAACAGCTGTCTTCATGCTCCAATCATCTCGCTCTCACCTACAGTACTTAGATGCACAATTCAGATATTTGGAGGTTAAAGGGCTCTTAATATAAAACATACTTTCTTATAACTCAAAAGTCTTTCAAGGAGGAAAAATATGCAAAGTACACTCATCCTCCCTCCAAATAAAGTACCCTCCAGCTTTGATGGTGTGTGCCAGAGGTCAATATATACTTGGTCTCTAAGCACTCATCCACCATGGCAGCTCCTATGCAGTGGAGCACTATACCCAATGTTGAACTGTCTGCAAGCATGCAGCCCCTAACACTGTTCAGAAACACTCTAACGATGAGATCATGGCTTGCCACCAGATGTAGTAGTCACAAGACAAGCTTTTTTATTAAAGATAAAAGAAATGCAAGTGTACGTGATGCAAGAGTGCTTTTTCTGGGGTCCTGCAACACTCAAAACAATTTTATGCCCTAAGATCATACATTTCATTCATGCTTCTCTTCATCATCCATCATTTCCATTGACATCTGATGATACATGTTTCTTCTTTCTCTCAATCGCTGTCCTCACCTGTGCCTCAGCCACTCCCCCATTCATTTACTGGTTTCTGCATAACCAGTTTAGCCTCCCTCCCTGTTTACGCTATATAACATGCTGTGGTGGCACTTTAGACTCACTTTTCCTGTCTCGCACACGAACGCACGTTTCCTTTTGTGAGATCTTTAGGGATTTAACCATGTCGCTTGAGCAGGACCTCTGTTACCTCTGCAAGGAAGATCTCAGGGACCCCGTTTCCATCCCATGCGGTCACATTTTCTGCTCTGTCTGTATCAAGACCTACTGGGATCATGCAGACCACACTGGGCAGTACCTGTGTCCCCAGTGCAGGGTCACCTACAACAAGAGGCCCAATCCACGCCGCCTTCAGTCCTCACGCCATTCATCTTCATCCCTCAGAAACTCTGACTCTTTCCCACCGGCCCCTCCGGCTCCTGACTACAACTATGCGGGACCCCAGGACGTGGGATGTGACATCTGCATTGGGAAGAAGCTCAAAGCTGTCAAGTCTTGTCTGATGTGTCTTGCTTCCTACTGCGAGAAGCACTTGAAGCCCCATTACGAATCATCCACCTTCAAACGACACAAGTTGGTCGATGAGATCGGACACCTTGATCGTCAGATCTGCCCGCAGCACCAGAAAGGCCTGGAGCTTTATTGCCGGACGGACCAGATGTGTATCTGCGTGTTGTGTACGGTGAAAGAGCACAAGGGCCACGACATGGTGTCCGCTGAACAGGAAAGGGCGGAAATGCAGGTAAGACTACAAAAAGTGCAATTGTGATCATATTTTTACCAATGGAAATATTACACTGGTGAAGCTGTTATGGCAACAGATTAAATGGCGATAATGACCAGCAGAAGTAACAACCTTTCACCTCCTGTATGCAACAGTGCACCTATTCATGCAAAAAATGACATTCTCAGTATGGTAGATATGCTAGATTGAGTATAAGAGTAGCCAACCCCTCTAAAACAAATATGACCAGTGAGTGATCTCCACCCAAAAAGGAGATGAGAAAACGATCTAAGCTATAATATTGGTGAGGAAGAGTTCTTGTACACCTACATTATTACACAATCACTTGCATTATAGCAATTGTAAAAGAACCCATCAGTTTACATAATAATGATAGAAGTGATAAAGAAATCAATGAGTATGCTTTAAAATTATAAGAATGTTTCATATTAAGTGCACAGAGAGTATCCAAAAGTGACTGTATTGTCATGTGGAAGTGGTTGCGGTGTGGAAGGATGCTGTACTTACAACACTCCTTTGTCATTAATTTGTTGTTTTTCATTATTCATAGCAACGGTTGGGCGCCACCCAAGCTGAGATCCAGGAAAAGATTCATGACAGAGTGAAGCAAATGGAAGAGTTAAAACAGGCTGTGGATGCACTCAAGGTATGTCTGGATGTTAAATATGTCATGTTATAATAAAACAATAAATTAACAATAAAAAAACAGTAAATTATATGAGAAAATAATACAAGATCAACATTAATTCTCTGGTAGGCAAGAATATGTTGCATAAATATTTATTGGTATGCTCTGGTGTGACCAATTCTTACTCGGAAAGAAGCAGGAATGTTTTGTAAATAGATATAAAAGTTCTGAATTTCCAAGAAAGAAAATGAAGCAGAGTTAGAAATAGAATACTGATTACAATTGTTCTTTCAGAGTTCAGCACAACGGGCTTTGCAGGAGAGTGAAAAGCTGTTTGGTGACATGCTTCATTCCATTGAAAGAATGCAACAGGAAATGACCAAACTCATCTCGACCAATAAGAAGGCTGCACTTAACACTGCTGAAGGCCACATGGAGCGTCTGGGCCATGAAATTACTGACCTGAAGAGGAGAGACAATGAGCTGACACAACTCTCTCGCACTGAGGACCACATTCATTTCATCCAGGTGACTGAGAAACAGTCTGAGACAAAATACACATCCACTGAGCACCAGCAGTGTTGAAATAAACATCATGTGGGTAGATTTTAGTGGCACTCCACACAGGATGTATTGCGTGCATGTAAAATGATTTTGTTTTTATGTTGGTTTTTCTGCTATTTCACAGGTGATGGAATACCGTGTGAAATATTTTGTTACCTCTAGAGCCATTAGTATGTGAAAAAATAAGTGTGCAGAGCAATCTTTTGTTAAAAGAATTAGACTAAGATTTGTTCTGTTTTTTATCGCAGAGTTACCATATGCTGATTGCCCAGACTGATGCCGAGGAGCTGCCCTCTGTTACTGTGAACCCTTACTTCTCCTTTGGCACTGTTACCAAAACCGTCTCTGAGATGAAACAACATTTAAGTGAGTTCAGCAATGAAGAGCTGGTCAAGGTGGCAAAGACAGGTATGGTCCAGTTTGACAGATGCAGTCTTGTTTTATTAGCCACTGTCTCATACCCACTTTGAAATGCTCTTTTTGTTCTGTGAGAATGAGTAAATAAATCAGGCTCTCTTGTGTTTATTGACTTCCTTCATAACTCTCAATTCTCTTCCAGTGAACAAAATGCCATTCTGCCAGCTAGAGGACCGTAAGAAGAAAAGGTCTACGAAGTGTAAGTTAATGAAAATGGGAAACTCTAGCTGCCCTGCTGTTTGCTTTGTGCAAAATAGCTGGAATTTTGGAATGGTATTTGTCAAAAGCCAGTGTCGTGCACCAAGAAATTGTTGGCCTGTTGCTAAGCAATGATCTTAAGACTGACTTCACATTAAAATACATATTTATTAGCTGATCTCTTCTATGAACAGCACACACATCATGGATGTTTTATTTTGGCCTTCAGTTAAACATACACTACCGTTCAGAAGTCTGGTACCTTTCAGACGTCTGAAATATTGTTTAAAATAACTTTGTTCTATAAAATATATTTTACAATTTAATTTATTCCTGTGATGGCAAATTATATTTTTCAGCAGCCGTTACTTAAATCTTCAGTATTACATGATCCTTTAGAAATGATCCTAATATGCTGATTTGGTGCTAAAGAAACATTTATTATCAATCTTGAAAACAGTTGTGCTGCTGAATATTTTTGTGGTAACTGATGCATTTTTAGCATTCTTCAATGAGTAGAAAGCCTTTACTGTCATCTTTGATCAATTTACTGCATCCTTGCTGAATAGAAGTATTATTTCTTTAAAAAAAAAACTTTTGAGCAGTAGTGTATATATTCTCACCTCTAACATGAAAGTACCTAAAGTACTATCCAGAAAGTACCTAATGGTCCTTCCTTTTTGGCAGTAACATAATCTGTTTGCTATGAAAGATCAGATTAAAGTTTGAAATCATTGCATGCTTAAAACCTCTCTTTATTGTGTCTCTAGCTGATGAAGTTGACATGTACAAGAGTCCCAGCAACACTCCCCGGACAAGGGATGAGTTCCTCCAGTGTAAGTTTGTTTTCATACAAGAATTTCCTTTTTGCCCAAGACCCGAGGGCGTTGTTGTAGAGATAACATGCACAGGACATAAAGTTCAAGGTCAGCAGAATTCTCACCTCTGCTGATGATTAATTAAAATAGTATATCAATTTTTATATGTTTTGAAAGCTTGCAGAAAGTGCTCAGAAAGCATGCTGGCATTCATCCTGTTAAATGTCAAACTTTAGTGGGAGTAGTCTAACATCATTCCTTACATACTGAGTTTGTGTCCAAGCATATTGTAAGAACGAGCGTAGACTGCTTAGTGAGTGAGTGTATGGGAGAATCATGATAACTGCCATCCCTCAAACATTTCGTCTTTTCTTCTAAGAGCAGTGTGGTCTTTTAGAGGACAAAAACACTCTACATACACTAATGTTCAAAATGTTGGTGTCAAAGAGATATTATTATTATTATTATTTAGAAATAAATGCTTTTATTCAGCAAGGATATATTAAACAGATCAAAAGTAACAGTAAAGACAATTAAAATGTTAGAAAAGATTTCCATTTCAAATAAATGCAAATAAATTCTCTTAATCAAAGAATCCTGAAAAAAATGGATCATGGTTTCCACGAAGTTGTTAACAACCTAATAATAATAAAACTTTCTAATAATAATAAATGTTTCTTGAGCACCAAATCAGCATATTAGTAAGATTTATGAAGGATTATTTGACACTGAAGAATGGAGTAATGGCTGCTAATAATTCAGCTTTGTCATCAGGAATAAGTTACATTTTTTAAATATTTTAAAGTAGAAAATTTTAATTTGTAATAATATATCACAGTATTGCTGTTTTTACTGTATTTTTTATTTTTTTTTTTTAAATGTGGCCTTGATGAGCATGAGACTTCTTTCAAAAGCATCTTATGGTCCTGAAACTTCTGAATGGTGGTGTAAGTCAGAAGACAACTAAGTTAAGTTGTTTGATAGAATATAGAATAATATATAGGGTGTCTTAAATGTGTATCGACACTCTCGGCCCTCTAGATGAGAGACGTTCACGCACCTCTGGCAGAAAGCACCTCCAAATGTCCAACCAGCTCTGAGAGCCAATGTGCAGACTCAACCACTAGGCAGGTGATTTATCCACATGCATGTTGCACCTTACGTCAGGAATTCTGATCTAGGATCAGATTTGTACAGTGGCCGAGAGAGCTCAACATGCTGCAAATAGAAAAAACACCTGCAAATTAAGAAAACAACTTCATCAATTTGACAATGACAACACACGCGCTGCAAATGCTCACAACACAACCAAATAAAGAAACACACTGCAAATAGCCAAAAAACACCTGCAAATTAAGAAAACAACTTCATCAATTTGACAATGACAACACACGCGCTGCAAATGCTCACAACACAACCAAATAAAGAAACGCGCTGCAAATAAAATTCTTTACTTGGTTGTGTTGTGAGCATTTGCAGCACCTGCTGTCAAACTGATGAAGATGTTTTCTTGATTTGCTGGTGCTTTTTCTATCGGCAAGTGTTTTCTGAAGTTGCAGTGCGTTACCGTAGATTTGCTCCAATCTGTTCATATTTGGAGACCATAGCAAAACTGTTCCCAGATCAGGAATCCTATGCTAGGATAGCCTAAAATAAACATGCAATGATGTCCGTCTTGTCATATGCATTATGTTTTGTTTCTTTTAATAAAACTTAGACACTACAAATGTGGCATGGTTGATCTGTAGACACTGCTAACATGATTTATGTGGCCTTTAATTCTTGATTTTAAATTTTTTCAGTTAATAATAGACCTATAAAACCTGTGGTCTTATGAGTCTTAACTTGACCCATGCACATCGACATTTTGAATCAATTGTGGGACTTACTTTATGTGGCGTCAAAGAAAAAAAAAAGCTTTTAAAGCACCAAAATGCAGCATATATGTACATGGATCAAGATACTTGCATGCACAGTGGGCAGAGATTCATTGTCTTCATAACTTCACCTCCCCGTTTGTCTTCACATATTCACGTACAATCTTTAATTCACCAATCCTGATCAGCTCTTGTCTATCTTGTTTATTTTCAAGATGCCTGCCAGCTAACTCTGGACCCTAACACAGCATACAGACAGCTCTACCTCTCCCGAAACAACAGGAAAGCAGCACTAAAGAAAGACCCTCAGTCTTACAATGACAGCAACCAGAGATTTGACTGCCTGCCCCAGGTCTTGTGTAAAGAGCCCCTTTCAGGAGGTGCCTACTACTGGGAGGTGGAGTGGAGCGGAGAAGGAGCCTCCATTGGTGTGGCTTTTAAAGGCATCAAGAGAGCAGGTTACGGAGACTCAGCTCGTATTGGCTACAACCGCAAGTCCTGGAGTCTCTTCTGCTCTGACTCCAGCTACTCAGCTCGACACAACAAAGACCAGGTTGAGATTAACACACCCTACTCTTCCCATATCGGGGTGTTTCTGGACTGTGCAGGAGGCACTCTTTCGTTCTACACCGTGTCTGAGTCTATGTCACTTATTCATCAGTTTAAAGCCTCTTTCAGTGAGCCGGTATATCCTGGCTTCTGGGTGTGGTATGAGTCTGCTGTTACTGTTTGTCAGTTGTAAATGGGTGATATGTGGGCATTACTACAAGCTTTTAAAAAATTAGTTTAAACATTTTTTTTTTTTTTAATGAAAGCCTGTTTACGGTGAAGCTGATTACAGTTAGTGTATTTAAACTGAAGGTTTTAATCTATGATATACCAAATAATGTGTTTATATACAATATTTTTTTTTACAAATTTAAAAAATATTAAAAAGTTGCAAAGAATTCTATAAAATTATTTAAATACGTTTTGAAAATTGTGAAGCTAATTTTCCTAGAATATAGACCTTACAAAAAGTCTAATAACTTTAATGTCATGTTGTGTCCATCTGTGTGATTATACTTTTTAATTAATATGACGTTTAATCAGGTCCAGAATAAGCTTTTTACAGTCTGTCTTACGTTTGATTTATGTGGGTCATTTTATCTGCATTAATGATAACATAATAAAAGTCTCTCACAATTTTTGTTGAAACATTTCTTTGAAAATTTCGAATTTATGATGCACAGATAATGCCTACATACAGTAGAGTAGTTTGCTCCTAATGACAACCTAAGACATATTACAAGAGTGACCTCTGCTGGTTGCAATCACATCTGACTCATCAAATAAAACTTTAAAGTCCGCATGATATCAAAATCGACTTTATTTACTTTATAAGTGCACATTGCTAGTCTTGATGTGAACAATTGCAAGTCCGTGCAAGTTAATCCGCTGAAAAAATTTGTTTGTTTTGGTAATTTTTAATCTTTTAACCAAAATCTGAACATTTAGCCTACTTGCTCTGGAATGGCATTCCTTCTCTGATGACGTCAGTTTGACGGCTTGGGCAGAATATCCTTAGCCTTAAACACACCCCTCCAACCATTAGGTTGCTATGAGTGAGAGACAGAGAGGAGGAGCGCAAAAATAAAACCCCGCCCTCTATTCAATATTCAGTTTCAGATGGAAATACGTCATTACACTGAAATAAAGTCGGCAGCAACTTCCGGTTCACGCGGACTTTGATGATTTATTTTACACTTACAGATGCATCTCAATAAATTAGAATGTCGTGGAAAAGTTCATTTATTTCAGTAATTCAACTCAAATTGTGAAACTTGTGTATTAAATAATTTCAATGCACACAGACTGAAGTAGTTTAAGTCTTTGGTTCTTTTAATTGTGATGATTTTGGCTCACATTTAACAAAA
>NW_015552553.1:38024-38306 GCF_001515605.1 Sinocyclocheilus anshuiensis
AGTTGAATTACTGAAATAAATGAACTTTTCCATGACATTCTAATTTATTGAGATGCACCTGTATATTGTTCTACTGATAGCCTAGTTTTACCTTAAACTGAAAAGAAGGAAAGCACTGCTTAATAATTTTTGTAGTTCAGATTTCTACTTTCCCTGCCACAACTTTTCTTAAAAAGTATACACTTTACATTTATCATATCAAATGATTTATCAGCATTTACACACACACACACACACACACACACACACACACACACACACACACACACACATATATATATA
>NW_015552553.1:39058-45762 GCF_001515605.1 Sinocyclocheilus anshuiensis
CACACACACACATATATATATATATATATATAATCAATATATTTTTGATCAAATATTACGTTTACAAACGAAATCTGAAATAATAGCCAGAAATGATGCAGGTCTAATATAGACAGTCATAAATGAATAAACTTTCCTGCTGAAAAATAAAAGAAAAATCAAAGCATACAAGTCAAAACATTACTGACTGGTTTATTATTTTCAAACCATTCTCACTGATGCTACCAAGACTAGGGCTATCACAAGCCAGTTGTACCTCGATGACAAGTAGGTAGCGTATTCATTCTGATGTAAAATGAACGGTCGCCTGACTGAGGGCGCTCTACGACCATTATCTTATCTGAGCGCAAACCGCTGCTCGGGAGAGTTTCAACTTAAGATACTAAAAATAGTAAATACATAAAATTATGAACATGTGTTAATGTGTGTTTATTTTTGTTGTCAGTATTTTAATAGTATTTAATGATTATGTATATAAGAGCATTACAAAACAAATTAATAATATACCATTGATGAAACCACAAAGATGACGCGGAGGAATGCATAATTACAATATAAAGTCATTTTGAGTACTATTGCTATTAATATTATTTTCTAAAATAAGGTACATGTAATATAAAAGTACATGTGACGAAAATGTTTCTGCGACAGCTCCAGCTCTCACCGTCTGAATCCGTTCACTTCCCCTGCGTCCCAATGCGCATACTATCTACCCAATCTGCCCTAAACACATGGGCGTAGCTTGTGGGGGGGGGCCAGGGGGGCCTGGCCCCTCCATAGCGATTAAAGAATGTTACTAAATATTTATTTATAACGTTTTTTCTATGAAGTAAAAATGCATATAATGTAGTTAATAATACATGTAAAAGTTAATACGTAAAAGTTAATACATTTTAAATTGTTATTGTAAGTAAATTCATAAATCAAAACAAATGTAACGTCTCCCTCAATCTCATTTGCGTAAGAATTGTCACGTGACGAATCTGCATTTTGGTGGATAATAGACTTAACAGTAATGCTTGCCTGTTGTGTGGAATAAAATGATGTTCCGCGTTTTTAACAACATACACGAACTGCAGAGAAATCTGGAAAAACTAAAATGTGTTTAAAAGTACGTCTGACCAAATCCACCTGTTCGGTTTGGCCCCCCAAGCTCAAACATCAAGCTACGCCTGTGCCTAAACAGTATTGAAAATTACTAATATCGCATAGAATTTAGGATGGATAGTATGCACATTGGGACGCAGGCTTCATTTCGTTCACTCCTTTCTAATATAGTGCACTCAACTGTCAGTTAACGAGTGAACGAGTGAGCGATTTCGAGAAGGGTCTGGCTGCAGCTGGCGCTTGCGCTCTCAGACGTGCATTCTCAGGCTTGCACTCTCAGACACTTGCACTTCCGCTAGCGACGTCACTTGCAGTCTTTATTATTTTTTATTTTGTTCTATTGCTGGAGTGTGGACCATTGCTGGAATAGGAAGAACTAAATAAAATAAATAAATAAATAATAAAAACATTTTTTTAATAAAAAAAAAAAAAATTAACCCTTCTAAATCCTGTTATAAATCCCTCCTAAATCCATATCTACTTTTTTAAAAAGAATGTCATTAAAGCATTATATATTTTATAATGATTCAAGCCATTATTCAACAAAGTTTTATATATACATATATATATATCCTTCTCTCTACCAAATCTATGTTCAACAGTAGGTGGCGATATGCGCAAAGATTGCAACTCGCCATAAAACTAAGAAGAAGAAGAAGAAGAAATCTATATGTTCACTCCACACTCCAGATCAGTAGGTGGCGGTAATGCACCTTTAAGTTGGTTTGCCAAAACCGCCAAAAAACATCAGAAGAAGAAGATACAACAGAGAGAACATGGCAGCGCAGGTAAGTCTGATATTTAGCGTTTATTTCAGGATTGTTGACAAATATACCATTCTTGCAGGTTGTATACAAAATAATATATGTGTTTGCCACTATGGTGTGCTGCCTGTAGAGCCTTGAAATGTTTTGTGAATAACAGCAAACACGTATGTGGGCTTGCCGCTTTTAGCACATGTGCTTCAATTTATTACAACAATAATTCGGTTTTAATTCAGATCTTTGAGATTTTGAGGTCCATTCATGAAAATGGCTTTTATCCAGCTATTCAGAAATTGAGAATCTTCCTAGTAAATGGTTATTTAACTAGCCTGAAACCATAGCTTGTGTTTATGATGTTTAGCATGCGTGTCACTGTTTTTATTGGAAATATGAAACTCCCCTATGGAAACTGCATTATTAGCGCATTTGCCACAAATTGTCATTATGGTAGTAAAATGACGGTCTCGTATTTTATACTTCACACATTTCTGCGGCATTGCTAAAAGTTCAGCTAACTGTGTTGTGCTTGTGTGTCACTATGGCAACGCACGAGCTTAACGGCTGTTTACTGATCAAATTACATAAAGATGACATTAAAACGCAGCTTAATATTTAATTTACATTGTACATAATTTTTCACTTGCATTATATTTACCTTTTTAATTTATGAAAGGTGGCAACCACGAAGGTTCCGGAGGTGCGAGACATCACTCGAATTGAGAGGATTGGTGAGAAACTAAATAACCCACAGTAACAATAAAAAGCAATAATTAATTAATTTTTGCTACCAGAATAGCTTTTTGCAAGAACAAGTAAATATGCTGATAAGTGACATAAATCTTGATTTCTCTCACAGGCGCACACTCTCACATTCGTGGCCTTGGGTTAAATGATGCCTTGGAGCCACGGCAGGTAATGTTCAATGTTTATGGTTGATTTACCAGTGACAACACACTTGTCTTTGGCTCAGATATTGTTCACTGCATGTTTAGAACAAAACGACATACAAATGATGAACCTCTGTCTCACCAGGTGTCTCAGGGGATGGTGGGTCAGCTGGCGTCTCGAAGGGCAGCCGGCCTGATCCTTGAAATGATCAAAGATGGTCAGATTGCTGGTCGTGCAGTCCTCATCGCTGGCCAACCTGGAACGGGCAAGACTGCTATTGCTATGGGTGAGTTTTTGCATATATTTATCATGATTAATCACATTTGAAACGTAGAGTTAATTTACAAGTTTCAATAAATGCACTTGAGGTTGAGCTGACCACAGGCACAGTAATGGTATGTGTCAAAAATGTATGTATCAAAATTGCAAAGCCGTTGTAAAATAACCAGTGAGATGTGTTTATTGTACAGGTATTGCCCAGTCTCTTGGCCCTGACACACCTTTCACTGCTCTGGCTGGGAGTGAGATTTTCTCTCTGGAGATGAGCAAGACCGAAGCTCTGAGCCAGGCCTTCCGCAAAGCCATAGGAGTCAGGATAAAGTGAGTGAGGCCGACTGAAGTGTGAAGCAGCATAAAGTCTTCATTAAGAAAAAAGAATAACTTTCAAACATGTAATGTGCATATTGTCACTTTGGGATTATGAGCAGGGTTCGTACGGGTGCTTGAAATCCTTGAAAATGCTTGAATTTGAAAGTAGTGTTTTTCAAGGTTTGAAAAGTGCTTGGATTTTGGATAAAGTGCTTGAAACTGCTTGAAATTGCAATTGCATTGGTTTTCTAATAAATTGCTTTATTACTGAATAACGTTAGTTCAAATGCCTTTTGCATAAAATGAAAACAGCTCCGCTCGAGTTTGTGCGTGTGGCTGTATATTGTTGATCCGCCAGTCTTTATTGACACGTGCATCTGATGGAGCAGAGCGGGAGATAAAAACATCGGGAGGTTGCTGCTTCAGTCAGCATTGGCTTGAAAACGACAAATGCAAATTATGGTTAAAAAAATAATGTAAAGTCTCCTGTTAAGTCTGCTTTTTTCATTGGAAGAGTGCGCTTTCAAGCAGTGTAAAAGGTAAGTAAAAATGCCCCTGCTCAGTTAAACTAAATATGTTAAGACTGTCGCGATTAAAGTGAAATAATAAAATAAACATTTCAAAGTCAAAATGCAGCTCGGGTGATTTTATATTAATGCATCTCTGAAGTGAACCGACTGCCTTCAAAGAGGTTTCAATGGCATTTTCGTTTCATCTCACCGGATGTATAATGTCTGATAAAGTAGCGTTTGTGAGCACAGCTGCTTTGTGTACAGCCGTTACCAGGGAAATCGCTGTATCTGCAGTTCCAAAAGCGCCATCTAGTGGCAGACTGAACCTCACATTTTAGCCTTTAAAGGAGACATATTATGCCCCTTTTTACTATATGTAATATAAGTCTCTGGTGTCCCCAGAATGTGTCTGTGAAGTTTCAGCACAAAATACTCCACAGATCATTTATTATATCATTTTGAAAATGGCTGTTTTGAGTGGAAGCAGAAACACGCTGTTTTTCGGGCCTGGCTCTTTAAATGCAAATGAGCTGCTGCTCCCCGCCCCCTTTTCCAGAATAGAGCTGCGCCATTACAGCTAGTACCTGCTAAAAAACATCTGTTTTGGTTCATCTGTCTTGGATCATGTTTATCGCGCGTTTGAAATCATGTGTTTTAAACCATATGAGTTTAAACTTCTTATATACGGTTTTCTGAGCACACACATCCGAAGCACACGGACAGAAAGTGGCCACCACACAGCATGTGAGTACTAAACTAAGTTCTCATAGTTACTGGGTTAATCTTTTTAACATTTTCTTGGTTGGTAGATGCACCGGGGACCTGATTATAGCACCTCAAAACCTGGAAAAGTCAGATTTTTATGATATGTCACCTTTAAACTATTTTTAAGAAATAAAGAAAAGGGATGAGTCAAGTGTAAAGAATTAGTTTAATTTCAAGCACACAAATACCTTACTATTTAAATTTTTTTGATTTGTAAAGGCACATTAGCTTTTTGTTCTGAACAAAAACAGCAGACGGGCTTATTGAAAATGCTAATTCATCCTCTGCCATCAAAGCCGCTGAGAAACAAAATAATTCTTTCTACTTTTGACTAATCCCTTTTCTTTATTTCTTATAAATATTTTAAAGGCTGAAATGTAAGGTTTGTCCTTTTATAAAACTCTTTCTATTTGTGAAAACTTGTATTTGAACCATGTTTTTTTGCAGTCATTTTATAGTTTAATATGTTACCATAGACATTTTGTGTTTATTTTATTTGTGCAGGTCTTTAAAAAGCCTTTAAAAATGTAGATATCCTGTAAATTCTTTTTTATTTTATAATTTATATACTGTATGTTGGCTATGAATATTATGCAATGCTATATGCCAGTGGTTCCCAATCCTGGTCCTGGAGAACCCCCAACACTGCACATTTTAGATGTCTCCCTATTCAAACACACCTGATTCAACTCATCAGCTCATTAGTGAAGACTCCAAGACAGGGCTGTCCAAACTCGGTCCTGGAGGGCCGGTGTCCTGCAGAGTTTAGCTCCAACCCTAATTAAACACACCTGAAGCAGCTAATCAAGCTCTTACTAGGCATAGAAACTTCCAGTCAGGTGTGTTGAGGCAAGTTGGAGCTAAACTCTGCAGGACACCGGCCCTCCAGGACCGAGTTTGGACAGCCCTGCTCGAAGACATCAAATGTGAGTGTCAGATAAGAGACACCAAAAACGTGTAGTGTTGGGGATTCTCCAGGACCAGGATTGGGAACCACTGCTATATGCAATCCAGACTGGTGGTTTAATAGCACATTAACATCTGGGCCCGTATTCCCAAAACATCTTAAGGCTAAAAGTAGTTCATAACGTGCCGATTTAGGAGAAAATCTTAAAAATAATGGGTGTGTCAGTCCTAAATTTAGGACTCCTAAATTTTTGTTCTAGGAGTATTTCACAAAGCGTTTTAGCAATAAAACTAGCTCCTAAATGTGTGAAACGTTAGGAGTAGTGAAGAGGACTCCTAAGTCACTAAGACCAAATCTGAACTATCCTAAAATAACTGTTGCCAGCAATCTACCTCGGAATATAAACATTTTAGAAACATTTGACGATAATGAGCTTTTAAAAAGGTATCGGCTTTGGTTTGGAGGTTGTTCCCAACTCCAAATTTTTGATTATATCCTTAATATATGTTCTCGCGTCCAGTTTGGTTTTCTTTTATGTTTGCATGTCTTACTATCAGCCATGATTATTCTACTCTTCTAATTAAAAGTCTGTTTATACGCATATTACTAAAATTTTATCAGTCGCTTAGTCGCAGAAAAAAAAATCCACATGAAGTGGTGAAATTACGCAGTCCGTGACGTACAAATCGTTAACGGCTGGTCTATGTGGTAATACAGTACATCGGGCAGGACATCCATATGCTCACCTAACATTCATCGACCTCAAATATGGCTTATCATCTGAAATATGTATGTAGTAGCAACTTTACATGGCAGCTCAATCTAATGTTAGCCTAGAAAAAAGTGCGCAGTTCACATATTTGTGCGGAGTGTGGAAGCTGAACAGTAGCGCGCTTGGGCTACTGCATGACAGATGGTGGCGCCGGTGCAATAATTGGCTCTTAAAATACTACGTCATTTTTGGTCATGCAGATAAGAGTAATGCATGTTTTTTAAACCTGTAAAGACTCTACGTTTATTCGTGTGCACTCAGAATAACAACGAAACGTTACGCATTTGTAAAATAATGAAAGCAAACAGGATGCCCTTTCTGCCGTCTCGGTCTGTGAACTTGAGCACGTCACTTCGAAACTCTGTGTATTCTTGCCTTATTACAGACATGAAAAATATATC